>NC_089272.1:37641740-38241740 GCF_963678975.1 Dysidea avara
AGACAAAAAATGAAATAAAATCAAGACACACGGTAGTGTGTCGTGCGGCCCAAGAAGCCGGCGCGTAACACCCGTGAGTATATTGACAGGAAGAAAGAAAACGCAATTTTCGCACCTCCGTAGCTCTGTGCTTCCTTGATGAAACAAGACGATTTTTGCTGTGGACATGCCCTCCAACTGTAGCACTCCACATTCCAAATTTGAGCGAAATCGCTTCAAGCGTTCCCGAGATATGCGACTTCAAAAATTGGCTCAGTTTCTTCGTTTTTTTTCTTCTTATTTTTCTTTTTCTTGTCGCACACTTACAAAAACTGCTATAAAACTTGAACGCCATATCTGATTGCCTTGAAATTTGGCACACAGAAGGGGGATATAAAGGCGCATCTCGGTACCAACTTTGGCTGGAATATGATAAACAGGCAAAGAGTTATGAGCGATTATTCACGAAAAATAACACCAATATGTTGTCACGCCTACAGGGTAAACCGCGTATGGGAAGAAGCTGAAAATCGGTGGGTGAATAGGTTAACTATTGAACCTCAAACCTTTTGTGGTTTGAAAGAAATCAAGCTAAAAAACAGTAAGATACAACGAAAAAACCAACAATGTGTAACAATTACGCAATCGAGATTAGCTAATAAAAAAACGACTGCTTGCCACGCCTACCAGATAAACCGCTTGGGGTAATGCTTTGAAAATCGTTGTACAGATGGAGTAATCATCTTAGAAAGGCTCATCAATGGTGTAGAAGAATCAGACTTAAAGCCACGGAGTTATAACACGAAATCCAACTTGGTGTAGCAAGTGCCGAGATCGAGATACTCTAATAGAGCAGTCATCCTAATAGAGCAGTCACCCTGAAGAGAATTCAAGAGATCAGCTAGAAACAAGAAACCTGTATAGAGATCAGCTACACACAAGTCACCCTGTAGAGAGATCAGCTAGAAGAAGTTACCTTGTAGGGAGTTCATGCAACTATGGAAAGAGATAGTTCAGCTAGAAAAAATCACCTTGTAGAGTTCAGCTACAAAGAAACCACCATGTAGAGAGTTCAGCTACAAACAAATTTCCGTGTAGAGAGATTAGCTAGAAGAAGTTACCTTGTAGAGAGTTCAGCTACAAAGAAACCATCATGTAGAGAGTTCAGCTACAAACAAATCTCCCTGTAGAGAGATTAGCTAGAAGTAGTTACCTTGTAGAGAGTTCAGCTACAAAGAAACCATCATGTAGAGAGTTCAGCTACAAACAAATCTCCCTGTAGAGAGATCAGCTAGAAGAAGTTACCTTGTAGAGAGTTCAGCTTCAAACAAATCACCCTGTAGAAAGATCAGCTAGAAGAGGTCACCTTGTAGAGAGTTCAGCTACAAAGAAACCATTATTTAAAGAGCTCAGCTGCAAACAAATCACATATACAGAATTCAGCTACAAACAAATCACTATGTAGAGAGATCAGCTAGAAGAAGTTATCTTGTAGATAGTTCAGCTACAAACAAATCACCCTGTAGAGAGATCAGCTAGATGAAGTTAACTTGTAGAGAGTTCAGCTACAAAGAAACCATCATTTAGAGAGTTCAGCTTCAAACAAATCACCTGTAGAGAGTTCAGCTACAAACAAATCTCCCTGTAGAGAGATCAGCTAGAAGAAGTTATCTTGTAGAGAGTTCAGCTACAAACAAATCACCCTGTGTTAGATCAGCTAGAAGAAGTCACCTTGTAGAAAGTTCAGTTACAAAGAAACCACCATGTAGAGAGTACAGCTACAAACTAGTCATCTTGTAGAGACATCAGCTAGAAAAGTTACCTAGTAGAGAGTTCAGCTACAAATAAACCATTCTGTATAGAGCTCAGCTGCAAACAAATCACCTGTACAGAATTCAGCTACAAACAAATCACCCTGTAGAGAGGTCAGCTAGAAGAAATTACCTTGTACATAGTTCAGCTACAAAGAAACCACCAAGTAGAGAGTTCAGCTGCAAAGAAATCACCCTGTAGAAAATTCAGCCACAAACAAATTGCCCTGTAGAAAGATCAGTTAGAAGAAGTTACCTTTTAGAGAGTTCAGCTACGAAACCATTCTGTAAAGAGCTCAGCTGCAAACAAATCACCTGTACAGAATTCAGCTACAAACTAGTGACCCTGTAGATACATCAGCTAGAAGAAGTTACCTTGTAGAGAGTTCAGCTACAAAGAAACCACCATGTAGAGAGTTCAGCTGCAAAGAAATCACCCTGTAGAAAATGCAGCCACGAACAAATTGCCCTGTAGAAAGATCAGTTAGAAGAAGTTACCTTGTAGAGAGTTCAGCTACAAAGAAACCATTCTGTAAAGAGCTCAGCTGCAAACAAATCACCTGTACAGAATTCAGCTACTAACAAATCACCCTGTAGAGAGATCAGCTAGAAGAAATTACCTTGTAGATAGTTCAGCTACAAACAAATCACCCTGTAGAAAGATCAGTTAGAAAAAGTTACTTTGTAGAGAGTTCAGCTACAAAGAAACCATTTTGTAAAGAGCTCAGCTGCAAACAAATCACCTGTACAGAATTCAACTATGAACAAATCACCCTGTAGAGAGATCAACTAGAAGAAGTTACCTTGTAGATAGTTCAGCTACAACCAAATCTCCCTGTAGAGAGATCAACTAGAAGAAATTACCTTGTAGAGAGTTCAGCTGCAAAGAAATCACCACTGCTCAAATTTCAAGGCAATAGCTCTTTCCAATCTGAAGTTATCAATTGTCAAAGTTGGCAAATTGGATGTGTGTGGAAGGCCCCTTTTTGCAAATCCGGTCACATATGTATTATATATATAATTTGTACATTTACTGATAAAATATTTAAAGTATATCTACTTCATCTTTACTTCTTCCTGTAGTAAAGAAAAAAAACATAGGTTAAAAAAGTCCCAAAGCTGGCCATAGGCCGGCTTTGGGGTATACAAATACAAAAAAAAATGAAATCTAATCCAAAACAGCCAAGCTGTAAAAAAAGTGTGCGGCCCTCAGAAAGGCTATGGTGAAAAAAGATGTGAAATCCAAGGTGGCGGCCAAGAAATGGCTGTGATGGTAAGTTAATGGTAAAAATTTTAATAATGACAATTCAGGTGAATTTTTGTGCCGTTTCACAAAATTTACCTGAATTGTCATTATTAAAATTTTTACCATTAACCTACCATCACAGCCATTTCCTGGCCGCCACCTTGGATTTCACATCTTTTTTCACCATAGCCTTTCTGAGGGCCGCACACTTTTTTTACAGCTTGGATTAGATTGTAACTACTTATACAACTAAATAATTATATCAACAGTTCAACAGATCAACTACATCCCATGATGCTGAAGCCCAAACATTAAATAACCTGTATGAACAGGAGATGGCAAAACAAGCTGCCTGCTGAAGTATACAATGCATTGTGCTCTTCGGTAGGTGGCACACATTGCTAAATCTTGTAACAGTCACTGGCATGAAATGGCCTAGACAGCCAACTTCAACTGTCACAAGACCGACCAAAAATCCAGCATGTTGAAGGTCTATCATAATGAAGTATAGCTATCTTCTTTACGGTTCCTTGCAACCAAAAGGTGATGTTGAGTAATAGTAACTACAGAGAGTTCTAATAGCACGATGGAATTTGTGAAAACCAGCACAAAATCAGGTCTGCATAGAGTAGATGTGATAAAAGATGGAATAGTACTTGGGGGACAAACACTAGCCTGGTAGCCGGGAATATCAGCATAAAGCTTATAATAATCCTTTCTTTATGGTTCTGAACAAAAACCTACAAAATGGAGTCATGTCACCAAGTGTATCTCCCTTGATCAAGTGCAATGGAACAATCAGTTAAAACATGGTTGGTTGTAGGCTGTGTAGAATGACAAAGAGTACAAACTGAACTGACAATTATATTCCAGCAAGCTAGATTCAATGGTGGTGGTAAGGTGTTACAACTGGTTCGCAATAAGAAAGTTGCTTTTCACGTAAACCATGTATCAGTTTTTTTTACAGGGGGCATTCTTGTTCTAGAGTAACTATTGAGAAATTTATTCTGTGCAGTCAACGATTCGAGAGTAGTATTCCAATAATCAACATGAGAGGAACATAAAACTGCTACAAGCCTTGCTCTTAAAAGTAGATGAATGGATGTTAGAAACTGATGCCTCAGCAGCAGAAAGTGCATCGAAAAGAACAACTGGTGCATCCTGAAAGTCACTAGATAAAGGAGACTGATGCAATTCAACAATTATCAGGTCAACAGAACGTTCAATAGCCAGGATATAAGACAGCTTAGCAGACTGCTTGAGATGAAGCAAAAAAAGAAGGTCTAAAACATCAGTTCCTGGAGTGTAGTTATGAGGCAAATTTAACCACTGGTTTACAAACTTCAGTGATCTTTATTTGATGGGTGGTTGCGAACCTATCAGAAATGGGATCCCAATTGTGAAATTGCAAATGTCTAGCTAGTATATCATATATAGTAGTGCTGGCACTGAAGCCTTCTGAAATCCAGCTCTTAAATAATTCTGTAGCATCTAACTATGCTGCCGAAAGAAAATGTTAATACAGAAAATTAATGTCTTAATATGGTTTCATTGGATGAAGAAGAAGACAAACACTAGCATGAAAACAATAGAAAAGACAAGGCCGGAACCCCAAAAGGCACATCTCACTGATGAGTTTGTTATTATAGCGTAAAGTGGTGGCCGTACACTGCTTCATGTAGCCTCTAACCTTGCGACTGTGGTGAGGCAGTGAGATTAAAATTCGAGTTCTTGGTGATTTAAAAAAAGTCCATATCCAGCCATCTGTAAGTATTTTGTTATATTTAATGCTGTATTATATGGACTAGTACTATTCTGTATAGGTGCGTAAGATGTCTCTAGGATGATTTTCAAAGGTGGAAATTTGGGCATTGGGCTAAATTTTTGGGGCAATCCCTACTTAAACGGTATTACCATACCGTTTGATATGTTGTATATATTTCCTTGTATGTGTGCACCATGTATATGCACTCATCTTTCTGTTCTATAGTTGTATGGTGAGGTGGATGATTAGAGACCACCGCCAGTAAGTTATATGTTCAAGTACATATTTACAATAGATACCCTGTATGTACACCTGACAGTGATCTGTTTTAGACAACGTACAATGTACAGTTACTATATTGTCATTGTACTCCTTGAAAATTGAAATAGTAAATTACATACAGTACTGCTGATATACTGTACAGCTTCACACACGTGTGGAAACAATGAGTGCTATTGAATACGGGAATGTGTAAACAAATGTACATACACATGATAAGGAATATTACACATTGCATTCTAGATGTAAATATGCTCAGTACACATGTGTGGATTTCCAACACTTGTGTTCAGGCAATCCCAACACACACACATGTAGGCTGTTCCAATATGTGTGTTAGTGTTTCTTACACGTGCATTTGTCCTATTCACTGCAGACTCAATTATTGAATAAAGGACTGCTTGATCAGATCCATCATCTTTATCTAGCTCAAGCTACATTGTAAAGTAATGTATGTATCATTGACTGGAGCTTACACATCGATTTCAATCTTTAAAAATGGAACCAAGGCTAGCATCTTGACTTTAAATTTTATTGTTATTATATTTTTACAGCATTATTCTTAAAATTGATACACAAAATAATTATCGCTACACACTGTAGAAATATGCCAATTTCCATTAGCTTTACATGTAATTTACAACAGAGATAGTGATGAAATGGACTGAAATGTTGCACTTAAGTCTCCTCTACTTGAGCTTCTGCAGTTACTGTAGTTGATTATTGTGTCAACACTTGGCCAGTCATGTAGCGCTCACATGACAAGTCATTGAGATAGTCATTTGATGTGTTAGTTAATTGTTTTTACTGTAGATGTTGAATATTAATTTTTTAACATGTGATAAATAATTATGTTGTTATAGTTAAGGTCATGATCCAGAGATAAGCAAACCATTCAGCATTCAGTAGTAGTCATAAATTATTTTTACATTTGTGACCAGATCTGCAAGAATCTCACATGTTAGCACAAGCGCCTAAGTTGCAATAAAACAGAATGGGTAAAATATTTTTAAAAATCCATAAATTTAGCACTTGTTTACGATGAAAGAAGGTGCTAACAGCAAAAATCTTGGTACATCATAATACCCAAAGCAAAAGGAGTTTGAAAATGGTGTCTGTACTCCCAAGGAAACAGAAATATAATCATTAGTGTGTCTCGCATTGGATGAGTGGTTCAGTGTCATTTATGTTTTTACATTCACCCTAGTCATATGTAGGAAGGACCTGGAAGACAAAACATAATCAGCTATAGATTCACCCATTCATGGAGACCCTGATGGTGAAAGTTGCATCTTGGTAGAGGACTGCATTCGTAACTTATGACCATTTTGATTAAGTATCTCTAGTTCGTTTTCTGTATTGTCACTGTACAATGTGATTTTTCTGTTGTTTGTAGCACTGTAACTTTTGACTTCTAGTGCTAAAACTTTGGCTGACCATTCCTTTCGCTATCTAGATACAGAAATTTAATAAAATGAAAAGTGAAAAGGCAGAGCTTTTGCAATTTTTGTATTACAGCACAAGCTACACATAGCTAGCTATTCACTCATGAAGTGGTGTGGGAGTCGACTCATGTATACCACGCATTTCTCGTGTGGCTACATGCGTGTCAAAATCTATACATGCATGGTACATGTGAATAGCTGTGCCATGCTCTAGCTGTGCCCAATAAAGCACGAAAAACCTACATTATTAACATGTTCTAATAGAACAGTCACAAGTGTATATCATAGGTTCATATCAGTATATACACACACCAAGTAACTGTGATGCAATGAGCAACCACAGTTTAAACCATAGGTTTCTAAATAGTTATAATAATTATTATAATGATCTTGTGTCTGCTTTCTATCCTAGATTGCAAAATTTAAATAGGAGGATGACTTGCATTGCAATTAATCAAAGTTTCCCTCTTAAAATGTTACATTTAGTGAATAAAATACTAAAGCATTTTGTCACATTTCTTGTCAAAATGCTTGATCATCACATTCATCAAAAATTCTCTCATCAAAGATCTGTGCTATATGGTACATGTAGTAACCTTGCAATATCAAAGTGAATAATAGATTTTCTGACAAGCTATAAAATGGAATTTTCTGAAACACAGTACATAATTACTAATACAGTACAGTATTAAGGTTAGGGTATACTTTAAATGTGTGGGCAAGACAGATTACAAATCCTGCTTTTACCAAAGCAGGGATAAATAATTTCAACAGCTGTGTTGTGGTAGCAATATACAACTATTTGTACCTGTGGAAGTGATTTTTTTAGTTACAGTTTGTGCATGAAGACCTTTTATTGAACTTTTTGTAGTTTCTCAAGTGAAACAAGCTCTTTGAAAGGCTTGTATCTCTGTCACTGGGAAGAAATATGCCAGAAACACTTCCACAAGACCTAATAAATTTAATATACAGTATCACTATGCCCCAGAAATCTCTATAAAGTGTACAGCTTTTGCTACATTTGGTGGCAGAAGAATACGATAGTGACAGCTGGAGTGTGAGCGATGTAGGGCTGGCTAACCTGTTTTGCTACAAATGTTCTTTTGTTCCAGCTGCCTCAAACTACACTGTAGCTACACTAAAACAATAAATATGAAGGGCTTCATGCTAACTTTAAACTTATCACACTGCTAGATTGATTTATAGCCTTCTCAAAAGGTATCGATAGGCATTCAAAATTTTGAATGATTGCCTGTGGCTACACCATAACCTTAAACTCAAGATCTACTTGACCTCTGAAATCTCCGAAACCCTTACTTGACTTCTGATAGCTCCAAAACCCTTCTTAGCAAGCAAGCAGAACAGAGAATGGCAGAGTTAATGAGTGGTATGGATACGGCAGTTATGCCAGGATAACTTCAGGAATAAAAAGGTATGTGTAGAAATCATGCTAGTATTTTGCAACAATTGTAAATTTAAAAGTAAGAAAATCAGTTTGCACAATTCCATTGAAAGAATTGAAATGTAGTAATGTACTGTATACTTTGTAGCATAGTAATGTGTTCCTTTGAACTATGTACCGTATGCAGATAAGTGTAAAAAGGGAAACAGTACCATGTGTGTAATACAGTCAGTCTTTTGGTCATTGCTGTAACTATTGTTGTTGTTCAAGTATCTGATTATTATACTCTTCAGATTGCTAGAGAAAGCAGTACAACACTGGCATAGTCGGCAGGCCGATAGCCACTCAACAAACTGTGGTACTGTGGATGTATTAATGTTACTTGTGAAGGACTGACGATGTCTCTAATGCTTGAGCAAGCCAAGACGGGGCGAGGAAAGAAGTTGACACCACACTCAGATTTGCAGGCACACACAGAATTTGCACGCCACTGAGTTCAACGGTGGACAATGGTGTGGCAGTGGGATCCTGTGGCAGTTCTCCCATAGAATTTCACTGGACAGGAAGACTGGTACACCTGGGTAAGCCGCTTGGAAAGTATATGAGCAGTGTAAGGCTGGAGTGACAATGAAAAATTATTGTGAATGTACAGAAATCGATTAACAAAGCTGGAGTCACCACGTTCAGGCAATTACTTCACGTGACCAAGGAGTCTTATGAACTAACAAAAACGGTGCTCCAAAATTGTTTCAAGCACCCTAGCAAAAGAGAGTTATATAAACTTGAGTTTCTTAGCTGCATTAAAGGTGAGACAGAGAGTTGAGCTGATTAGGGTGGCGACCTTTGATTACTTGCAAAAAGGGCATACACGGATTTGCAGAATAACACAGAAAAGCACCTTGCACTTTGCAGCTACTTAGGCCAACTGAAAATACCATTAATAGCAGTTGGAGTAAAGCAAAGCTGCCCTACAACTGTATCCAAGGTGGTAAGCACCACGCTGGAGTTAGAATCATATCTGCCTACGTTTTTGCCTACACATCCTGGAGAGAGGACCCATTATTTCAAATGATTCAGTCAACACAAGAGAGGATGCTTAAACAAGTGCAATGGCTTGGTGACCAAGTGCAAAATCTAAAAGGTTTTATAAAGAAATCTCAAAGAGAATTACCACTTCAATCTGTCTATAGCCAGCACCACCAAGATAATGTGTGTAGCATGTGCAATGGGAGTAGTAACCCTACTAACCCTGTGACTGAAAGTGACTGAAAGTCAAAGTAATGCAAAGACATGTGAACAGGACAGTAAGGTTAATTAGCTGGTGACCATCACCATAAACAGTGTTTCAAACAATTTCTTACCTGTTAGTGTGTTTTGGATTGAATATCTTGTCTGGATGACACTGGCACTGGAGTTTCCTTGCTTAATGGAGATTTCTGGGACAGGGTTGACTGAGAGAGTGTTAAGCTGGAACCATTTGTTCACTAGAAACTAGTTGGAATATATGGAATACCACTCAAGGTACATGGAGCAAGTATCTTTCCTTTGACTATTGGTGGTCTCAAATTCCAGTACAGATTTATTGTTGTGGACAACATCACTGCAGACACGATTTAGAGCTTGAATTCTTGGATTCCCACAAGTGTGTACTTGACCTTGGACAAAGGAAGTTGTGTATCAGGGATAATACCTGCCTTCCATTGGTGCCACGCCTATCACATACAGAGTCATTCCTGGCTAATGTTGTCCTCCAGGATACTACCACCTTTCCTGCTGCCAGTGAAGTAGAGGTCTTTGGATGAATGGAATGTTCTGAAAAGCGAGACATGAATGGAATTACCTGGATATTGGAGAGAGTACTGGCCCCAGTACTAGAAGCCATGGAAGCAGTTATACCTCAAACAAAACTAGTCCCTTTGATGCTTTCCTACCATATCAACACAGGAGATCCCATCCATCAGGCACCCTTGCCATGCCAGAGAAAAGTGCAGGAACTACTCAAGGATATCTTAGCTAAGAATATTATCTCCCCATCAAAGAGCCGATGGGCATTCCCAATTGTTTTAGGCCAGAAGAAGGATGGGTCAGTCCATGCAGTTTTGTGTAGATTATCACAAAGTAAACAAGGTCACAAGGAAGAATGTGTACCCTCTGCCTAGGGTGGATGATACCTTGCAGGCTTGTTGTGGTTTTCAATGCTGGATTTGAGGACCAGATATTGGCAGGTTGAAGTGAACCCAAGTGACCAGGAGAAAACAGCCGTTGCATGCAACAAGTCCTTAATGTAATGCCATTTAGGCTGTGTAACACCCCAGCAAGTGTAACGCCCCGGAAACGTTTCAGCGACTAATGAATCTGGTGATAGTAGGAATTCAGTGGCAATCATGCCTAGAGTATATTGATGACATCATAATTTTTGGGAAAACTTCTGACCAGCATCTGCACAACCTACAACAAGTCCTGGATCATCGGCAGGCTGGACGTAAACTGCATCTTGGAAAATGCAGCATGAGGTCACATTTTTGGGGCATGTAGTGTCACAGAAAGATGTTTCTGCTGATCCTGATAAGACTTCAAAGGTAACTCAGTGGCCTACTCCTAGATCAGCCAAAGAAGTCCAACAGTTTTTAGGGTTAGCCAATTACTATAAGAAATTTGTCAAAGACTTTGCTGCAATTGCCAAGGCCCTTCACAGGCTTACTGAGAAAGATGTACTGTTTTTATGGACAGATCAATGCCAGGATTGTTTTAATCCACTAAAATCCCTTCTAACATCAGCACCAATCTCTAATTGGTCCAGGCCTTTTATTGTGGACACTGATGCAAATGACCTAGCTAATGGGGCAGTGCTTTCCCAAATGAATGAGAATGGAGAGGAACAAGTAATTGTCTATGTCAGCAGGTGTCTTAGTAAGTCTGAAAGAAACTATTGTGTTACCCAAAGAGAGTTGTTAGCTGTTGTAACCTTCTTACAGCACTTACATGTAGTTTACCAGAAGATACACAAAAGATATGCAGATAAATCTGCTTAATAAAACATTCCAAAGCGTTTATTGTTCAAATGTATTTGTTAAGTGCATGCACCTAATATAAACCTCATTGTGAGTGTTCATGGATTAACTCGCATGGGGTGGTGTTGATTTATAGTCACCATGTGTGACAATATTTGGAGTCCAGTTCCAGTACAAATCCTTTATGTGAAACATAAATTCCATGGTGCAGAAGGAAGTGAAATCCACATTATTAATAGCCATATACTACATGAAATTTTGAGTCACAAACCTCTAACATTTCTTCTGTTGTATGGCTGTACATCGTATTGGAGCTTTGTGTTGTGCTTATCAACCATGATTAAGTAAAGAAACGAGTATATACTAAAATGACATGCACGTAGTATATATGTGGACTTAACAACCAGACTCTATAGTAGTATAATGTATTGGATTTGTAGAGAATGCTTGGTTTTGAGCTGCACAAAGCAAAGATTCTGTCTTAATTTTTAACCCTGCCACATGTAACTATTTATATGCACACACAACAGTAGTCAGTGCCTCAACTTGGGTAGAAAATGTACCATGTAAAGACTTCTTCTTATGTAATCCTTAATTTAAAGTCAGGCAAGGATATTTTAGTTTGCTTAAACAAGCCAATATGCTGCACAAGAGAGATGATCAATATATGATAAAATATAATAGGTGCTTCGTATTAACACCTTGCTTTATGTTCAGTAAACCTCTTCCACCAGATTTTCTGGGTAAATAAAGGTGATGGACATCAGGTTGAGGTGTAAGCCTTTAGTACCTATCAATTTCATTGTCTTGGGATCAATTGCTTCAAGATCATTCTGCGACTACTGTAATTGATAATGCTAGCAGAGTGCCTCAACACTGGCACAGCATAATTATGTGTTCATAGCAATTCTTATTGTGAATAAGAATGACTGCTGTATTAGACTATCTCAGTAGCTTACTCTATCCAAATTTAAACCTGAGCACAGTAAACTTAGTTCCTCAGCATAGAAATTTGCAGTTAGGTTTGATTATCACCTAAAAAATAACAATAGCTACATGTACTTTGTACAGTAATGATCTTCTTGATAAACAGACGTACGAAGTCTCACACATTTATGTAAGTCTCACTCATTTGGCATGCAGTCTCATGCTCACATGTATGATACAGCTAACCTCATGCATTGCAGAGTAGCCACCATTCTGAGAATTCTAAGCCATTTTTGAAGTTATCTTCAATGTTTGCCATCAATTACATGCAAGCTCTAAATCCAGCCACAAACTCCAGCCACAATCACTTATCAAGGCACACGTCCCAAGAATCCAGCATGCCATACCATGAGTATATTAACAGGAAGAAAGAAAATGTGATTTTTACACCTATAATCCTTTTATCTGATTGGAACCAAATTTGCTACAGAAGTGCCGGTCAGGTAGGGGAGTCTGCATACAAAATTTGAATAAAATTGCTCCAGACATTTCAGAGAAATGAATGGCCAAAGTTTTGTTTTTTTTTCTTCCATGTCTTTTCACACACTTCACAAAATCTGCCATAAAACACGAATGCGTGCTCCAATTGGGCTGTAATGTGGCACACCTAATGGGCTCATTAAGGCAGATCTCAGCACCAAGTTTGGTAGGAATCAGATGAACATTCACAGAGTTATGACCGATTATTCATGTAAAATAAGGTTGAAGGTCTGTCATGCCCACAGGGTCAACCCCTTGATAGGCTCGCGCCAATTATGCCAGCATAATTTCAAGCATAATATAAGCATCAAGCATTATGCCAGCATAATAGGACAATTTTCAAGAATTTTAATTAAAATGCGCAATGCACACACTAAAAATACTGCACAACATGAACACATTGCACATTATTACTGCATTTCATATCAAAAACCTTGCAGTGTTATTATTTTTACTATTTCTTGACTGATTATTGACACTTTATGGAAATACGATCGAGTTACTCTAATAGACTTTTTTCAGTTGGGCTGCTGCCATAGCAACATCCGCCATCTTGGAGTACAACCCATGTTGCAACTCTGGTAGCGTTGCTTTCTATAAGAGTAAAACAATATGCAGGAAGTAGAGCTTCTTCTGCATTCCACAGCAAAGGTTGACCTGGTTAAATGTATGCTTTCTCCCGCTCTACCAGAGTTTCAAAATGGGTTGTACTCCAAAATGGCAGATGTTGCTATGGTAGCAGCTTACCTGAAAAGGGTCTATAGTGCAGTCACTTACTGTAATACAGCAGTCAGAAAATGCAGATATACTCTAATAAAACAGTCAGCTCTCGAGCATAATCTTGGTTTTGAGAGCATAATTTGAGCATAATAGGCTGGATTTTTTAGCACTGCTCAAAAGCATGATAGGCAATTTTCAAAGCATAATTGGCTCAAGCCTACCCCTTGAAGGAATGAGCTGAAATTGCTATGTAGATGGAGTAATTATTGTAGGAGTGCCTTTTTGTGGTTTGAATTGAATCCAGATAAAGGTCATCAAGATATGGCACAAAACCCAACCTGTGTCATAATTACGCGATCGATTTTTATGAATAAAAACTATTAGTTTTCACACCTACCAGGCAAACCGCTTAGAGCAATGGGTTGAAAATCAGTATGTAGCTGGAATAATCATCATAAAAAGACCTTGCAGTAGTACAGAAGAATCAAATTACAAACCACTTAGTTATGCGAACTACGTGTATATAGCAAAAGCAAGATGTAGATACTCTAATAGAACAGTCACCCTAATAGAGCATTCAGCTACCGAGATACTATAATAGAACATGCAACTACAAATAAATCACTCTAGTGATTCAGACGATTAAAAGTCACCCTGTAGCAGAGTCAATTATTACTGCCTGACATTGGCCATTTGTCAGACAAATATCATGCATGGCCGACCATACTGAAACCTGCCTGACAAAATGTCAGATCAAAATAGAAGGAAGTTAGAGAGTATTATATTGTCAATCAATTAGGCAACAATGATTGTATTATTATAGGTTGAGTCACTCTATATTCTATCAATGTATCATAAGGATTTCCAACAAATTGTGTAAAACAGTAACATATCAATGTCATGTAATACTTTAGGTTGCCTGACATTTTCACTGGGATTTGAAAAAAATTATAATTGTCTCTGCCCTGTAAGGAGATCAGCTTGAAACCAATTGATCCTGTTGAGAGTTCAGCCACAAACAAACCACCTTGTACAGATCGAGTTCAGCTACAAGCAATTAAGTCACCCTGTGGATAACTCAGCTAGAAACAAATCACCCTGTAGAGAGATCAGCTAGAAAAACTCATCCTGTAAAGAGATCAGCTACAAACAAGTCACCCTGTAGAGAGTTTAGCTACAAACAAGCCACCCAAGAAAGTTCAGCCACAAACAAATCACCCTGTAGCTAGAGAGTCCAGCTACAACAAAATACCCTGTACAAAATTCAGCTACAAACACATCACCCTGTAGATAGATCATGCAGCTAGACACAAGTCATCCAGTAGAGAGTGATTAGCTAGAAATGATTTACCCTGCATGCAGAGAGATCAGCTAGAACCAAGTCATCATGTAGAGAGTTTAGCAGCAAACAAATCATCCTGTTAGATCAGCTAGAAACAAGCCTCCCTGTAGATTATCAGCTACAAACAAATCACACTGTAGAGAGATCAGCTAGAACAAGTTATCCTGTAGTGTGGAGAGTTCAGCTACAAACAAATCACTCTGTAGAGATCTCAAGTTACCCTGCAGAGAGATTAGCTAGAAACAAGTTACATACCTTGTAGAGAGTTCAGCTACAAACAAACCACTCTGTAGGGAGTTCAGCTACAAATAAGCCACCATGTAGAGAGTTCGGCTACAAACTTGAGAGATCAGCTAGAAACAAATCACCCTGTAGAGAGATCAGCTAGAAATTTAGTCACCATGTAGAGAGTTCAGCTACAAGCAAATTACCTGTTAGATCAGCTAGAAACAAGTCACCCTGTAGAGGTCAGCTAGAAATAAGTTACCTTGTAGAATTCAGCTTATAGAGATCAGCTACAAACAAGTCACACTGTAGAGAGATCAACTAGAAAAAAATTCCCTGTAGAAACATCAGCTAGAAATAAGTCACCCTGTAGAAAGATTAGCTAGAATCAAGTCACCATGTAGAGAGTTCATCCACAAAAAAATCATCCTATAGAGAGATCAGCTAGAAACAAGTCACCCTGTAGAGAGGTGAGCTAAAGGAATTCACCTTGTAGAGAGTTCAGCTACAAAGAAACTACCCTGTAGAGAGTTTAGCTGCAAACAAGTCACCCTGTAGAGAGATTAGCTACAAACAAGCTACCCTTTAGAGATAAGCTATAAACAAGTAACCCTGTAGACTATAAACAAGTCACCCTGTAAAGAGCTCAGCTACAAGCAAATCGCACTGCAGAAAGTTCAGCTACAAACAAATCACCCTGTAGAGAGTTAAGCTAGAAACAAGTCACTATGTAGACATAAGCTAAAAGAAATCACCTTGTAGAGAGTTCAGCAAAAAAGAAACCACCCTGTAGAAAGTTCAGCTACAAAAAATAACCCTGTAGACAATTCAAGTATGAACAGATCACCCTGTGGAGAGTTTGGCTAGAAGCAAATCACCCTGTAGAGAGATCAGCTAGAAATGAGTCACCCTATAGAGAATTCAATTACAAACAAATCACCCTGTAGAGAGATCAGCTAAAAGAAGTCACCTTGTAGAGAATTCAGCTACAAACAAATCAGAGAATTCAGCTACGAACAGATCACCCTGAGAGATTTCACTAGATATAAGTCACCCAGTAGAGAGGTCAGCTAGAAGAAGTCCTCTTGTAGAGAGATCAGCTAGAAGAAATCACCTTGCACAGAGTTCAGCTACAAAGAAACCATTCTGTAGAGAGTTCAGCTACAAAGAAACCATTCTGTAGAGAGTTCAGCTACAAACAAATCACCCTGTAGAGAGTTCAGCTACAAACAAATCACCCTGCAGAGAGTTCGGCTACTAAGAAACCATTATGTAGAGAGTTCAGCAGCAAACAAATCATCCTGTAGAGAGTTCAGCTACGAAAAGATCACCATGTATAGAGTTCAGCTAGAAGAAGTCACCTTGTAGAAAGTTCAGCTACAAAGAAACCACCATGTAAGCAAACAAATCACCCTGAAGAGAATTCAGTTACAAACAAATCATCCTGCAGAGAGATAAGCTAGAAAAGGTTCTATACCTTGTAGAGAGTTCAGCTACAAAGAAACCATCATGTATAGAGATCAGCTGCAAACAAAATTACTCAGTAGAAGGTTCAGCTACAAATAGATCACCCTATAGAGAGTTCAGCTAGAAAAAAATCATCCTGTAGAGATATCAGCTACAAACAAGTCACCTTGTAGAGAGATCAGCTAGAAGAAGTTACCTTGTAGAGAGTTCAGCTACAAAGTAACCACCATGTAGAGAGTTCAGCTGCAAACAAATCACCCTGAAAGAATTCAGCTACAAACAAATTGTCCTGTAGAGAGATCAGCTAGAAGAAGTCACCTTGTAGAGAGTTCAGCTACAAAGAAACCATCATGTAGATAGATTAGCTGCAAACAAAATCACCAAGTAGAAAATTCAGCTACGAATAGATCACCCTGTAGAGAGTTCAGCTAGAAACAAATCATCCTGTAGAGGGTTCATCTACAAGAAAATCACCCAGTAGAGAGATCAGCTGTAAACAAATTATCCGTAGGGAATAATAAATATATGGATTGTATAATTTGTACATTTACTGATAAAATCAGAATTAGTTAAAGTATTTAAGTCTTATTCATCTTTGTCTTCTTCCTGTGGTAAAGAAAAACTATAGGTTAAAAAAGTCCCAAAACCAGCCATAGGCCAGCTTAGGGGTATACAAATACAAAAAGAAGTAAAATCTAATCCAAAACAGCCAAGTTGTAAAAAAAGAGTGCAGCTCTAAAAAATGCTATGGTGAAAAAGGATGTGAAATCCAAGGTGGCGGCCAAGAAATGACTGTGATGGTAGGTTAATGGTAAAAATTTTAATAACGACAATTCAGGTGAATTTTGTACCAAGACCAAGCAGCACCAAATTCACCTGAATCATCGTTATTAAAATTTTTACCATTAACCTACCACCACAGCCATTTCTTAGCTGCCACCTTGGATTTCACATCTTTTTTCACCATAGCCTCTTGGAGGGCCGCATTCCTTTTTTACAGCTTGGCTGTTTTGGATTAGATATAATTATATTATTTGTACATTTACTGATAGTATCAGAATTGGTTAAACTATTTAAAATTTGCTTCATCTCTAGGTGTAAAAAGCCCCAAATACAAAAAGAAGTGAAATCTAATTCAAAACAGCCAAGCTGTAAAAGAAGAGTACGGCACCTAAAAAAAGCCAGGATGAAAAAAATGTGAAATCCAAGTTGGCAGCCAAGAAATGGCTGTGATGGTAGGTTAATGGCAAAAATTTTAGAGTGCTTTTACATTCTACAGTGCTGGTTTTTGGAACAGCACTTTCATTTCATACTCATTTTTTCCGAAAGACAGAAGCGTAGCTCTGAAATTCCTAAGGAATGCAACCAGTAGATTTGTACAACTTTACATTTTTCTCCTTTCATATTGGCACGCCAGAAAACTTGTCAAATTTCAGGTCACATAATAACACAAATAATCAATTTTATTGTACAAAAGTTAAAACCATCTAATCCAAAACAGCCAAGCTGTAAAAAAAGTGTGCGGCCCTCAGAAAGGCTATGGTGAAAAAAGATGTGAAATCCAAGGTGGCGGCCAAGAAATGGCTGTGATGGTAGGTTAATGGTAAAAATTTTAATAACGACAATTCAGGTGAATTTTTGTGCCGCTTCACAAAATTTACCTAAATTGTCATTATTAAAATTTTTACCATTAACCTACCATCACAGCCATTTCTTGGCCGCCACCTTGGATTTCACATCTTTTTTCACCATAGCCTTTCTGAGGGCCACACACTTTTTTTACAGCTTGGCTGTTTTGGATTAGATTTCATTTCTTTTTGTATTTGTATACCCCAAAGCCGGCCTATGGCCAGCTTTGGGACTTTTTCAACCTATGTTTTTTTCTTTACTACAGGAAGAAGAAAAGATGAAGTAGATGTACTTTAAATATTTTATCAGTAAATGTACAAATTATATATACTGTATAATACATATGTGACCGGATTTGCGAAAAGGGGTCTTCCACACACATCCAATTTGCCAACTTTGACAATTGATAACTTCAGATTGGAAAGAGCTATTGCCTTGAATTTTGGACAGTGGTGAGCACCACTATAGCTGAATACGTGGTGAAATTTTCAGGTTAATATGTTACTTGAACACTGAGTTATGGTCTCCAACGGTTACGGAATTGGATGTGTGTGGAAGACCCCTTTTCACTAATCCGGTCACATAATATTATATTGATTTCAGAAATCTCCATGGTGGTTTCTTTGTAACTGAACACTCTACAAGGTGACTTCTTCTAATTGCTCTCTCTACAGGGTGAATTGTTTGTAGCTGAACGATCTACAAGGTAACTTCTTCTAGCTGATCTCTCTACAGGGTGATGTGTTTGTAGCTGAATTCTGTATAGGTGATTTGTTTGCAGCTGAGCTCTTTACAGAATGGTTTCTTTGTAGCTGAACTCTCTAAAAGGTAACTTCTTTTAACTGATCTTTCTACAGGGCAATTTGTTTGTGGCAGAATTTTCTACAGGGTGATTTCTTTGCAGCTGAACTCTCTACATGGTGGTTTCTTTGTAGCTGAACTCTCTACAAGGTAATTTCTTCTAGCTGATCTCTCTACAGGGAGATTTGTTTGTAGCTGAACTATCTACAAGGTAACTTCTTATAGCTGATCTCTCTACAGGGTGATTTGTTCGTAGTTGAATTCTGTACAGGTGATTTGTTTGCAGTTGAGCTCTTTACAAAATGGTTTC
Source organism: Dysidea avara (assembly GCF_963678975.1). Lineage (NCBI taxonomy): Eukaryota > Metazoa > Porifera > Demospongiae > Dictyoceratida > Dysideidae > Dysidea > Dysidea avara. Next base: position 37,660,640 of record NC_089272.1, read on the forward strand.
TTTGTAGCTGAACTTTCTCCAAGGTAACTTCTTCTAACTGATCTTTCTACAGGGTGATTTGTTTGTAGCTGAACTATCTACAAGGTAATTTCTTCTAGCTGATCTCTCTACAGGGTGATTTGTTTGTAGCTGAATTCTATACAAGTGATTTGTTTGCAGCTGAGCTCTTTACAGAATGGTTTCTTTGTAGCTGAACTCTCTACAGGGTGATTTGTTTGTAGCTGAAATCCCTACAAGGTAACTTCTTCTAGCTGATCTTTCTACAGGGCGATTTGTTTGTAGCTGAGTTCTCTACAGGGTGTTTGTTTGCAGCTGAATTCTCTACATGGTGGTTTCTTTATAGCTGAACTCTCTACAAGGTGACTTCTTCTAGCTAATCTCTCTACAGGGTGATTTGTTTGTAGCTGAACTCTCTACAGGTGATTTGTTTGTAGCTGAACTCTCTACAAGGCGATACTTCTAGGTGAACTCTCTACAGGATTCCTTGTTTCTAACTGAACTCTCAACAGGGTGATCTGTTCATAGCTGAACTTTCTACTGGGTGATTTGTTTGCAGCTGAACTCTCTAAATGGTGGTTTCTTTGTAGCTGAACTCTCTACAACGTGACTTCTTCTAGCTGAACTCTCTACAAGGTGACTTGTTTCTAGCTGATCTCTCTACAGGGTGACTTGTTTCTAGCTGAACTCTCTACAGGTGATTTGTTTGTAGCTGAACTCTCTACATGGTGGTTTCGTTGTAGCTGAACTCTCTACACGGTAACTTCTTCTAGCTGATCTTTTTACACTGCATATTTGTTTGTAGCTGAGTTCTCTACAGGGTGATTTGTTTGCAGCTGAACTCTCTACATGGGAGTTTCATTGTAGCTGAACTCTCTACAATGTGACTTCTTCTAGCTGAACTCTCTACAGGGTGACTTGTTTCTAGCTGAACTCTCTACAGGTGATTTGTTTGCAGCTGAACTCTCTACATGGTGGTTTCTTTGTAGCTGAACTCTCTACAAGGTAACTTCTTCTAGCCGATCTTTCTACAAGGTGATTGAGTTTTTTGCAGCTGAACTCTTTACATGGTGGTTGCTTTGTAGCTGAACTCTCTAAAAGGTGACTTCTTCTAGCTGAACTCTCTACAGGATAATTTGTTTGCAGCTGAACTCTCTACGTGGTAGTTTCTTTGTAGCTGAACTCTCTACAATGTGACTTCTTCTAGCTGAACTCTCTACAGGGTGACTTGTTTTTAGCTGATCTCTCTACAGGGTGACTTGTTTCTAACTGAACTCTCTACAGGTGATTTGTTTGCAGCTGAACTCTCTACATGGTGGTTTCTTTGTAGCTGAACTCTCTACAAGGTAACTTCTTCTAGCTGATCTTTCTACAGGGTGATTTGTTTGTAGCTGAATTCTCTACAGGATGATTTGTTTGCAGCTGAACTCTACATGGTAGTTTCTTTGTAGCTCTACAATGTGACTTCTTCTAGCTGAACTCTCTACAAGGTGACTTGTTTCTAGCTGATCTCTCTACAGGGTGACTTGTTTCTAGCTGAACTCTCTACAGGTGATTTGTTTGCAGCTGAACTCTCTACATGGTTTATTTCTTTGTAACTGAACTCCCTGCAAGGTGACTTCTTCTAGCTCATCTCTCTACAGGGAGATTTGTTTGTAGCTTAACTCTCTACAGGTGATTTGTTTGCAGCTGAACTCTCTACATGATGGTTTCTTTGTAGCTGAACTCTCTACAAGATAATTTCTTCTAGCTGATCTCTCTACAGGCCGATTTGTTTGTAGCTGAACTCTCTACATGATGGTTTCTTTGTAGCTGAACTCTCTACAAGGTGATTTCTTCTATAGCTGATCTTTCTACAGGGTGATTTGTTTGTAGTTGAACTCTCTACATGATAGTTTCTTTGTAGCTGAACTCTCTACAAGGTGATTTCTTCTATAGCTGATCTTTCTACAGGGTGATTTGGTTGTACCTGAACTATCTACATGATGGTTTCTTTGTAGCTGAACTCTCTACAAGGTAACTTCTTCTAGCTGATCTCTCTACAGGACAATTTGTTTGTACCTGAACTCTCACATGATTGCTTCTTTGAAGCTGAACTCTCTACAAGGTGATTTCTTCTAGCTGATCTTTCTACAGGGTGATTTGTTTGTAGCAGAACTCTCTACAAGGAAACTTCTTCTAGCTGATCTCTCTACAGGGAGATTTGTTTGTAGCTGAACTCTCTATACATGATTTGTTTGCGGCTGAATTCTCTACATGATGGTTTCTTTGTAGCTGAACTCTCTACAAGGTAACTTCTTCTAGCTGATCTCTTTACAGGGTGAATTGTTTGTAGCTGAACGATCTACAAGGTAACTTCTTCTAACTGATCTCTCTACAGGGTGATTTGTCTGTAGCTGAACTCTCTACAAGGAAACCTCTTTTAACTGAGCTCTGTACAGGGTGAATTGTTTGTAGCTGAACTATCTACAAGGTAACTTCTTCTAGCTGATCTCTCTACAGGATGATTTGTTGTAGCTGAACTATCTACAAGGAAACTTCTTCTAGCTGATCTCTCTACAGGGTGATTTGTTTGTAGCTGAATTCTGTATAGGTGATTTGTTTGCAGCTGAGCTCTTTACAGAATGGTTTCTTTGTAGCTGAACTCTCTACAAGGTAACTTCTTCTAGCTGATGTATCTACAGGGTCACTAGTTTGTAGCTGAATTCTCTACATGGTGGTTTCTTTGTAACTGAACTATCTATAAGGTGACATCTTCTAGCTGATCTTTCAACAGGGTGATTTGTTTGTAACTGAACTCTCTACAAGAAAACTTCTTCTAACTGATGTCTGAACAGGGTAAATTGTTTGTAGCTGAACTCTCTACAGGGTGATTTGTTTGTAGCTGATCTCTATACAGGTTACTTATTTCTAACTGATCTCTTGAATTCTGTTCAGGGTGACTGCTCTATTAGGATGACTGCTCTATTAGAGTATCTCGATCTCGGCACTTGCTACACCAAGTTGGATTTCGTGTTATAACTCCGTGGCTTTAAGTCTGATTTTTCTACACCATTGAAGAGCCTTTCTAAGATGATAACTCCATCTGTACAGCGATTTTCAAAGCATTACCCCAAGTGGTTTATCTGGTAGGCGTGGCAAGCATAATAATAATAATAATAAAATTAGCTAATCTCGATTGCGTAATTGTTACACACTGTTGATTTTTTCGCTGTATCTTCCTGGTTTTTTAGCTCGATTTCTTTCAAACCACAAAAGGTTTGAGGTTCAATAGTTAACCTATTCACCCACCGATTTTCAGCTTCTTCCCATACGCGGTTTACCCTGTAGGCGTGACAACATATTGGTGTTATTTTTCGTGCATAATCGCTCATAACTCTTTGCCTGTTAATGGTATACCAGCCAAAGTTGGTACAGAGATGCGCCTTTATACCCCCCCTTCTGTGTGCCAAATTTCAAGGCAATCGGATAACGCGTTCGCGTTTTATAGCAGTTTTTGTAAGTGTGCGAAAAGAGGAAGAAAAATAAGAAGAAAAAAAACCCGAAGAAACTAAGCCAATTTTTGAAGTCTCATATCTCAGGAATGTCTGAAGCGATTTCGCTCAAGTTTGGAATGTGGAGTACTGAAGTTGGAGGGAATGTACACAGCAAAATTTGTCTTGTTTCATCAAGGCAGCACAGAGCTACGGAGGTGCAAAAATTGCATTTTCTTTCTTCCTGTCAATATACTCACGGGGTTGCGCGCCGGCTTCTTGGGCCGCACGACACACTACCGTGTGTCTTGATGTGTAAGAAGAACTGATAAGTTTTGTGCCAAGATCAAGTGGCACCAAATTCACCTGAATTGTCATTATTAAAATTTTTACCATTAACCTACCATCACAGCCATTTCTTGGCCGCCACCTTGGATTTGACATCTTTTTTTCATCCTGGCCTTTTGGGGGCCACACTCCTTTTTTACAGTTTGGCAGTTTTGGATTAGATATATAAGTAAATACAGTAATCATTTTTACCGGTGTTGACTTGCATTTTTAATCAAGAAGTACTGTATGGTGCCTATAATAATAATAGCAATAAAGTAGGCATTATATTGAGTTTGGCAGACTTATAATTACTACGAGGTGGCAAAGGATGTAGTGTGTAGCCAGTGCTACTAGTCAATGTGATTGGTTCTGGAGATGATTGTTTAATTGGATCTGAGGGCTACCAATGAGACATTTTATTTAATACTGTAATTTGCTTTATTTCCATGCAATAACTTTCATGTAAAATATATTTTGTATGATTTACACGAATGACTGCTCTATTAGAGTAGATCGATCTTGTGTAAATTTTTGTACAAGAAAGTTTCATATAAGTTTTGCATACGAAAATTATTATAAAATGAAAAAAATCTAATTACGATGCTGTGTAGAACTCTGTACAGAGTATGAAACACAGATACAGCCTGTACTATTCATAATCTGCATGAAATTGACCACAGCTCAATTTGATGGAAATAAAATGAATCTAGTTATATAATATTCAAGTTGTTTATGTATGAAGAACTTCTAGCTAATATGCATTACACCATTACATCTTGTAATATTCACACACTGCTGTAATTAACTTTTATTTTGCATTGCCTGGTTATTCACACTCAAGATTACAGCGGGGACTCTGCAGTCATATCTAGAACATTAATTGTTTATTAATTTTGGCACTCCTGAATGATTCTGAACCTTCATATCTGGATAACTAATCTTTTATGAAACCAGTCACGAAATAACACACCATACAGCATAGTATCAATACAATACAGTAGCAAAAACCTGTAAATTTGGTTCAATGATAAGGCTCTGCCTCTATACTCAGAATGAATTATAATCATGTAAGTATATTCTAATACTTTTACACATTAATGCTGAACCCATCAGCAGAATAGACTCTTCCACATCTTGCACTCGCTTGTGTGCATCCATTTTTACAAAATCTTAAAACAATGCAATTGCAAGGGGAACAAGATGTGGGGAGTTTGGGATCGTCAGTTCACAAATTTGCATGCTATAAACATATATACATAAATTCAGATGCTGAGCTCGGTGTTGCTGTTAAAGCCTTTTTAAACATAGAATAGGTTTTTACAACAACCTTGATTTGGAAAATAGGATATGGCCTTCACTTGTTGTGCATCAAATATTATCATTGAAGCAAATTATAACCATGAACAACCCCAGATTTTGGGTGCAAACTGACAATAGAACAATTATATGACCCTTGTTGAACTACCTTAAAGGAGGAGGGTACATACCCCCTGTGCTCCACCCCTGGGTCTCTTTCCACTTCTTAGTTGTGCGTGTTCTCTGCAATGCCTGATAGTTAGCTAAATAAATAGTATTATAAACACTGAATAAAATTAATTCATTTATTATTTAATTCATGATTTATGATGTAATTGTGACCTCATTTCTTATTATTCTTAGTGCTTTGCTGTATAATTATTAGTGCATATAACAAAATGATGCTGGCTTTCATGACATCCTTCACATATATTAGGTGGTTAAGATTGTTGTGTGGTTACTTTGAGGAGTGTTGAGTGAGAATAAATACTAACTTATACCATAATTGTTCTAACCATTTCACTAATAATAGAACAGCTGATTCTTACACTTCATTTTTTTATATCTGTGTTACTGTATCATTGCAGGGTTACTGATTCTGATTCATCTGTGTATTCACAATATGGTACTCTTGTAAAAGTGACTACCTGTGTTAACTTCGAATATTGTGTGTATATGTGTGTTAATAATACTTGTACATGTGTTTTATGCACTTTTAGGTGTCTACAGTATTTTTTTAGCTATAATATATACATTTATGACACTTGCTGCTTATACATATGCTTTGCTGTATATTTAAATTGATTATTGTACTAAGTGACTATCTGTATTAATAACCTTGCATATACTGCAGGGATTGGATTCATGATAGCTAGCTACTACTAGTGAGCTACTGCATATGTGACCGGATTTCACATAACAAGGCTTCCACACACACAAAATCAAACTTACGTTTTTACCAGAAATGGATTGCTGGCCTAATACACTATCACATTCCACACTGTACTTCCTTCAGGACTGGCAAGTCTGGTTTCTGTGGCAGCTTTCTTCCGACCCTGTCAAAGCCACGAGTGGGAGATTGGCGTCATTGAATGGCCATGGCTTTGTGATAATGGTGTGTAGTGAGCTGGGACTTCACAGAGAGCTCACCAATAGTGTTCTCGGTCAATTTGGAGTGATTTGAGGGCCATGGAGAGCCCAAACTTGGCCTCTGGATTCCAATCGTCTTCTTACTCCATTTTATACCCGTATATTAAGACCACCATCCACCCCCACCCTCCCACCCTATTACTATCACCTGTGATATTATTACTCACTCGAGAAAAGCTGCCCAAAACAGGGCTAATTTTGGGTATCAGAAATGTATACACCCACTCAGTGATAGCTAGTAAATAGATGCATACTTGGTGCAAATTTTGTTTGCACAGCTGTAGGCACTGGGAAGTTATTACACAATGATTACTTAAAATCGCCATATCTCCTAACGAAGTTTTGTGCGTCGAAGCCGGGTTTTGTCAAATTCAGTCACACATGAATACATTATAGCCCATATAAAGTGTAACTTACCAATTGACGCTTGAAAACAGGCCCACACTTTATTACCAACCCATGGAACACAAGGAGTAACAAGAGGCAGCCAAACAAGCTAACTGTAGTATTGTTAGATCACGTGATATCACGTGATGCCTCTCTTAATCATGAATACATTATAGCCCATATAAAGTGTAACTTACCAATTGACGCTTGAAAACAGGCCCACACTTTATTACCAACCCATGGAACACAAGGAGTAACAAGAGGCAGCCAAACAAGCTAACTGTAGTATTGTTAGATCACGTGATATCACGTGATGCCTCTCTTAATATTAAATGTGACCGGATTTCACATAACAAGGCTTCCACACACACAAAATCAAACTTACGTTTTTACCAGAAATGGATTGCTGGCCTAATACACTATCACATTCCACACTGTACTTCCTTCAGGACTGGCAAGTCTGGTTTCTGTGGCAGCTTTCTTCCGACCCTGTCAAAGCCACGAGTGGGAGATTGGCGTCATTGAATGGCCATGGCTTTGTGATAATGGTGTGTAGTGAGCTGGGACTTCACAGAGAGCTCACCAATAGTGTTCTCGGTCAATTTGGAGTGATTTGAGGGCCATGGAGAGCCCAAACTTGGCCTCTGGATTCCAATCGTCTTCTTACTCCATTTTATACCCGTATATTAAGACCACCATCCACCCCCACCCTCCCACCCTATTACTATCACCTGTGATATTATTACTCACTCGAGAAAAGCTGCCCAAAACAGGGCTAATTTTGGGTATCAGAAATGTATACACCCACTCAGTGATAGCTAGTAAATAGATGCATACTTGGTGCAAATTTTGTTTGCACAGCTGTAGGCACTGGGAAGTTATTACACAATGATTACTTAAAATCGCCATATCTCCTAACGAAGTTTTGTGCGTCGAAGCCGGGTTTTGTCAAATTCAGTCACACATGAATACATTATAGCCCATATAAAGTGTAACTTACCAATTGACGCTTGAAAACAGGCCCACACTTTATTACCAACCCATGGAACACAAGGAGTAACAAGAGGCAGCCAAACAAGCTAACTGTAGTATTGTTAGATCACGTGATATCACGTGATGCCTCTCTTAATCATGAATACATTATAGCCCATATAAAGTGTAACTTACCAATTGACGCTTGAAAACAGGCCCACACTTTATTACCAACCCATGGAACACAAGGAGTAACAAGAGGCAGCCAAACAAGCTAACTGTAGTATTGTTAGATCACGTGATATCACGTGATGCCTCTCTTAATATTAAATGTGACCGGATTTCACATAACAAGGCTTCCACACACACAAAATCAAACTTACGTTTTTACCAGAAATGGATTGCTGGCCTAATACACTATCACATTCCACACTGTACTTCCTTCAGGACTGGCAAGTCTGGTTTCTGTGGCAGCTTTCTTCCGACCCTGTCAAAGCCACGAGTGGGAGATTGGCGTCATTGAATGGCCATGGCTTTGTGATAATGGTGTGTAGTGAGCTGGGACTTCACAGAGAGCTCACCAATAGTGTTCTCGGTCAATTTGGAGTGATTTGAGGGCCATGGAGAGCCCAAACTTGGCCTCTGGATTCCAATCATTACTTAAAATCGCCATATCTCCTAACGAAGTTTTGTGCGTCGAAGCCGGGTTTTGTCAAATTCAGTCACACATGAATACATTATAGCCCATATAAAGTGTAACTTACCAATTGACGCTTGAAAACAGGCCCACACTTTATTACCAACCCATGGAACACAAGGAGTAACAAGAGGCAGCCAAACAAGCTAACTGTAGTATTGTTAGATCACGTGATATCACGTGATGCCTCTCTTAATCATGAATACATTATAGCCCATATAAAGTGTAACTTACCAATTGACGCTTGAAAACAGGCCCACACTTTATTACCAACCCATGGAACACAAGGAGTAACAAGAGGCAGCCAAACAAGCTAACTGTAGTATTGTTAGATCACGTGATATCACGTGATGCCTCTCTTAATATTAAATGTGACCGGATTTCACATAACAAGGCTTCCACACACACAAAATCAAACTTACGTTTTTACCAGAAATGGATTGCTGGCCTAATACACTATCACATTCCACACTGTACTTCCTTCAGGACTGGCAAGTCTGGTTTCTGTGGCAGCTTTCTTCCGACCCTGTCAAAGCCACGAGTGGGAGATTGGCGTCATTGAATGGCCATGGCTTTGTGATAATGGTGTGTAGTGAGCTGGGACTTCACAGAGAGCTCACCAATAGTGTTCTCGGTCAATTTGGAGTGATTTGAGGGCCATGGAGAGCCCAAACTTGGCCTCTGGATTCCAATCATTACTTAAAATCGCCATATCTCCTAACGAAGTTTTGTGCGTCGAAGCCGGGTTTTGTCAAATTCAGTCACACATGAATACATTATAGCCCATATAAAGTGTAACTTACCAATTGACGCTTGAAAACAGGCCCACACTTTATTACCAACCCATGGAACACAAGGAGTAACAAGAGGCAGCCAAACAAGCTAACTGTAGTATTGTTAGATCACGTGATATCACGTGATGCCTCTCTTAATCATGAATACATTATAGCCCATATAAAGTGTAACTTACCAATTGACGCTTGAAAACAGGCCCACACTTTATTACCAACCCATGGAACACAAGGAGTAACAAGAGGCAGCCAAACAAGCTAACTGTAGTATTGTTAGATCACGTGATATCACGTGATGCCTCTCTTAATATTAAATGTGACCGGATTTCACATAACAAGGCTTCCACACACACAAAATCAAACTTACGTTTTTACCAGAAATGGATTGCTGGCCTAATACACTATCACATTCCACACTGTACTTCCTTCAGGACTGGCAAGTCTGGTTTCTGTGGCAGCTTTCTTCCGACCCTGTCAAAGCCACGAGTGGGAGATTGGCGTCATTGAATGGCCATGGCTTTGTGATAATGGTGTGTAGTGAGCTGGGACTTCACAGAGAGCTCACCAATAGTGTTCTCGGTCAATTTGGAGTGATTTGAGGGCCATGGAGAGCCCAAACTTGGCCTCTGGATTCCAATCATTACTTAAAATCGCCATATCTCCTAACGAAGTTTTGTGCGTCGAAGCCGGGTTTTGTCAAATTCAGTCACACATGAATACATTATAGCCCATATAAAGTGTAACTTACCAATTGACGCTTGAAAACAGGCCCACACTTTATTACCAACCCATGGAACACAAGGAGTAACAAGAGGCAGCCAAACAAGCTAACTGTAGTATTGTTAGATCACGTGATATCACGTGATGCCTCTCTTAATCATGAATACATTATAGCCCATATAAAGTGTAACTTACCAATTGACGCTTGAAAACAGGCCCACACTTTATTACCAACCCATGGAACACAAGGAGTAACAAGAGGCAGCCAAACAAGCTAACTGTAGTATTGTTAGATCACGTGATATCACGTGATGCCTCTCTTAATATTAAATGTGACCGGATTTCACATAACAAGGCTTCCACACACACAAAATCAAACTTACGTTTTTACCAGAAATGGATTGCTGGCCTAATACACTATCACATTCCACACTGTACTTCCTTCAGGACTGGCAAGTCTGGTTTCTGTGGCAGCTTTCTTCCGACCCTGTCAAAGCCACGAGTGGGAGATTGGCGTCATTGAATGGCCATGGCTTTGTGATAATGGTGTGTAGTGAGCTGGGACTTCACAGAGAGCTCACCAATAGTGTTCTCGGTCAATTTGGAGTGATTTGAGGGCCATGGAGAGCCCAAACTTGGCCTCTGGATTCCAATCATTACTTAAAATCGCCATATCTCCTAACGAAGTTTTGTGCGTCGAAGCCGGGTTTTGTCAAATTCAGTCACACATGAATACATTATAGCCCATATAAAGTGTAACTTACCAATTGACGCTTGAAAACAGGCCCACACTTTATTACCAACCCATGGAACACAAGGAGTAACAAGAGGCAGCCAAACAAGCTAACTGTAGTATTGTTAGATCACGTGATATCACGTGATGCCTCTCTTAATCATGAATACATTATAGCCCATATAAAGTGTAACTTACCAATTGACGCTTGAAAACAGGCCCACACTTTATTACCAACCCATGGAACACAAGGAGTAACAAGAGGCAGCCAAACAAGCTAACTGTAGTATTGTTAGATCACGTGATATCACGTGATGCCTCTCTTAATATTAAATGTGACCGGATTTCACATAACAAGGCTTCCACACACACAAAATCAAACTTACGTTTTTACCAGAAATGGATTGCTGGCCTAATACACTATCACATTCCACACTGTACTTCCTTCAGGACTGGCAAGTCTGGTTTCTGTGGCAGCTTTCTTCCGACCCTGTCAAAGCCACGAGTGGGAGATTGGCGTCATTGAATGGCCATGGCTTTGTGATAATGGTGTGTAGTGAGCTGGGACTTCACAGAGAGCTCACCAATAGTGTTCTCGGTCAATTTGGAGTGATTTGAGGGCCATGGAGAGCCCAAACTTGGCCTCTGGATTCCAATCGTCTTCTTACTCCATTTTATACCCGTATATTAAGACCACCATCCACCCCCACCCTCCCACCCTATTACTATCACCTGTGATATTATTACTCACTCGAGAAAAGCTGCCCAAAACAGGGCTAATTTTGGGTATCAGAAATGTATACACCCACTCAGTGATAGCTAGTAAATAGATGCATACTTGGTGCAAATTTTGTTTGCACAGCTGTAGGCACTGGGAAGTTATTACACAATGATTACTTAAAATCGCCATATCTCCTAACGAAGTTTTGTGCGTCGAAGCCGGGTTTTGTCAAATTCAGTCACACATGAATACATTATAGCCCATATAAAGTGTAACTTACCAATTGACGCTTGAAAACAGGCCCACACTTTATTACCAACCCATGGAACACAAGGAGTAACAAGAGGCAGCCAAACAAGCTAACTGTAGTATTGTTAGATCACGTGATATCACGTGATGCCTCTCTTAATATTAAATGTGACCGGATTTCACATAACAAGGCTTCCACACACACAAAATCAAACTTACGTTTTTACCAGAAATGGATTGCTGGCCTAATACACTATCACATTCCACACTGTACTTCCTTCAGGACTGGCAAGTCTGGTTTCTGTGGCAGCTTTCTTCCGACCCTGTCAAAGCCACGAGTGGGAGATTGGCGTCATTGAATGGCCATGGCTTTGTGATAATGGTGTGTAGTGAGCTGGGACTTCACAGAGAGCTCACCAATAGTGTTCTCGGTCAATTTGGAGTGATTTGAGGGCCATGGAGAGCCCAAACTTGGCCTCTGGATTCCAATCATTACTTAAAATCGCCATATCTCCTAACGAAGTTTTGTGCGTCGAAGCCGGGTTTTGTCAAATTCAGTCACACATGAATACATTATAGCCCATATAAAGTGTAACTTACCAATTGACGCTTGAAAACAGGCCCACACTTTATTACCAACCCATGGAACACAAGGAGTAACAAGAGGCAGCCAAACAAGCTAACTGTAGTATTGTTAGATCACGTGATATCACGTGATGCCTCTCTTAATCATGAATACATTATAGCCCATATAAAGTGTAACTTACCAATTGACGCTTGAAAACAGGCCCACACTTTATTACCAACCCATGGAACACAAGGAGTAACAAGAGGCAGCCAAACAAGCTAACTGTAGTATTGTTAGATCACGTGATATCACGTGATGCCTCTCTTAATATTAAATGTGACCGGATTTCACATAACAAGGCTTCCACACACACAAAATCAAACTTACGTTTTTACCAGAAATGGATTGCTGGCCTAATACACTATCACATTCCACACTGTACTTCCTTCAGGACTGGCAAGTCTGGTTTCTGTGGCAGCTTTCTTCCGACCCTGTCAAAGCCACGAGTGGGAGATTGGCGTCATTGAATGGCCATGGCTTTGTGATAATGGTGTGTAGTGAGCTGGGACTTCACAGAGAGCTCACCAATAGTGTTCTCGGTCAATTTGGAGTGATTTGAGGGCCATGGAGAGCCCAAACTTGGCCTCTGGATTCCAATCATTACTTAAAATCGCCATATCTCCTAACGAAGTTTTGTGCGTCGAAGCCGGGTTTTGTCAAATTCAGTCACACATGAATACATTATAGCCCATATAAAGTGTAACTTACCAATTGACGCTTGAAAACAGGCCCACACTTTATTACCAACCCATGGAACACAAGGAGTAACAAGAGGCAGCCAAACAAGCTAACTGTAGTATTGTTAGATCACGTGATATCACGTGATGCCTCTCTTAATCATGAATACATTATAGCCCATATAAAGTGTAACTTACCAATTGACGCTTGAAAACAGGCCCACACTTTATTACCAACCCATGGAACACAAGGAGTAACAAGAGGCAGCCAAACAAGCTAACTGTAGTATTGTTAGATCACGTGATATCACGTGATGCCTCTCTTAATATTAAATGTGACCGGATTTCACATAACAAGGCTTCCACACACACAAAATCAAACTTACGTTTTTACCAGAAATGGATTGCTGGCCTAATACACTATCACATTCCACACTGTACTTCCTTCAGGACTGGCAAGTCTGGTTTCTGTGGCAGCTTTCTTCCGACCCTGTCAAAGCCACGAGTGGGAGATTGGCGTCATTGAATGGCCATGGCTTTGTGATAATGGTGTGTAGTGAGCTGGGACTTCACAGAGAGCTCACCAATAGTGTTCTCGGTCAATTTGGAGTGATTTGAGGGCCATGGAGAGCCCAAACTTGGCCTCTGGATTCCAATCATTACTTAAAATCGCCATATCTCCTAACGAAGTTTTGTGCGTCGAAGCCGGGTTTTGTCAAATTCAGTCACACATGAATACATTATAGCCCATATAAAGTGTAACTTACCAATTGACGCTTGAAAACAGGCCCACACTTTATTACCAACCCATGGAACACAAGGAGTAACAAGAGGCAGCCAAACAAGCTAACTGTAGTATTGTTAGATCACGTGATATCACGTGATGCCTCTCTTAATCATGAATACATTATAGCCCATATAAAGTGTAACTTACCAATTGACGCTTGAAAACAGGCCCACACTTTATTACCAACCCATGGAACACAAGGAGTAACAAGAGGCAGCCAAACAAGCTAACTGTAGTATTGTTAGATCACGTGATATCACGTGATGCCTCTCTTAATATTAAATGTGACCGGATTTCACATAACAAGGCTTCCACACACACAAAATCAAACTTACGTTTTTACCAGAAATGGATTGCTGGCCTAATACACTATCACATTCCACACTGTACTTCCTTCAGGACTGGCAAGTCTGGTTTCTGTGGCAGCTTTCTTCCGACCCTGTCAAAGCCACGAGTGGGAGATTGGCGTCATTGAATGGCCATGGCTTTGTGATAATGGTGTGTAGTGAGCTGGGACTTCACAGAGAGCTCACCAATAGTGTTCTCGGTCAATTTGGAGTGATTTGAGGGCCATGGAGAGCCCAAACTTGGCCTCTGGATTCCAATCATTACTTAAAATCGCCATATCTCCTAACGAAGTTTTGTGCGTCGAAGCCGGGTTTTGTCAAATTCAGTCACACATGAATACATTATAGCCCATATAAAGTGTAACTTACCAATTGACGCTTGAAAACAGGCCCACACTTTATTACCAACCCATGGAACACAAGGAGTAACAAGAGGCAGCCAAACAAGCTAACTGTAGTATTGTTAGATCACGTGATATCACGTGATGCCTCTCTTAATCATGAATACATTATAGCCCATATAAAGTGTAACTTACCAATTGACGCTTGAAAACAGGCCCACACTTTATTACCAACCCATGGAACACAAGGAGTAACAAGAGGCAGCCAAACAAGCTAACTGTAGTATTGTTAGATCACGTGATATCACGTGATGCCTCTCTTAATATTAAATGTGACCGGATTTCACATAACAAGGCTTCCACACACACAAAATCAAACTTACGTTTTTACCAGAAATGGATTGCTGGCCTAATACACTATCACATTCCACACTGTACTTCCTTCAGGACTGGCAAGTCTGGTTTCTGTGGCAGCTTTCTTCCGACCCTGTCAAAGCCACGAGTGGGAGATTGGCGTCATTGAATGGCCATGGCTTTGTGATAATGGTGTGTAGTGAGCTGGGACTTCACAGAGAGCTCACCAATAGTGTTCTCGGTCAATTTGGAGTGATTTGAGGGCCATGGAGAGCCCAAACTTGGCCTCTGGATTCCAATCATTACTTAAAATCGCCATATCTCCTAACGAAGTTTTGTGCGTCGAAGCCGGGTTTTGTCAAATTCAGTCACACATGAATACATTATAGCCCATATAAAGTGTAACTTACCAATTGACGCTTGAAAACAGGCCCACACTTTATTACCAACCCATGGAACACAAGGAGTAACAAGAGGCAGCCAAACAAGCTAACTGTAGTATTGTTAGATCACGTGATATCACGTGATGCCTCTCTTAATCATGAATACATTATAGCCCATATAAAGTGTAACTTACCAATTGACGCTTGAAAACAGGCCCACACTTTATTACCAACCCATGGAACACAAGGAGTAACAAGAGGCAGCCAAACAAGCTAACTGTAGTATTGTTAGATCACGTGATATCACGTGATGCCTCTCTTAATATTAAATGTGACCGGATTTCACATAACAAGGCTTCCACACACACAAAATCAAACTTACGTTTTTACCAGAAATGGATTGCTGGCCTAATACACTATCACATTCCACACTGTACTTCCTTCAGGACTGGCAAGTCTGGTTTCTGTGGCAGCTTTCTTCCGACCCTGTCAAAGCCACGAGTGGGAGATTGGCGTCATTGAATGGCCATGGCTTTGTGATAATGGTGTGTAGTGAGCTGGGACTTCACAGAGAGCTCACCAATAGTGTTCTCGGTCAATTTGGAGTGATTTGAGGGCCATGGAGAGCCCAAACTTGGCCTCTGGATTCCAATCATTACTTAAAATCGCCATATCTCCTAACGAAGTTTTGTGCGTCGAAGCCGGGTTTTGTCAAATTCAGTCACACATGAATACATTATAGCCCATATAAAGTGTAACTTACCAATTGACGCTTGAAAACAGGCCCACACTTTATTACCAACCCATGGAACACAAGGAGTAACAAGAGGCAGCCAAACAAGCTAACTGTAGTATTGTTAGATCACGTGATATCACGTGATGCCTCTCTTAATCATGAATACATTATAGCCCATATAAAGTGTAACTTACCAATTGACGCTTGAAAACAGGCCCACACTTTATTACCAACCCATGGAACACAAGGAGTAACAAGAGGCAGCCAAACAAGCTAACTGTAGTATTGTTAGATCACGTGATATCACGTGATGCCTCTCTTAATATTAAATGTGACCGGATTTCACATAACAAGGCTTCCACACACACAAAATCAAACTTACGTTTTTACCAGAAATGGATTGCTGGCCTAATACACTATCACATTCCACACTGTACTTCCTTCAGGACTGGCAAGTCTGGTTTCTGTGGCAGCTTTCTTCCGACCCTGTCAAAGCCACGAGTGGGAGATTGGCGTCATTGAATGGCCATGGCTTTGTGATAATGGTGTGTAGTGAGCTGGGACTTCACAGAGAGCTCACCAATAGTGTTCTCGGTCAATTTGGAGTGATTTGAGGGCCATGGAGAGCCCAAACTTGGCCTCTGGATTCCAATCATTACTTAAAATCGCCATATCTCCTAACGAAGTTTTGTGCGTCGAAGCCGGGTTTTGTCAAATTCAGTCACACATGAATACATTATAGCCCATATAAAGTGTAACTTACCAATTGACGCTTGAAAACAGGCCCACACTTTATTACCAACCCATGGAACACAAGGAGTAACAAGAGGCAGCCAAACAAGCTAACTGTAGTATTGTTAGATCACGTGATATCACGTGATGCCTCTCTTAATCATGAATACATTATAGCCCATATAAAGTGTAACTTACCAATTGACGCTTGAAAACAGGCCCACACTTTATTACCAACCCATGGAACACAAGGAGTAACAAGAGGCAGCCAAACAAGCTAACTGTAGTATTGTTAGATCACGTGATATCACGTGATGCCTCTCTTAATATTAAATGTGACCGGATTTCACATAACAAGGCTTCCACACACACAAAATCAAACTTACGTTTTTACCAGAAATGGATTGCTGGCCTAATACACTATCACATTCCACACTGTACTTCCTTCAGGACTGGCAAGTCTGGTTTCTGTGGCAGCTTTCTTCCGACCCTGTCAAAGCCACGAGTGGGAGATTGGCGTCATTGAATGGCCATGGCTTTGTGATAATGGTGTGTAGTGAGCTGGGACTTCACAGAGAGCTCACCAATAGTGTTCTCGGTCAATTTGGAGTGATTTGAGGGCCATGGAGAGCCCAAACTTGGCCTCTGGATTCCAATCATTACTTAAAATCGCCATATCTCCTAACGAAGTTTTGTGCGTCGAAGCCGGGTTTTGTCAAATTCAGTCACACATGAATACATTATAGCCCATATAAAGTGTAACTTACCAATTGACGCTTGAAAACAGGCCCACACTTTATTACCAACCCATGGAACACAAGGAGTAACAAGAGGCAGCCAAACAAGCTAACTGTAGTATTGTTAGATCACGTGATATCACGTGATGCCTCTCTTAATCATGAATACATTATAGCCCATATAAAGTGTAACTTACCAATTGACGCTTGAAAACAGGCCCACACTTTATTACCAACCCATGGAACACAAGGAGTAACAAGAGGCAGCCAAACAAGCTAACTGTAGTATTGTTAGATCACGTGATATCACGTGATGCCTCTCTTAATATTAAATGTGACCGGATTTCACATAACAAGGCTTCCACACACACAAAATCAAACTTACGTTTTTACCAGAAATGGATTGCTGGCCTAATACACTATCACATTCCACACTGTACTTCCTTCAGGACTGGCAAGTCTGGTTTCTGTGGCAGCTTTCTTCCGACCCTGTCAAAGCCACGAGTGGGAGATTGGCGTCATTGAATGGCCATGGCTTTGTGATAATGGTGTGTAGTGAGCTGGGACTTCACAGAGAGCTCACCAATAGTGTTCTCGGTCAATTTGGAGTGATTTGAGGGCCATGGAGAGCCCAAACTTGGCCTCTGGATTCCAATCATTACTTAAAATCGCCATATCTCCTAACGAAGTTTTGTGCGTCGAAGCCGGGTTTTGTCAAATTCAGTCACACATGAATACATTATAGCCCATATAAAGTGTAACTTACCAATTGACGCTTGAAAACAGGCCCACACTTTATTACCAACCCATGGAACACAAGGAGTAACAAGAGGCAGCCAAACAAGCTAACTGTAGTATTGTTAGATCACGTGATATCACGTGATGCCTCTCTTAATCATGAATACATTATAGCCCATATAAAGTGTAACTTACCAATTGACGCTTGAAAACAGGCCCACACTTTATTACCAACCCATGGAACACAAGGAGTAACAAGAGGCAGCCAAACAAGCTAACTGTAGTATTGTTAGATCACGTGATATCACGTGATGCCTCTCTTAATATTAAATGTGACCGGATTTCACATAACAAGGCTTCCACACACACAAAATCAAACTTACGTTTTTACCAGAAATGGATTGCTGGCCTAATACACTATCACATTCCACACTGTACTTCCTTCAGGACTGGCAAGTCTGGTTTCTGTGGCAGCTTTCTTCCGACCCTGTCAAAGCCACGAGTGGGAGATTGGCGTCATTGAATGGCCATGGCTTTGTGATAATGGTGTG
The DNA here is from genome assembly GCF_963678975.1 of Dysidea avara. NCBI lineage: Eukaryota > Metazoa > Porifera > Demospongiae > Dictyoceratida > Dysideidae > Dysidea > Dysidea avara. The sequence goes on from NC_089272.1 coordinate 37,679,166, forward strand.
TAGTGAGCTGGGACTTCACAGAGAGCTCACCAATAGTGTTCTCGGTCAATTTGGAGTGATTTGAGGGCCATGGAGAGCCCAAACTTGGCCTCTGGATTCCAATCATTACTTAAAATCGCCATATCTCCTAACGAAGTTTTGTGCGTCGAAGCCGGGTTTTGTCAAATTCAGTCACACATGAATACATTATAGCCCATATAAAGTGTAACTTACCAATTGACGCTTGAAAACAGGCCCACACTTTATTACCAACCCATGGAACACAAGGAGTAACAAGAGGCAGCCAAACAAGCTAACTGTAGTATTGTTAGATCACGTGATATCACGTGATGCCTCTCTTAATCATGAATACATTATAGCCCATATAAAGTGTAACTTACCAATTGACGCTTGAAAACAGGCCCACACTTTATTACCAACCCATGGAACACAAGGAGTAACAAGAGGCAGCCAAACAAGCTAACTGTAGTATTGTTAGATCACGTGATATCACGTGATGCCTCTCTTAATATTAAATGTGACCGGATTTCACATAACAAGGCTTCCACACACACAAAATCAAACTTACGTTTTTACCAGAAATGGATTGCTGGCCTAATACACTATCACATTCCACACTGTACTTCCTTCAGGACTGGCAAGTCTGGTTTCTGTGGCAGCTTTCTTCCGACCCTGTCAAAGCCACGAGTGGGAGATTGGCGTCATTGAATGGCCATGGCTTTGTGATAATGGTGTGTAGTGAGCTGGGACTTCACAGAGAGCTCACCAATAGTGTTCTCGGTCAATTTGGAGTGATTTGAGGGCCATGGAGAGCCCAAACTTGGCCTCTGGATTCCAATCATTACTTAAAATCGCCATATCTCCTAACGAAGTTTTGTGCGTCGAAGCCGGGTTTTGTCAAATTCAGTCACACATGAATACATTATAGCCCATATAAAGTGTAACTTACCAATTGACGCTTGAAAACAGGCCCACACTTTATTACCAACCCATGGAACACAAGGAGTAACAAGAGGCAGCCAAACAAGCTAACTGTAGTATTGTTAGATCACGTGATATCACGTGATGCCTCTCTTAATCATGAATACATTATAGCCCATATAAAGTGTAACTTACCAATTGACGCTTGAAAACAGGCCCACACTTTATTACCAACCCATGGAACACAAGGAGTAACAAGAGGCAGCCAAACAAGCTAACTGTAGTATTGTTAGATCACGTGATATCACGTGATGCCTCTCTTAATATTAAATGTGACCGGATTTCACATAACAAGGCTTCCACACACACAAAATCAAACTTACGTTTTTACCAGAAATGGATTGCTGGCCTAATACACTATCACATTCCACACTGTACTTCCTTCAGGACTGGCAAGTCTGGTTTCTGTGGCAGCTTTCTTCCGACCCTGTCAAAGCCACGAGTGGGAGATTGGCGTCATTGAATGGCCATGGCTTTGTGATAATGGTGTGTAGTGAGCTGGGACTTCACAGAGAGCTCACCAATAGTGTTCTCGGTCAATTTGGAGTGATTTGAGGGCCATGGAGAGCCCAAACTTGGCCTCTGGATTCCAATCATTACTTAAAATCGCCATATCTCCTAACGAAGTTTTGTGCGTCGAAGCCGGGTTTTGTCAAATTCAGTCACACATGAATACATTATAGCCCATATAAAGTGTAACTTACCAATTGACGCTTGAAAACAGGCCCACACTTTATTACCAACCCATGGAACACAAGGAGTAACAAGAGGCAGCCAAACAAGCTAACTGTAGTATTGTTAGATCACGTGATATCACGTGATGCCTCTCTTAATCATGAATACATTATAGCCCATATAAAGTGTAACTTACCAATTGACGCTTGAAAACAGGCCCACACTTTATTACCAACCCATGGAACACAAGGAGTAACAAGAGGCAGCCAAACAAGCTAACTGTAGTATTGTTAGATCACGTGATATCACGTGATGCCTCTCTTAATATTAAATGTGACCGGATTTCACATAACAAGGCTTCCACACACACAAAATCAAACTTACGTTTTTACCAGAAATGGATTGCTGGCCTAATACACTATCACATTCCACACTGTACTTCCTTCAGGACTGGCAAGTCTGGTTTCTGTGGCAGCTTTCTTCCGACCCTGTCAAAGCCACGAGTGGGAGATTGGCGTCATTGAATGGCCATGGCTTTGTGATAATGGTGTGTAGTGAGCTGGGACTTCACAGAGAGCTCACCAATAGTGATCTCGGTCAATTTGGAGTGATTTGAGGGCCATGGAGAGCCCAAACTTGGCCTCTGGATTCCAATCATTACTTAAAATCGCCATATCTCCTAACGAAGTTTTGTGCGTCGAAGCCGGGTTTTGTCAAATTCAGTCACACATGAATACATTATAGCCCATATAAAGTGTAACTTACCAATTGACGCTTGAAAACAGGCCCACACTTTATTACCAACCCATGGAACACAAGGAGTAACAAGAGGCAGCCAAACAAGCTAACTGTAGTATTGTTAGATCACGTGATATCACGTGATGCCTCTCTTAATCATGAATACATTATAGCCCATATAAAGTGTAACTTACCAATTGACGCTTGAAAACAGGCCCACACTTTATTACCAACCCATGGAACACAAGGAGTAACAAGAGGCAGCCAAACAAGCTAACTGTAGTATTGTTAGATCACGTGATATCACGTGATGCCTCTCTTAATATTAAATGTGACCGGATTTCACATAACAAGGCTTCCACACACACAAAATCAAACTTACGTTTTTACCAGAAATGGATTGCTGGCCTAATACACTATCACATTCCACACTGTACTTCCTTCAGGACTGGCAAGTCTGGTTTCTGTGGCAGCTTTCTTCCGACCCTGTCAAAGCCACGAGTGGGAGATTGGCGTCATTGAATGGCCATGGCTTTGTGATAATGGTGTGTAGTGAGCTGGGACTTCACAGAGAGCTCACCAATAGTGTTCTCGGTCAATTTGGAGTGATTTGAGGGCCATGGAGAGCCCAAACTTGGCCTCTGGATTCCAATCATTACTTAAAATCGCCATATCTCCTAACGAAGTTTTGTGCGTCGAAGCCGGGTTTTGTCAAATTCAGTCACACATGAATACATTATAGCCCATATAAAGTGTAACTTACCAATTGACGCTTGAAAACAGGCCCACACTTTATTACCAACCCATGGAACACAAGGAGTAACAAGAGGCAGCCAAACAAGCTAACTGTAGTATTGTTAGATCACGTGATATCACGTGATGCCTCTCTTAATCATGAATACATTATAGCCCATATAAAGTGTAACTTACCAATTGACGCTTGAAAACAGGCCCACACTTTATTACCAACCCATGGAACACAAGGAGTAACAAGAGGCAGCCAAACAAGCTAACTGTAGTATTGTTAGATCACGTGATATCACGTGATGCCTCTCTTAATATTAAATGTGACCGGATTTCACATAACAAGGCTTCCACACACACAAAATCAAACTTACGTTTTTACCAGAAATGGATTGCTGGCCTAATACACTATCACATTCCACACTGTACTTCCTTCAGGACTGGCAAGTCTGGTTTCTGTGGCAGCTTTCTTCCGACCCTGTCAAAGCCACGAGTGGGAGATTGGCGTCATTGAATGGCCATGGCTTTGTGATAATGGTGTGTAGTGAGCTGGGACTTCACAGAGAGCTCACCAATAGTGTTCTCGGTCAATTTGGAGTGATTTGAGGGCCATGGAGAGCCCAAACTTGGCCTCTGGATTCCAATCATTACTTAAAATCGCCATATCTCCTAACGAAGTTTTGTGCGTCGAAGCCGGGTTTTGTCAAATTCAGTCACACATGAATACATTATAGCCCATATAAAGTGTAACTTACCAATTGACGCTTGAAAACAGGCCCACACTTTATTACCAACCCATGGAACACAAGGAGTAACAAGAGGCAGCCAAACAAGCTAACTGTAGTATTGTTAGATCACGTGATATCACGTGATGCCTCTCTTAATCATGAATACATTATAGCCCATATAAAGTGTAACTTACCAATTGACGCTTGAAAACAGGCCCACACTTTATTACCAACCCATGGAACACAAGGAGTAACAAGAGGCAGCCAAACAAGCTAACTGTAGTATTGTTAGATCACGTGATATCACGTGATGCCTCTCTTAATATTAAATGTGACCGGATTTCACATAACAAGGCTTCCACACACACAAAATCAAACTTACGTTTTTACCAGAAATGGATTGCTGGCCTAATACACTATCACATTCCACACTGTACTTCCTTCAGGACTGGCAAGTCTGGTTTCTGTGGCAGCTTTCTTCCGACCCTGTCAAAGCCACGAGTGGGAGATTGGCGTCATTGAATGGCCATGGCTTTGTGATAATGGTGTGTAGTGAGCTGGGACTTCACAGAGAGCTCACCAATAGTGTTCTCGGTCAATTTGGAGTGATTTGAGGGCCATGGAGAGCCCAAACTTGGCCTCTGGATTCCAATCATTACTTAAAATCGCCATATCTCCTAACGAAGTTTTGTGCGTCGAAGCCGGGTTTTGTCAAATTCAGTCACACATGAATACATTATAGCCCATATAAAGTGTAACTTACCAATTGACGCTTGAAAACAGGCCCACACTTTATTACCAACCCATGGAACACAAGGAGTAACAAGAGGCAGCCAAACAAGCTAACTGTAGTATTGTTAGATCACGTGATATCACGTGATGCCTCTCTTAATCATGAATACATTATAGCCCATATAAAGTGTAACTTACCAATTGACGCTTGAAAACAGGCCCACACTTTATTACCAACCCATGGAACACAAGGAGTAACAAGAGGCAGCCAAACAAGCTAACTGTAGTATTGTTAGATCACGTGATATCACGTGATGCCTCTCTTAATATTAAATGTGACCGGATTTCACATAACAAGGCTTCCACACACACAAAATCAAACTTACGTTTTTACCAGAAATGGATTGCTGGCCTAATACACTATCACATTCCACACTGTACTTCCTTCAGGACTGGCAAGTCTGGTTTCTGTGGCAGCTTTCTTCCGACCCTGTCAAAGCCACGAGTGGGAGATTGGCGTCATTGAATGGCCATGGCTTTGTGATAATGGTGTGTAGTGAGCTGGGACTTCACAGAGAGCTCACCAATAGTGTTCTCGGTCAATTTGGAGTGATTTGAGGGCCATGGAGAGCCCAAACTTGGCCTCTGGATTCCAATCATTACTTAAAATCGCCATATCTCCTAACGAAGTTTTGTGCGTCGAAGCCGGGTTTTGTCAAATTCAGTCACACATGAATACATTATAGCCCATATAAAGTGTAACTTACCAATTGACGCTTGAAAACAGGCCCACACTTTATTACCAACCCATGGAACACAAGGAGTAACAAGAGGCAGCCAAACAAGCTAACTGTAGTATTGTTAGATCACGTGATATCACGTGATGCCTCTCTTAATCATGAATACATTATAGCCCATATAAAGTGTAACTTACCAATTGACGCTTGAAAACAGGCCCACACTTTATTACCAACCCATGGAACACAAGGAGTAACAAGAGGCAGCCAAACAAGCTAACTGTAGTATTGTTAGATCACGTGATATCACGTGATGCCTCTCTTAATATTAAATGTGACCGGATTTCACATAACAAGGCTTCCACACACACAAAATCAAACTTACGTTTTTACCAGAAATGGATTGCTGGCCTAATACACTATCACATTCCACACTGTACTTCCTTCAGGACTGGCAAGTCTGGTTTCTGTGGCAGCTTTCTTCCGACCCTGTCAAAGCCACGAGTGGGAGATTGGCGTCATTGAATGGCCATGGCTTTGTGATAATGGTGTGTAGTGAGCTGGGACTTCACAGAGAGCTCACCAATAGTGTTCTCGGTCAATTTGGAGTGATTTGAGGGCCATGGAGAGCCCAAACTTGGCCTCTGGATTCCAATCATTACTTAAAATCGCCATATCTCCTAACGAAGTTTTGTGCGTCGAAGCCGGGTTTTGTCAAATTCAGTCACACATGAATACATTATAGCCCATATAAAGTGTAACTTACCAATTGACGCTTGAAAACAGGCCCACACTTTATTACCAACCCATGGAACACAAGGAGTAACAAGAGGCAGCCAAACAAGCTAACTGTAGTATTGTTAGATCACGTGATATCACGTGATGCCTCTCTTAATCATGAATACATTATAGCCCATATAAAGTGTAACTTACCAATTGACGCTTGAAAACAGGCCCACACTTTATTACCAACCCATGGAACACAAGGAGTAACAAGAGGCAGCCAAACAAGCTAACTGTAGTATTGTTAGATCACGTGATATCACGTGATGCCTCTCTTAATATTAAATGTGACCGGATTTCACATAACAAGGCTTCCACACACACAAAATCAAACTTACGTTTTTACCAGAAATGGATTGCTGGCCTAATACACTATCACATTCCACACTGTACTTCCTTCAGGACTGGCAAGTCTGGTTTCTGTGGCAGCTTTCTTCCGACCCTGTCAAAGCCACGAGTGGGAGATTGGCGTCATTGAATGGCCATGGCTTTGTGATAATGGTGTGTAGTGAGCTGGGACTTCACAGAGAGCTCACCAATAGTGTTCTCGGTCAATTTGGAGTGATTTGAGGGCCATGGAGAGCCCAAACTTGGCCTCTGGATTCCAATCATTACTTAAAATCGCCATATCTCCTAACGAAGTTTTGTGCGTCGAAGCCGGGTTTTGTCAAATTCAGTCACACATGAATACATTATAGCCCATATAAAGTGTAACTTACCAATTGACGCTTGAAAACAGGCCCACACTTTATTACCAACCCATGGAACACAAGGAGTAACAAGAGGCAGCCAAACAAGCTAACTGTAGTATTGTTAGATCACGTGATATCACGTGATGCCTCTCTTAATCATGAATACATTATAGCCCATATAAAGTGTAACTTACCAATTGACGCTTGAAAACAGGCCCACACTTTATTACCAACCCATGGAACACAAGGAGTAACAAGAGGCAGCCAAACAAGCTAACTGTAGTATTGTTAGATCACGTGATGCCTCTCTTAATATTAAATGTGACCGGATTTCACATAACAAGGCTTCCACACACACAAAATCAAACTTACGTTTTTACCAGAAATGGATTGCTGGCCTAATACACTATCACATTCCACACTGTACTTCCTTCAGGACTGGCAAGTCTGGTTTCTGTGGCAGCTTTCTTCCGACCCTGTCAAAGCCACGAGTGGGAGATTGGCGTCATTGAATGGCCATGGCTTTGTGATAATGGTGTGTAGTGAGCTGGGACTTCACAGAGAGCTCACCAATAGTGTTCTCGGTCAATTTGGAGTGATTTGAGGGCCATGGAGAGCCCAAACTTGGCCTCTGGATTCCAATCATTACTTAAAATCGCCATATCTCCTAACGAAGTTTTGTGCGTCGAAGCCGGGTTTTGTCAAATTCAGTCACACATGAATACATTATAGCCCATATAAAGTGTAACTTACCAATTGACGCTTGAAAACAGGCCCACACTTTATTACCAACCCATGGAACACAAGGAGTAACAAGAGGCAGCCAAACAAGCTAACTGTAGTATTGTTAGATCACGTGATATCACGTGATGCCTCTCTTAATCATGAATACATTATAGCCCATATAAAGTGTAACTTACCAATTGACGCTTGAAAACAGGCCCACACTTTATTACCAACCCATGGAACACAAGGAGTAACAAGAGGCAGCCAAACAAGCTAACTGTAGTATTGTTAGATCACGTGATATCACGTGATGCCTCTCTTAATATTAAATGTGACCGGATTTCACATAACAAGGCTTCCACACACACAAAATCAAACTTACGTTTTTACCAGAAATGGATTGCTGGCCTAATACACTATCACATTCCACACTGTACTTCCTTCAGGACTGGCAAGTCTGGTTTCTGTGGCAGCTTTCTTCCGACCCTGTCAAAGCCACGAGTGGGAGATTGGCGTCATTGAATGGCCATGGCTTTGTGATAATGGTGTGTAGTGAGCTGGGACTTCACAGAGAGCTCACCAATAGTGTTCTCGGTCAATTTGGAGTGATTTGAGGGCCATGGAGAGCCCAAACTTGGCCTCTGGATTCCAATCATTACTTAAAATCGCCATATCTCCTAACGAAGTTTTGTGCGTCGAAGCCGGGTTTTGTCAAATTCAGTCACACATGAATACATTATAGCCCATATAAAGTGTAACTTACCAATTGACGCTTGAAAACAGGCCCACACTTTATTACCAACCCATGGAACACAAGGAGTAACAAGAGGCAGCCAAACAAGCTAACTGTAGTATTGTTAGATCACGTGATATCACGTGATGCCTCTCTTAATCATGAATACATTATAGCCCATATAAAGTGTAACTTACCAATTGACGCTTGAAAACAGGCCCACACTTTATTACCAACCCATGGAACACAAGGAGTAACAAGAGGCAGCCAAACAAGCTAACTGTAGTATTGTTAGATCACGTGATATCACGTGATGCCTCTCTTAATATTAAATGTGACCGGATTTCACATAACAAGGCTTCCACACACACAAAATCAAACTTACGTTTTTACCAGAAATGGATTGCTGGCCTAATACACTATCACATTCCACACTGTACTTCCTTCAGGACTGGCAAGTCTGGTTTCTGTGGCAGCTTTCTTCCGACCCTGTCAAAGCCACGAGTGGGAGATTGGCGTCATTGAATGGCCATGGCTTTGTGATAATGGTGTGTAGTGAGCTGGGACTTCACAGAGAGCTCACCAATAGTGTTCTCGGTCAATTTGGAGTGATTTGAGGGCCATGGAGAGCCCAAACTTGGCCTCTGGATTCCAATCATTACTTAAAATCGCCATATCTCCTAACGAAGTTTTGTGCGTCGAAGCCGGGTTTTGTCAAATTCAGTCACACATGAATACATTATAGCCCATATAAAGTGTAACTTACCAATTGACGCTTGAAAACAGGCCCACACTTTATTACCAACCCATGGAACACAAGGAGTAACAAGAGGCAGCCAAACAAGCTAACTGTAGTATTGTTAGATCACGTGATATCACGTGATGCCTCTCTTAATCATGAATACATTATAGCCCATATAAAGTGTAACTTACCAATTGACGCTTGAAAACAGGCCCACACTTTATTACCAACCCATGGAACACAAGGAGTAACAAGAGGCAGCCAAACAAGCTAACTGTAGTATTGTTAGATCACGTGATATCACGTGATGCCTCTCTTAATATTAAATGTGACCGGATTTCACATAACAAGGCTTCCACACACACAAAATCAAACTTACGTTTTTACCAGAAATGGATTGCTGGCCTAATACACTATCACATTCCACACTGTACTTCCTTCAGGACTGGCAAGTCTGGTTTCTGTGGCAGCTTTCTTCCGACCCTGTCAAAGCCACGAGTGGGAGATTGGCGTCATTGAATGGCCATGGCTTTGTGATAATGGTGTGTAGTGAGCTGGGACTTCACAGAGAGCTCACCAATAGTGTTCTCGGTCAATTTGGAGTGATTTGAGGGCCATGGAGAGCCCAAACTTGGCCTCTGGATTCCAATCATTACTTAAAATCGCCATATCTCCTAACGAAGTTTTGTGCGTCGAAGCCGGGTTTTGTCAAATTCAGTCACACATGAATACATTATAGCCCATATAAAGTGTAACTTACCAATTGACGCTTGAAAACAGGCCCACACTTTATTACCAACCCATGGAACACAAGGAGTAACAAGAGGCAGCCAAACAAGCTAACTGTAGTATTGTTAGATCACGTGATATCACGTGATGCCTCTCTTAATCATGAATACATTATAGCCCATATAAAGTGTAACTTACCAATTGACGCTTGAAAACAGGCCCACACTTTATTACCAACCCATGGAACACAAGGAGTAACAAGAGGCAGCCAAACAAGCTAACTGTAGTATTGTTAGATCACGTGATATCACGTGATGCCTCTCTTAATATTAAATGTGACCGGATTTCACATAACAAGGCTTCCACACACACAAAATCAAACTTACGTTTTTACCAGAAATGGATTGCTGGCCTAATACACTATCACATTCCACACTGTACTTCCTTCAGGACTGGCAAGTCTGGTTTCTGTGGCAGCTTTCTTCCGACCCTGTCAAAGCCACGAGTGGGAGATTGGCGTCATTGAATGGCCATGGCTTTGTGATAATGGTGTGTAGTGAGCTGGGACTTCACAGAGAGCTCACCAATAGTGTTCTCGGTCAATTTGGAGTGATTTGAGGGCCATGGAGAGCCCAAACTTGGCCTCTGGATTCCAATCGTCTTCTTACTCCATTTTATACCCGTATATTAAGACCACCATCCACCCCCACCCTCCCACCCTATTACTATCACCTGTGATATTATTACTCACTCGAGAAAAGCTGCCCAAAACAGGGCTAATTTTGGGTATCAGAAATGTATACACCCACTCAGTGATAGCTAGTAAATAGATGCATACTTGGTGCAAATTTTGTTTGCACAGCTGTAGGCACTGGGAAGTTATTACACAATGATTACTTAAAATCGCCATATCTCCTAACGAAGTTTTGTGCGTCGAAGCCGGGTTTTGTCAAATTCAGTCACACATGAATACATTATAGCCCATATAAAGTGTAACTTACCAATTGACGCTTGAAAACAGGCCCACACTTTATTACCAACCCATGGAACACAAGGAGTAACAAGAGGCAGCCAAACAAGCTAACTGTAGTATTGTTAGATCACGTGATATCACGTGATGCCTCTCTTAATCATGAATACATTATAGCCCATATAAAGTGTAACTTACCAATTGACGCTTGAAAACAGGCCCACACTTTATTACCAACCCATGGAACACAAGGAGTAACAAGAGGCAGCCAAACAAGCTAACTGTAGTATTGTTAGATCACGTGATATCACGTGATGCCTCTCTTAATATTAAATGTGACCGGATTTCACATAACAAGGCTTCCACACACACAAAATCAAACTTACGTTTTTACCAGAAATGGATTGCTGGCCTAATACACTATCACATTCCACACTGTACTTCCTTCAGGACTGGCAAGTCTGGTTTCTGTGGCAGCTTTCTTCCGACCCTGTCAAAGCCACGAGTGGGAGATTGGCGTCATTGAATGGCCATGGCTTTGTGATAATGGTGTGTAGTGAGCTGGGACTTCACAGAGAGCTCACCAATAGTGTTCTCGGTCAATTTGGAGTGATTTGAGGGCCATGGAGAGCCCAAACTTGGCCTCTGGATTCCAATCATTACTTAAAATCGCCATATCTCCTAACGAAGTTTTGTGCGTCGAAGCCGGGTTTTGTCAAATTCAGTCACACATGAATACATTATAGCCCATATAAAGTGTAACTTACCAATTGACGCTTGAAAACAGGCCCACACTTTATTACCAACCCATGGAACACAAGGAGTAACAAGAGGCAGCCAAACAAGCTAACTGTAGTATTGTTAGATCACGTGATATCACGTGATGCCTCTCTTAATCATGAATACATTATAGCCCATATAAAGTGTAACTTACCAATTGACGCTTGAAAACAGGCCCACACTTTATTACCAACCCATGGAACACAAGGAGTAACAAGAGGCAGCCAAACAAGCTAACTGTAGTATTGTTAGATCACGTGATATCACGTGATGCCTCTCTTAATATTAAATGTGACCGGATTTCACATAACAAGGCTTCCACACACACAAAATCAAACTTACGTTTTTACCAGAAATGGATTGCTGGCCTAATACACTATCACATTCCACACTGTACTTCCTTCAGGACTGGCAAGTCTGGTTTCTGTGGCAGCTTTCTTCCGACCCTGTCAAAGCCACGAGTGGGAGATTGGCGTCATTGAATGGCCATGGCTTTGTGATAATGGTGTGTAGTGAGCTGGGACTTCACAGAGAGCTCACCAATAGTGTTCTCGGTCAATTTGGAGTGATTTGAGGGCCATGGAGAGCCCAAACTTGGCCTCTGGATTCCAATCATTACTTAAAATCGCCATATCTCCTAACGAAGTTTTGTGCGTCGAAGCCGGGTTTTGTCAAATTCAGTCACACATGAATACATTATAGCCCATATAAAGTGTAACTTACCAATTGACGCTTGAAAACAGGCCCACACTTTATTACCAACCCATGGAACACAAGGAGTAACAAGAGGCAGCCAAACAAGCTAACTGTAGTATTGTTAGATCACGTGATATCACGTGATGCCTCTCTTAATCATGAATACATTATAGCCCATATAAAGTGTAACTTACCAATTGACGCTTGAAAACAGGCCCACACTTTATTACCAACCCATGGAACACAAGGAGTAACAAGAGGCAGCCAAACAAGCTAACTGTAGTATTGTTAGATCACGTGATATCACGTGATGCCTCTCTTAATATTAAATGTGACCGGATTTCACATAACAAGGCTTCCACACACACAAAATCAAACTTACGTTTTTACCAGAAATGGATTGCTGGCCTAATACACTATCACATTCCACACTGTACTTCCTTCAGGACTGGCAAGTCTGGTTTCTGTGGCAGCTTTCTTCCGACCCTGTCAAAGCCACGAGTGGGAGATTGGCGTCATTGAATGGCCATGGCTTTGTGATAATGGTGTGTAGTGAGCTGGGACTTCACAGAGAGCTCACCAATAGTGTTCTCGGTCAATTTGGAGTGATTTGAGGGCCATGGAGAGCCCAAACTTGGCCTCTGGATTCCAATCGTCTTCTTACTCCATTTTATACCCGTATATTAAGACCACCATCCACCCCCACCCTCCCACCCTATTACTATCACCTGTGATATTATTACTCACTCGAGAAAAGCTGCCCAAAACAGGGCTAATTTTGGGTATCAGAAATGTATACACCCACTCAGTGATAGCTAGTAAATAGATGCATACTTGGTGCAAATTTTGTTTGCACAGCTGTAGGCACTGGGAAGTTATTACACAATGATTACTTAAAATCGCCATATCTCCTAACGAAGTTTTGTGCGTCGAAGCCGGGTTTTGTCAAATTCAGTCACACATGAATACATTATAGCCCATATAAAGTGTAACTTACCAATTGACGCTTGAAAACAGGCCCACACTTTATTACCAACCCATGGAACACAAGGAGTAACAAGAGGCAGCCAAACAAGCTAACTGTAGTATTGTTAGATCACGTGATATCACGTGATGCCTCTCTTAATCATGAATACATTATAGCCCATATAAAGTGTAACTTACCAATTGACGCTTGAAAACAGGCCCACACTTTATTACCAACCCATGGAACACAAGGAGTAACAAGAGGCAGCCAAACAAGCTAACTGTAGTATTGTTAGATCACGTGATATCACGTGATGCCTCTCTTAATATTAAATGTGACCGGATTTCACATAACAAGGCTTCCACACACACAAAATCAAACTTACGTTTTTACCAGAAATGGATTGCTGGCCTAATACACTATCACATTCCACACTGTACTTCCTTCAGGACTGGCAAGTCTGGTTTCTGTGGCAGCTTTCTTCCGACCCTGTCAAAGCCACGAGTGGGAGATTGGCGTCATTGAATGGCCATGGCTTTGTGATAATGGTGTGTAGTGAGCTGGGACTTCACAGAGAGCTCACCAATAGTGTTCTCGGTCAATTTGGAGTGATTTGAGGGCCATGGAGAGCCCAAACTTGGCCTCTGGATTCCAATCATTACTTAAAATCGCCATATCTCCTAACGAAGTTTTGTGCGTCGAAGCCGGGTTTTGTCAAATTCAGTCACACATGAATACATTATAGCCCATATAAAGTGTAACTTACCAATTGACGCTTGAAAACAGGCCCACACTTTATTACCAACCCATGGAACACAAGGAGTAACAAGAGGCAGCCAAACAAGCTAACTGTAGTATTGTTAGATCACGTGATATCACGTGATGCCTCTCTTAATCATGAATACATTATAGCCCATATAAAGTGTAACTTACCAATTGACGCTTGAAAACAGGCCCACACTTTATTACCAACCCATGGAACACAAGGAGTAACAAGAGGCAGCCAAACAAGCTAACTGTAGTATTGTTAGATCACGTGATATCACGTGATGCCTCTCTTAATATTAAATGTGACCGGATTTCACATAACAAGGCTTCCACACACACAAAATCAAACTTACGTTTTTACCAGAAATGGATTGCTGGCCTAATACACTATCACATTCCACACTGTACTTCCTTCAGGACTGGCAAGTCTGGTTTCTGTGGCAGCTTTCTTCCGACCCTGTCAAAGCCACGAGTGGGAGATTGGCGTCATTGAATGGCCATGGCTTTGTGATAATGGTGTGTAGTGAGCTGGGACTTCACAGAGAGCTCACCAATAGTGTTCTCGGTCAATTTGGAGTGATTTGAGGGCCATGGAGAGCCCAAACTTGGCCTCTGGATTCCAATCATTACTTAAAATCGCCATATCTCCTAACGAAGTTTTGTGCGTCGAAGCCGGGTTTTGTCAAATTCAGTCACACATGAATACATTATAGCCCATATAAAGTGTAACTTACCAATTGACGCTTGAAAACAGGCCCACACTTTATTACCAACCCATGGAACACAAGGAGTAACAAGAGGCAGCCAAACAAGCTAACTGTAGTATTGTTAGATCACGTGATATCACGTGATGCCTCTCTTAATCATGAATACATTATAGCCCATATAAAGTGTAACTTACCAATTGACGCTTGAAAACAGGCCCACACTTTATTACCAACCCATGGAACACAAGGAGTAACAAGAGGCAGCCAAACAAGCTAACTGTAGTATTGTTAGATCACGTGATATCACGTGATGCCTCTCTTAATATTAAATGTGACCGGATTTCACATAACAAGGCTTCCACACACACAAAATCAAACTTACGTTTTTACCAGAAATGGATTGCTGGCCTAATACACTATCACATTCCACACTGTACTTCCTTCAGGACTGGCAAGTCTGGTTTCTGTGGCAGCTTTCTTCCGACCCTGTCAAAGCCACGAGTGGGAGATTGGCGTCATTGAATGGCCATGGCTTTGTGATAATGGTGTGTAGTGAGCTGGGACTTCACAGAGAGCTCACCAATAGTGTTCTCGGTCAATTTGGAGTGATTTGAGGGCCATGGAGAGCCCAAACTTGGCCTCTGGATTCCAATCATTACTTAAAATCGCCATATCTCCTAACGAAGTTTTGTGCGTCGAAGCCGGGTTTTGTCAAATTCAGTCACACATGAATACATTATAGCCCATATAAAGTGTAACTTACCAATTGACGCTTGAAAACAGGCCCACACTTTATTACCAACCCATGGAACACAAGGAGTAACAAGAGGCAGCCAAACAAGCTAACTGTAGTATTGTTAGATCACGTGATATCACGTGATGCCTCTCTTAATCATGAATACATTATAGCCCATATAAAGTGTAACTTACCAATTGACGCTTGAAAACAGGCCCACACTTTATTACCAACCCATGGAACACAAGGAGTAACAAGAGGCAGCCAAACAAGCTAACTGTAGTATTGTTAGATCACGTGATATCACGTGATGCCTCTCTTAATATTAAATGTGACCGGATTTCACATAACAAGGCTTCCACACACACAAAATCAAACTTACGTTTTTACCAGAAATGGATTGCTGGCCTAATACACTATCACATTCCACACTGTACTTCCTTCAGGACTGGCAAGTCTGGTTTCTGTGGCAGCTTTCTTCCGACCCTGTCAAAGCCACGAGTGGGAGATTGGCGTCATTGAATGGCCATGGCTTTGTGATAATGGTGTGTAGTGAGCTGGGACTTCACAGAGAGCTCACCAATAGTGTTCTCGGTCAATTTGGAGTGATTTGAGGGCCATGGAGAGCCCAAACTTGGCCTCTGGATTCCAATCATTACTTAAAATCGCCATATCTCCTAACGAAGTTTTGTGCGTCGAAGCCGGGTTTTGTCAAATTCAGTCACACATGAATACATTATAGCCCATATAAAGTGTAACTTACCAATTGACGCTTGAAAACAGGCCCACACTTTATTACCAACCCATGGAACACAAGGAGTAACAAGAGGCAGCCAAACAAGCTAACTGTAGTATTGTTAGATCACGTGATATCACGTGATGCCTCTCTTAATCATGAATACATTATAGCCCATATAAAGTGTAACTTACCAATTGACGCTTGAAAACAGGCCCACACTTTATTACCAACCCATGGAACACAAGGAGTAACAAGAGGCAGCCAAACAAGCTAACTGTAGTATTGTTAGATCACGTGATATCACGTGATGCCTCTCTTAATATTAAATGTGACCGGATTTCACATAACAAGGCTTCCACACACACAAAATCAAACTTACGTTTTTACCAGAAATGGATTGCTGGCCTAATACACTATCACATTCCACACTGTACTTCCTTCAGGACTGGCAAGTCTGGTTTCTGTGGCAGCTTTCTTCCGACCCTGTCAAAGCCACGAGTGGGAGATTGGCGTCATTGAATGGCCATGGCTTTGTGATAATGGTGTGTAGTGAGCTGGGACTTCACAGAGAGCTCACCAATAGTGTTCTCGGTCAATTTGGAGTGATTTGAGGGCCATGGAGAGCCCAAACTTGGCCTCTGGATTCCAATCATTACTTAAAATCGCCATATCTCCTAACGAAGTTTTGTGCGTCGAAGCCGGGTTTTGTCAAATTCAGTCACACATGAATACATTATAGCCCATATAAAGTGTAACTTACCAATTGACGCTTGAAAACAGGCCCACACTTTATTACCAACCCATGGAACACAAGGAGTAACAAGAGGCAGCCAAACAAGCTAACTGTAGTATTGTTAGATCACGTGATATCACGTGATGCCTCTCTTAATCATGAATACATTATAGCCCATATAAAGTGTAACTTACCAATTGACGCTTGAAAACAGGCCCACACTTTATTACCAACCCATGGAACACAAGGAGTAACAAGAGGCAGCCAAACAAGCTAACTGTAGTATTGTTAGATCACGTGATATCACGTGATGCCTCTCTTAATATTAAATGTGACCGGATTTCACATAACAAGGCTTCCACACACACAAAATCAAACTTACGTTTTTACCAGAAATGGATTGCTGGCCTAATACACTATCACATTCCACACTGTACTTCCTTCAGGACTGGCAAGTCTGGTTTCTGTGGCAGCTTTCTTCCGACCCTGTCAAAGCCACGAGTGGGAGATTGGCGTCATTGAATGGCCATGGCTTTGTGATAATGGTGTGTAGTGAGCTGGGACTTCACAGAGAGCTCACCAATAGTGTTCTCGGTCAATTTGGAGTGATTTGAGGGCCATGGAGAGCCCAAACTTGGCCTCTGGATTCCAATCGTCTTCTTACTCCATTTTATACCCGTATATTAAGACCACCATCCACCCCCACCCTCCCACCCTATTACTATCACCTGTGATATTATTACTCACTCGAGAAAAGCTGCCCAAAACAGGGCTAATTTTGGGTATCAGAAATGTATACACCCACTCAGTGATAGCTAGTAAATAGATGCATACTTGGTGCAAATTTTGTTTGCACAGCTGTAGGCACTGGGAAGTTATTACACAATGATTACTTAAAATCGCCATATCTCCTAACGAAGTTTTGTGCGTCGAAGCCGGGTTTTGTCAAATTCAGTCACACATGAATACATTATAGCCCATATAAAGTGTAACTTACCAATTGACGCTTGAAAACAGGCCCACACTTTATTACCAACCCATGGAACACAAGGAGTAACAAGAGGCAGCCAAACAAGCTAACTGTAGTATTGTTAGATCACGTGATATCACGTGATGCCTCTCTTAATCATGAATACATTATAGCCCATATAAAGTGTAACTTACCAATTGACGCTTGAAAACAGGCCCACACTTTATTACCAACCCATGGAACACAAGGAGTAACAAGAGGCAGCCAAACAAGCTAACTGTAGTATTGTTAGATCACGTGATATCACGTGATGCCTCTCTTAATATTAAATGTGACCGGATTTCACATAACAAGGCTTCCACACACACAAAATCAAACTTACGTTTTTACCAGAAATGGATTGCTGGCCTAATACACTATCACATTCCACACTGTACTTCCTTCAGGACTGGCAAGTCTGGTTTCTGTGGCAGCTTTCTTCCGACCCTGTCAAAGCCACGAGTGGGAGATTGGCGTCATTGAATGGCCATGGCTTTGTGATAATGGTGTGTAGTGAGCTGGGACTTCACAGAGAGCTCACCAATAGTGTTCTCGGTCAATTTGGAGTGATTTGAGGGCCATGGAGAGCCCAAACTTGGCCTCTGGATTCCAATCATTACTTAAAATCGCCATATCTCCTAACGAAGTTTTGTGCGTCGAAGCCGGGTTTTGTCAAATTCAGTCACACATGAATACATTATAGCCCATATAAAGTGTAACTTACCAATTGACGCTTGAAAACAGGCCCACACTTTATTACCAACCCATGGAACACAAGGAGTAACAAGAGGCAGCCAAACAAGCTAACTGTAGTATTGTTAGATCACGTGATATCACGTGATGCCTCTCTTAATCATGAATACATTATAGCCCATATAAAGTGTAACTTACCAATTGACGCTTGAAAACAGGCCCACACTTTATTACCAACCCATGGAACACAAGGAGTAACAAGAGGCAGCCAAACAAGCTAACTGTAGTATTGTTAGATCACGTGATATCACGTGATGCCTCTCTTAATATTAAATGTGACCGGATTTCACATAACAAGGCTTCCACACACACAAAATCAAACTTACGTTTTTACCAGAAATGGATTGCTGGCCTAATACACTATCACATTCCACACTGTACTTCCTTCAGGACTGGCAAGTCTGGTTTCTGTGGCAGCTTTCTTCCGACCCTGTCAAAGCCACGAGTGGGAGATTGGCGTCATTGAATGGCCATGGCTTTGTGATAATGGTGTGTAGTGAGCTGGGACTTCACAGAGAGCTCACCAATAGTGTTCTCGGTCAATTTGGAGTGATTTGAGGGCCATGGAGAGCCCAAACTTGGCCTCTGGATTCCAATCGTCTTCTTACTCCATTTTATACCCGTATATTAAGACCACCATCCACCCCCACCCTCCCACCCTATTACTATCACCTGTGATATTATTACTCACTCGAGAAAAGCTGCCCAAAACAGGGCTAATTTTGGGTATCAGAAATGTATACACCCACTCAGTGATAGCTAGTAAATAGATGCATACTTGGTGCAAATTTTGTTTGCACAGCTGTAGGCACTGGGAAGTTATTACACAATGATTACTTAAAATCGCCATATCTCCTAACGAAGTTTTGTGCGTCGAAGCCGGGTTTTGTCAAATTCAGTCACACATGAATACATTATAGCCCATATAAAGTGTAACTTACCAATTGACGCTTGAAAACAGGCCCACACTTTATTACCAACCCATGGAACACAAGGAGTAACAAGAGGCAGCCAAACAAGCTAACTGTAGTATTGTTAGATCACGTGATATCACGTGATGCCTCTCTTAATCATGAATACATTATAGCCCATATAAAGTGTAACTTACCAATTGACGCTTGAAAACAGGCCCACACTTTATTACCAACCCATGGAACACAAGGAGTAACAAGAGGCAGCCAAACAAGCTAACTGTAGTATTGTTAGATCACGTGATATCACGTGATGCCTCTCTTAATATTAAATGTGACCGGATTTCACATAACAAGGCTTCCACACACACAAAATCAAACTTACGTTTTTACCAGAAATGGATTGCTGGCCTAATACACTATCACATTCCACACTGTACTTCCTTCAGGACTGGCAAGTCTGGTTTCTGTGGCAGCTTTCTTCCGACCCTGTCAAAGCCACGAGTGGGAGATTGGCGTCATTGAATGGCCATGGCTTTGTGATAATGGTGTGTAGTGAGCTGGGACTTCACAGAGAGCTCACCAATAGTGTTCTCGGTCAATTTGGAGTGATTTGAGGGCCATGGAGAGCCCAAACTTGGCCTCTGGATTCCAATCATTACTTAAAATCGCCATATCTCCTAACGAAGTTTTGTGCGTCGAAGCCGGGTTTTGTCAAATTCAGTCACACATGAATACATTATAGCCCATATAAAGTGTAACTTACCAATTGACGCTTGAAAACAGGCCCACACTTTATTACCAACCCATGGAACACAAGGAGTAACAAGAGGCAGCCAAACAAGCTAACTGTAGTATTGTTAGATCACGTGATATCACGTGATGCCTCTCTTAATCATGAATACATTATAGCCCATATAAAGTGTAACTTACCAATTGACGCTTGAAAACAGGCCCACACTTTATTACCAACCCATGGAACACAAGGAGTAACAAGAGGCAGCCAAACAAGCTAACTGTAGTATTGTTAGATCACGTGATATCACGTGATGCCTCTCTTAATATTAAATGTGACCGGATTTCACATAACAAGGCTTCCACACACACAAAATCAAACTTACGTTTTTACCAGAAATGGATTGCTGGCCTAATACACTATCACATTCCACACTGTACTTCCTTCAGGACTGGCAAGTCTGGTTTCTGTGGCAGCTTTCTTCCGACCCTGTCAAAGCCACGAGTGGGAGATTGGCGTCATTGAATGGCCATGGCTTTGTGATAATGGTGTGTAGTGAGCTGGGACTTCACAGAGAGCTCACCAATAGTGTTCTCGGTCAATTTGGAGTGATTTGAGGGCCATGGAGAGCCCAAACTTGGCCTCTGGATTCCAATCGTCTTCTTACTCCATTTTATACCCGTATATTAAGACCACCATCCACCCCCACCCTCCCACCCTATTACTATCACCTGTGATATTATTACTCACTCGAGAAAAGCTGCCCAAAACAGGGCTAATTTTGGGTATCAGAAATGTATACACCCACTCAGTGATAGCTAGTAAATAGATGCATACTTGGTGCAAATTTTGTTTGCACAGCTGTAGGCACTGGGAAGTTATTACACAATGATTACTTAAAATCGCCATATCTCCTAACGAAGTTTTGTGCGTCGAAGCCGGGTTTTGTCAAATTCAGTCACACATGAATACATTATAGCCCATATAAAGTGTAACTTACCAATTGACGCTTGAAAACAGGCCCACACTTTATTACCAACCCATGGAACACAAGGAGTAACAAGAGGCAGCCAAACAAGCTAACTGTAGTATTGTTAGATCACGTGATATCACGTGATGCCTCTCTTAATCATGAATACATTATAGCCCATATAAAGTGTAACTTACCAATTGACGCTTGAAAACAGGCCCACACTTTATTACCAACCCATGGAACACAAGGAGTAACAAGAGGCAGCCAAACAAGCTAACTGTAGTATTGTTAGATCACGTGATATCACGTGATGCCTCTCTTAATATTAAATGTGACCGGATTTCACATAACAAGGCTTCCACACACACAAAATCAAACTTACGTTTTTACCAGAAATGGATTGCTGGCCTAATACACTATCACATTCCACACTGTACTTCCTTCAGGACTGGCAAGTCTGGTTTCTGTGGCAGCTTTCTTCCGACCCTGTCAAAGCCACGAGTGGGAGATTGGCGTCATTGAATGGCCATGGCTTTGTGATAATGGTGTGTAGTGAGCTGGGACTTCACAGAGAGCTCACCAATAGTGTTCTCGGTCAATTTGGAGTGATTTGAGGGCCATGGAGAGCCCAAACTTGGCCTCTGGATTCCAATCATTACTTAAAATCGCCATATCTCCTAACGAAGTTTTGTGCGTCGAAGCCGGGTTTTGTCAAATTCAGTCACACATGAATACATTATAGCCCATATAAAGTGTAACTTACCAATTGACGCTTGAAAACAGGCCCACACTTTATTACCAACCCATGGAACACAAGGAGTAACAAGAGGCAGCCAAACAAGCTAACTGTAGTATTGTTAGATCACGTGATATCACGTGATGCCTCTCTTAATCATGAATACATTATAGCCCATATAAAGTGTAACTTACCAATTGACGCTTGAAAACAGGCCCACACTTTATTACCAACCCATGGAACACAAGGAGTAACAAGAGGCAGCCAAACAAGCTAACTGTAGTATTGTTAGATCACGTGATATCACGTGATGCCTCTCTTAATATTAAATGTGACCGGATTTCACATAACAAGGCTTCCACACACACAAAATCAAACTTACGTTTTTACCAGAAATGGATTGCTGGCCTAATACACTATCACATTCCACACTGTACTTCCTTCAGGACTGGCAAGTCTGGTTTCTGTGGCAGCTTTCTTCCGACCCTGTCAAAGCCACGAGTGGGAGATTGGCGTCATTGAATGGCCATGGCTTTGTGATAATGGTGTGTAGTGAGCTGGGACTTCACAGAGAGCTCACCAATAGTGTTCTCGGTCAATTTGGAGTGATTTGAGGGCCATGGAGAGCCCAAACTTGGCCTCTGGATTCCAATCGTCTTCTTACTCCATTTTATACCCGTATATTAAGACCACCATCCACCCCCACCCTCCCACCCTATTACTATCACCTGTGATATTATTACTCACTCGAGAAAAGCTGCCCAAAACAGGGCTAATTTTGGGTATCAGAAATGTATACACCCACTCAGTGATAGCTAGTAAATAGATGCATACTTGGTGCAAATTTTGTTTGCACAGCTGTAGGCACTGGGAAGTTATTACACAATGATTACTTAAAATCGCCATATCTCCTAACGAAGTTTTGTGCGTCGAAGCCGGGTTTTGTCAAATTCAGTCACACATGAATACATTA
Organism: Dysidea avara; assembly: GCF_963678975.1. NCBI lineage: Eukaryota > Metazoa > Porifera > Demospongiae > Dictyoceratida > Dysideidae > Dysidea > Dysidea avara. The sequence continues at coordinate 37,702,093 of NC_089272.1, forward strand.
TAGCCCATATAAAGTGTAACTTACCAATTGACGCTTGAAAACAGGCCCACACTTTATTACCAACCCATGGAACACAAGGAGTAACAAGAGGCAGCCAAACAAGCTAACTGTAGTATTGTTAGATCACGTGATATCACGTGATGCCTCTCTTAATCATGAATACATTATAGCCCATATAAAGTGTAACTTACCAATTGACGCTTGAAAACAGGCCCACACTTTATTACCAACCCATGGAACACAAGGAGTAACAAGAGGCAGCCAAACAAGCTAACTGTAGTATTGTTAGATCACGTGATATCACGTGATGCCTCTCTTAATATTAAATGTGACCGGATTTCACATAACAAGGCTTCCACACACACAAAATCAAACTTACGTTTTTACCAGAAATGGATTGCTGGCCTAATACACTATCACATTCCACACTGTACTTCCTTCAGGACTGGCAAGTCTGGTTTCTGTGGCAGCTTTCTTCCGACCCTGTCAAAGCCACGAGTGGGAGATTGGCGTCATTGAATGGCCATGGCTTTGTGATAATGGTGTGTAGTGAGCTGGGACTTCACAGAGAGCTCACCAATAGTGTTCTCGGTCAATTTGGAGTGATTTGAGGGCCATGGAGAGCCCAAACTTGGCCTCTGGATTCCAATCGTCTTCTTACTCCATTTTATACCCGTATATTAAGACCACCATCCACCCCCACCCTCCCACCCTATTACTATCACCTGTGATATTATTACTCACTCGAGAAAAGCTGCCCAAAACAGGGCTAATTTTGGGTATCAGAAATGTATACACCCACTCAGTGATAGCTAGTAAATAGATGCATACTTGGTGCAAATTTTGTTTGCACAGCTGTAGGCACTGGGAAGTTATTACACAATGATTACTTAAAATCGCCATATCTCCTAACGAAGTTTTGTGCGTCGAAGCCGGGTTTTGTCAAATTCAGTCACACATGAATACATTATAGCCCATATAAAGTGTAACTTACCAATTGACGCTTGAAAACAGGCCCACACTTTATTACCAACCCATGGAACACAAGGAGTAACAAGAGGCAGCCAAACAAGCTAACTGTAGTATTGTTAGATCACGTGATATCACGTGATGCCTCTCTTAATCATGAATACATTATAGCCCATATAAAGTGTAACTTACCAATTGACGCTTGAAAACAGGCCCACACTTTATTACCAACCCATGGAACACAAGGAGTAACAAGAGGCAGCCAAACAAGCTAACTGTAGTATTGTTAGATCACGTGATATCACGTGATGCCTCTCTTAATATTAAATGTGACCGGATTTCACATAACAAGGCTTCCACACACACAAAATCAAACTTACGTTTTTACCAGAAATGGATTGCTGGCCTAATACACTATCACATTCCACACTGTACTTCCTTCAGGACTGGCAAGTCTGGTTTCTGTGGCAGCTTTCTTCCGACCCTGTCAAAGCCACGAGTGGGAGATTGGCGTCATTGAATGGCCATGGCTTTGTGATAATGGTGTGTAGTGAGCTGGGACTTCACAGAGAGCTCACCAATAGTGTTCTCGGTCAATTTGGAGTGATTTGAGGGCCATGGAGAGCCCAAACTTGGCCTCTGGATTCCAATCGTCTTCTTACTCCATTTTATACCCGTATATTAAGACCACCATCCACCCCCACCCTCCCACCCTATTACTATCACCTGTGATATTATTACTCACTCGAGAAAAGCTGCCCAAAACAGGGCTAATTTTGGGTATCAGAAATGTATACACCCACTCAGTGATAGCTAGTAAATAGATGCATACTTGGTGCAAATTTTGTTTGCACAGCTGTAGGCACTGGGAAGTTATTACACAATGATTACTTAAAATCGCCATATCTCCTAACGAAGTTTTGTGCGTCGAAGCCGGGTTTTGTCAAATTCAGTCACACATGAATACATTATAGCCCATATAAAGTGTAACTTACCAATTGACGCTTGAAAACAGGCCCACACTTTATTACCAACCCATGGAACACAAGGAGTAACAAGAGGCAGCCAAACAAGCTAACTGTAGTATTGTTAGATCACGTGATATCACGTGATGCCTCTCTTAATCATGAATACATTATAGCCCATATAAAGTGTAACTTACCAATTGACGCTTGAAAACAGGCCCACACTTTATTACCAACCCATGGAACACAAGGAGTAACAAGAGGCAGCCAAACAAGCTAACTGTAGTATTGTTAGATCACGTGATATCACGTGATGCCTCTCTTAATATTAAATGTGACCGGATTTCACATAACAAGGCTTCCACACACACAAAATCAAACTTACGTTTTTACCAGAAATGGATTGCTGGCCTAATACACTATCACATTCCACACTGTACTTCCTTCAGGACTGGCAAGTCTGGTTTCTGTGGCAGCTTTCTTCCGACCCTGTCAAAGCCACGAGTGGGAGATTGGCGTCATTGAATGGCCATGGCTTTGTGATAATGGTGTGTAGTGAGCTGGGACTTCACAGAGAGCTCACCAATAGTGTTCTCGGTCAATTTGGAGTGATTTGAGGGCCATGGAGAGCCCAAACTTGGCCTCTGGATTCCAATCATTACTTAAAATCGCCATATCTCCTAACGAAGTTTTGTGCGTCGAAGCCGGGTTTTGTCAAATTCAGTCACACATGAATACATTATAGCCCATATAAAGTGTAACTTACCAATTGACGCTTGAAAACAGGCCCACACTTTATTACCAACCCATGGAACACAAGGAGTAACAAGAGGCAGCCAAACAAGCTAACTGTAGTATTGTTAGATCACGTGATATCACGTGATGCCTCTCTTAATCATGAATACATTATAGCCCATATAAAGTGTAACTTACCAATTGACGCTTGAAAACAGGCCCACACTTTATTACCAACCCATGGAACACAAGGAGTAACAAGAGGCAGCCAAACAAGCTAACTGTAGTATTGTTAGATCACGTGATATCACGTGATGCCTCTCTTAATATTAAATGTGACCGGATTTCACATAACAAGGCTTCCACACACACAAAATCAAACTTACGTTTTTACCAGAAATGGATTGCTGGCCTAATACACTATCACATTCCACACTGTACTTCCTTCAGGACTGGCAAGTCTGGTTTCTGTGGCAGCTTTCTTCCGACCCTGTCAAAGCCACGAGTGGGAGATTGGCGTCATTGAATGGCCATGGCTTTGTGATAATGGTGTGTAGTGAGCTGGGACTTCACAGAGAGCTCACCAATAGTGTTCTCGGTCAATTTGGAGTGATTTGAGGGCCATGGAGAGCCCAAACTTGGCCTCTGGATTCCAATCGTCTTCTTACTCCATTTTATACCCGTATATTAAGACCACCATCCACCCCCACCCTCCCACCCTATTACTATCACCTGTGATATTATTACTCACTCGAGAAAAGCTGCCCAAAACAGGGCTAATTTTGGGTATCAGAAATGTATACACCCACTCAGTGATAGCTAGTAAATAGATGCATACTTGGTGCAAATTTTGTTTGCACAGCTGTAGGCACTGGGAAGTTATTACACAATGATTACTTAAAATCGCCATATCTCCTAACGAAGTTTTGTGCGTCGAAGCCGGGTTTTGTCAAATTCAGTCACACATGAATACATTATAGCCCATATAAAGTGTAACTTACCAATTGACGCTTGAAAACAGGCCCACACTTTATTACCAACCCATGGAACACAAGGAGTAACAAGAGGCAGCCAAACAAGCTAACTGTAGTATTGTTAGATCACGTGATATCACGTGATGCCTCTCTTAATCATGAATACATTATAGCCCATATAAAGTGTAACTTACCAATTGACGCTTGAAAACAGGCCCACACTTTATTACCAACCCATGGAACACAAGGAGTAACAAGAGGCAGCCAAACAAGCTAACTGTAGTATTGTTAGATCACGTGATATCACGTGATGCCTCTCTTAATATTAAATGTGACCGGATTTCACATAACAAGGCTTCCACACACACAAAATCAAACTTACGTTTTTACCAGAAATGGATTGCTGGCCTAATACACTATCACATTCCACACTGTACTTCCTTCAGGACTGGCAAGTCTGGTTTCTGTGGCAGCTTTCTTCCGACCCTGTCAAAGCCACGAGTGGGAGATTGGCGTCATTGAATGGCCATGGCTTTGTGATAATGGTGTGTAGTGAGCTGGGACTTCACAGAGAGCTCACCAATAGTGTTCTCGGTCAATTTGGAGTGATTTGAGGGCCATGGAGAGCCCAAACTTGGCCTCTGGATTCCAATCGTCTTCTTACTCCATTTTATACCCGTATATTAAGACCACCATCCACCCCCACCCTCCCACCCTATTACTATCACCTGTGATATTATTACTCACTCGAGAAAAGCTGCCCAAAACAGGGCTAATTTTGGGTATCAGAAATGTATACACCCACTCAGTGATAGCTAGTAAATAGATGCATACTTGGTGCAAATTTTGTTTGCACAGCTGTAGGCACTGGGAAGTTATTACACAATGATTACTTAAAATCGCCATATCTCCTAACGAAGTTTTGTGCGTCGAAGCCGGGTTTTGTCAAATTCAGTCACACATGAATACATTATAGCCCATATAAAGTGTAACTTACCAATTGACGCTTGAAAACAGGCCCACACTTTATTACCAACCCATGGAACACAAGGAGTAACAAGAGGCAGCCAAACAAGCTAACTGTAGTATTGTTAGATCACGTGATATCACGTGATGCCTCTCTTAATCATGAATACATTATAGCCCATATAAAGTGTAACTTACCAATTGACGCTTGAAAACAGGCCCACACTTTATTACCAACCCATGGAACACAAGGAGTAACAAGAGGCAGCCAAACAAGCTAACTGTAGTATTGTTAGATCACGTGATATCACGTGATGCCTCTCTTAATATTAAATGTGACCGGATTTCACATAACAAGGCTTCCACACACACAAAATCAAACTTACGTTTTTACCAGAAATGGATTGCTGGCCTAATACACTATCACATTCCACACTGTACTTCCTTCAGGACTGGCAAGTCTGGTTTCTGTGGCAGCTTTCTTCCGACCCTGTCAAAGCCACGAGTGGGAGATTGGCGTCATTGAATGGCCATGGCTTTGTGATAATGGTGTGTAGTGAGCTGGGACTTCACAGAGAGCTCACCAATAGTGTTCTCGGTCAATTTGGAGTGATTTGAGGGCCATGGAGAGCCCAAACTTGGCCTCTGGATTCCAATCGTCTTCTTACTCCATTTTATACCCGTATATTAAGACCACCATCCACCCCCACCCTCCCACCCTATTACTATCACCTGTGATATTATTACTCACTCGAGAAAAGCTGCCCAAAACAGGGCTAATTTTGGGTATCAGAAATGTATACACCCACTCAGTGATAGCTAGTAAATAGATGCATACTTGGTGCAAATTTTGTTTGCACAGCTGTAGGCACTGGGAAGTTATTACACAATGATTACTTAAAATCGCCATATCTCCTAACGAAGTTTTGTGCGTCGAAGCCGGGTTTTGTCAAATTCAGTCACACATGAATACATTATAGCCCATATAAAGTGTAACTTACCAATTGACGCTTGAAAACAGGCCCACACTTTATTACCAACCCATGGAACACAAGGAGTAACAAGAGGCAGCCAAACAAGCTAACTGTAGTATTGTTAGATCACGTGATATCACGTGATGCCTCTCTTAATCATGAATACATTATAGCCCATATAAAGTGTAACTTACCAATTGACGCTTGAAAACAGGCCCACACTTTATTACCAACCCATGGAACACAAGGAGTAACAAGAGGCAGCCAAACAAGCTAACTGTAGTATTGTTAGATCACGTGATATCACGTGATGCCTCTCTTAATATTAAATGTGACCGGATTTCACATAACAAGGCTTCCACACACACAAAATCAAACTTACGTTTTTACCAGAAATGGATTGCTGGCCTAATACACTATCACATTCCACACTGTACTTCCTTCAGGACTGGCAAGTCTGGTTTCTGTGGCAGCTTTCTTCCGACCCTGTCAAAGCCACGAGTGGGAGATTGGCGTCATTGAATGGCCATGGCTTTGTGATAATGGTGTGTAGTGAGCTGGGACTTCACAGAGAGCTCACCAATAGTGTTCTCGGTCAATTTGGAGTGATTTGAGGGCCATGGAGAGCCCAAACTTGGCCTCTGGATTCCAATCGTCTTCTTACTCCATTTTATACCCGTATATTAAGACCACCATCCACCCCCACCCTCCCACCCTATTACTATCACCTGTGATATTATTACTCACTCGAGAAAAGCTGCCCAAAACAGGGCTAATTTTGGGTATCAGAAATGTATACACCCACTCAGTGATAGCTAGTAAATAGATGCATACTTGGTGCAAATTTTGTTTGCACAGCTGTAGGCACTGGGAAGTTATTACACAATGATTACTTAAAATCGCCATATCTCCTAACGAAGTTTTGTGCGTCGAAGCCGGGTTTTGTCAAATTCAGTCACACATGAATACATTATAGCCCATATAAAGTGTAACTTACCAATTGACGCTTGAAAACAGGCCCACACTTTATTACCAACCCATGGAACACAAGGAGTAACAAGAGGCAGCCAAACAAGCTAACTGTAGTATTGTTAGATCACGTGATATCACGTGATGCCTCTCTTAATCATGAATACATTATAGCCCATATAAAGTGTAACTTACCAATTGACGCTTGAAAACAGGCCCACACTTTATTACCAACCCATGGAACACAAGGAGTAACAAGAGGCAGCCAAACAAGCTAACTGTAGTATTGTTAGATCACGTGATATCACGTGATGCCTCTCTTAATATTAAATGTGACCGGATTTCACATAACAAGGCTTCCACACACACAAAATCAAACTTACGTTTTTACCAGAAATGGATTGCTGGCCTAATACACTATCACATTCCACACTGTACTTCCTTCAGGACTGGCAAGTCTGGTTTCTGTGGCAGCTTTCTTCCGACCCTGTCAAAGCCACGAGTGGGAGATTGGCGTCATTGAATGGCCATGGCTTTGTGATAATGGTGTGTAGTGAGCTGGGACTTCACAGAGAGCTCACCAATAGTGTTCTCGGTCAATTTGGAGTGATTTGAGGGCCATGGAGAGCCCAAACTTGGCCTCTGGATTCCAATCGTCTTCTTACTCCATTTTATACCCGTATATTAAGACCACCATCCACCCCCACCCTCCCACCCTATTACTATCACCTGTGATATTATTACTCACTCGAGAAAAGCTGCCCAAAACAGGGCTAATTTTGGGTATCAGAAATGTATACACCCACTCAGTGATAGCTAGTAAATAGATGCATACTTGGTGCAAATTTTGTTTGCACAGCTGTAGGCACTGGGAAGTTATTACACAATGATTACTTAAAATCGCCATATCTCCTAACGAAGTTTTGTGCGTCGAAGCCGGGTTTTGTCAAATTCAGTCACACATGAATACATTATAGCCCATATAAAGTGTAACTTACCAATTGACGCTTGAAAACAGGCCCACACTTTATTACCAACCCATGGAACACAAGGAGTAACAAGAGGCAGCCAAACAAGCTAACTGTAGTATTGTTAGATCACGTGATATCACGTGATGCCTCTCTTAATCATGAATACATTATAGCCCATATAAAGTGTAACTTACCAATTGACGCTTGAAAACAGGCCCACACTTTATTACCAACCCATGGAACACAAGGAGTAACAAGAGGCAGCCAAACAAGCTAACTGTAGTATTGTTAGATCACGTGATATCACGTGATGCCTCTCTTAATATTAAATGTGACCGGATTTCACATAACAAGGCTTCCACACACACAAAATCAAACTTACGTTTTTACCAGAAATGGATTGCTGGCCTAATACACTATCACATTCCACACTGTACTTCCTTCAGGACTGGCAAGTCTGGTTTCTGTGGCAGCTTTCTTCCGACCCTGTCAAAGCCACGAGTGGGAGATTGGCGTCATTGAATGGCCATGGCTTTGTGATAATGGTGTGTAGTGAGCTGGGACTTCACAGAGAGCTCACCAATAGTGTTCTCGGTCAATTTGGAGTGATTTGAGGGCCATGGAGAGCCCAAACTTGGCCTCTGGATTCCAATCGTCTTCTTACTCCATTTTATACCCGTATATTAAGACCACCATCCACCCCCACCCTCCCACCCTATTACTATCACCTGTGATATTATTACTCACTCGAGAAAAGCTGCCCAAAACAGGGCTAATTTTGGGTATCAGAAATGTATACACCCACTCAGTGATAGCTAGTAAATAGATGCATACTTGGTGCAAATTTTGTTTGCACAGCTGTAGGCACTGGGAAGTTATTACACAATGATTACTTAAAATCGCCATATCTCCTAACGAAGTTTTGTGCGTCGAAGCCGGGTTTTGTCAAATTCAGTCACACATGAATACATTATAGCCCATATAAAGTGTAACTTACCAATTGACGCTTGAAAACAGGCCCACACTTTATTACCAACCCATGGAACACAAGGAGTAACAAGAGGCAGCCAAACAAGCTAACTGTAGTATTGTTAGATCACGTGATATCACGTGATGCCTCTCTTAATCATGAATACATTATAGCCCATATAAAGTGTAACTTACCAATTGACGCTTGAAAACAGGCCCACACTTTATTACCAACCCATGGAACACAAGGAGTAACAAGAGGCAGCCAAACAAGCTAACTGTAGTATTGTTAGATCACGTGATATCACGTGATGCCTCTCTTAATATTAAATGTGACCGGATTTCACATAACAAGGCTTCCACACACACAAAATCAAACTTACGTTTTTACCAGAAATGGATTGCTGGCCTAATACACTATCACATTCCACACTGTACTTCCTTCAGGACTGGCAAGTCTGGTTTCTGTGGCAGCTTTCTTCCGACCCTGTCAAAGCCACGAGTGGGAGATTGGCGTCATTGAATGGCCATGGCTTTGTGATAATGGTGTGTAGTGAGCTGGGACTTCACAGAGAGCTCACCAATAGTGTTCTCGGTCAATTTGGAGTGATTTGAGGGCCATGGAGAGCCCAAACTTGGCCTCTGGATTCCAATCGTCTTCTTACTCCATTTTATACCCGTATATTAAGACCACCATCCACCCCCACCCTCCCACCCTATTACTATCACCTGTGATATTATTACTCACTCGAGAAAAGCTGCCCAAAACAGGGCTAATTTTGGGTATCAGAAATGTATACACCCACTCAGTGATAGCTAGTAAATAGATGCATACTTGGTGCAAATTTTGTTTGCACAGCTGTAGGCACTGGGAAGTTATTACACAATGATTACTTAAAATCGCCATATCTCCTAACGAAGTTTTGTGCGTCGAAGCCGGGTTTTGTCAAATTCAGTCACACATGAATACATTATAGCCCATATAAAGTGTAACTTACCAATTGACGCTTGAAAACAGGCCCACACTTTATTACCAACCCATGGAACACAAGGAGTAACAAGAGGCAGCCAAACAAGCTAACTGTAGTATTGTTAGATCACGTGATATCACGTGATGCCTCTCTTAATCATGAATACATTATAGCCCATATAAAGTGTAACTTACCAATTGACGCTTGAAAACAGGCCCACACTTTATTACCAACCCATGGAACACAAGGAGTAACAAGAGGCAGCCAAACAAGCTAACTGTAGTATTGTTAGATCACGTGATATCACGTGATGCCTCTCTTAATATTAAATGTGACCGGATTTCACATAACAAGGCTTCCACACACACAAAATCAAACTTACGTTTTTACCAGAAATGGATTGCTGGCCTAATACACTATCACATTCCACACTGTACTTCCTTCAGGACTGGCAAGTCTGGTTTCTGTGGCAGCTTTCTTCCGACCCTGTCAAAGCCACGAGTGGGAGATTGGCGTCATTGAATGGCCATGGCTTTGTGATAATGGTGTGTAGTGAGCTGGGACTTCACAGAGAGCTCACCAATAGTGTTCTCGGTCAATTTGGAGTGATTTGAGGGCCATGGAGAGCCCAAACTTGGCCTCTGGATTCCAATCGTCTTCTTACTCCATTTTATACCCGTATATTAAGACCACCATCCACCCCCACCCTCCCACCCTATTACTATCACCTGTGATATTATTACTCACTCGAGAAAAGCTGCCCAAAACAGGGCTAATTTTGGGTATCAGAAATGTATACACCCACTCAGTGATAGCTAGTAAATAGATGCATACTTGGTGCAAATTTTGTTTGCACAGCTGTAGGCACTGGGAAGTTATTACACAATGATTACTTAAAATCGCCATATCTCCTAACGAAGTTTTGTGCGTCGAAGCCGGGTTTTGTCAAATTCAGTCACACATGAATACATTATAGCCCATATAAAGTGTAACTTACCAATTGACGCTTGAAAACAGGCCCACACTTTATTACCAACCCATGGAACACAAGGAGTAACAAGAGGCAGCCAAACAAGCTAACTGTAGTATTGTTAGATCACGTGATATCACGTGATGCCTCTCTTAATCATGAATACATTATAGCCCATATAAAGTGTAACTTACCAATTGACGCTTGAAAACAGGCCCACACTTTATTACCAACCCATGGAACACAAGGAGTAACAAGAGGCAGCCAAACAAGCTAACTGTAGTATTGTTAGATCACGTGATATCACGTGATGCCTCTCTTAATATTAAATGTGACCGGATTTCACATAACAAGGCTTCCACACACACAAAATCAAACTTACGTTTTTACCAGAAATGGATTGCTGGCCTAATACACTATCACATTCCACACTGTACTTCCTTCAGGACTGGCAAGTCTGGTTTCTGTGGCAGCTTTCTTCCGACCCTGTCAAAGCCACGAGTGGGAGATTGGCGTCATTGAATGGCCATGGCTTTGTGATAATGGTGTGTAGTGAGCTGGGACTTCACAGAGAGCTCACCAATAGTGTTCTCGGTCAATTTGGAGTGATTTGAGGGCCATGGAGAGCCCAAACTTGGCCTCTGGATTCCAATCGTCTTCTTACTCCATTTTATACCCGTATATTAAGACCACCATCCACCCCCACCCTCCCACCCTATTACTATCACCTGTGATATTATTACTCACTCGAGAAAAGCTGCCCAAAACAGGGCTAATTTTGGGTATCAGAAATGTATACACCCACTCAGTGATAGCTAGTAAATAGATGCATACTTGGTGCAAATTTTGTTTGCACAGCTGTAGGCACTGGGAAGTTATTACACAATGATTACTTAAAATCGCCATATCTCCTAACGAAGTTTTGTGCGTCGAAGCCGGGTTTTGTCAAATTCAGTCACACATGAATACATTATAGCCCATATAAAGTGTAACTTACCAATTGACGCTTGAAAACAGGCCCACACTTTATTACCAACCCATGGAACACAAGGAGTAACAAGAGGCAGCCAAACAAGCTAACTGTAGTATTGTTAGATCACGTGATATCACGTGATGCCTCTCTTAATCATGAATACATTATAGCCCATATAAAGTGTAACTTACCAATTGACGCTTGAAAACAGGCCCACACTTTATTACCAACCCATGGAACACAAGGAGTAACAAGAGGCAGCCAAACAAGCTAACTGTAGTATTGTTAGATCACGTGATATCACGTGATGCCTCTCTTAATATTAAATGTGACCGGATTTCACATAACAAGGCTTCCACACACACAAAATCAAACTTACGTTTTTACCAGAAATGGATTGCTGGCCTAATACACTATCACATTCCACACTGTACTTCCTTCAGGACTGGCAAGTCTGGTTTCTGTGGCAGCTTTCTTCCGACCCTGTCAAAGCCACGAGTGGGAGATTGGCGTCATTGAATGGCCATGGCTTTGTGATAATGGTGTGTAGTGAGCTGGGACTTCACAGAGAGCTCACCAATAGTGTTCTCGGTCAATTTGGAGTGATTTGAGGGCCATGGAGAGCCCAAACTTGGCCTCTGGATTCCAATCGTCTTCTTACTCCATTTTATACCCGTATATTAAGACCACCATCCACCCCCACCCTCCCACCCTATTACTATCACCTGTGATATTATTACTCACTCGAGAAAAGCTGCCCAAAACAGGGCTAATTTTGGGTATCAGAAATGTATACACCCACTCAGTGATAGCTAGTAAATAGATGCATACTTGGTGCAAATTTTGTTTGCACAGCTGTAGGCACTGGGAAGTTATTACACAATGATTACTTAAAATCGCCATATCTCCTAACGAAGTTTTGTGCGTCGAAGCCGGGTTTTGTCAAATTCAGTCACACATGAATACATTATAGCCCATATAAAGTGTAACTTACCAATTGACGCTTGAAAACAGGCCCACACTTTATTACCAACCCATGGAACACAAGGAGTAACAAGAGGCAGCCAAACAAGCTAACTGTAGTATTGTTAGATCACGTGATATCACGTGATGCCTCTCTTAATCATGAATACATTATAGCCCATATAAAGTGTAACTTACCAATTGACGCTTGAAAACAGGCCCACACTTTATTACCAACCCATGGAACACAAGGAGTAACAAGAGGCAGCCAAACAAGCTAACTGTAGTATTGTTAGATCACGTGATATCACGTGATGCCTCTCTTAATATTAAATGTGACCGGATTTCACATAACAAGGCTTCCACACACACAAAATCAAACTTACGTTTTTACCAGAAATGGATTGCTGGCCTAATACACTATCACATTCCACACTGTACTTCCTTCAGGACTGGCAAGTCTGGTTTCTGTGGCAGCTTTCTTCCGACCCTGTCAAAGCCACGAGTGGGAGATTGGCGTCATTGAATGGCCATGGCTTTGTGATAATGGTGTGTAGTGAGCTGGGACTTCACAGAGAGCTCACCAATAGTGTTCTCGGTCAATTTGGAGTGATTTGAGGGCCATGGAGAGCCCAAACTTGGCCTCTGGATTCCAATCGTCTTCTTACTCCATTTTATACCCGTATATTAAGACCACCATCCACCCCCACCCTCCCACCCTATTACTATCACCTGTGATATTATTACTCACTCGAGAAAAGCTGCCCAAAACAGGGCTAATTTTGGGTATCAGAAATGTATACACCCACTCAGTGATAGCTAGTAAATAGATGCATACTTGGTGCAAATTTTGTTTGCACAGCTGTAGGCACTGGGAAGTTATTACACAATGATTACTTAAAATCGCCATATCTCCTAACGAAGTTTTGTGCGTCGAAGCCGGGTTTTGTCAAATTCAGTCACACATGAATACATTATAGCCCATATGTGACCTGATCTTGGAAAACCTACCTTTTTGGCACATTGGTCAATTCTCTGTTTTATAGCTTAAATGAGGTACTAGGTGCTCATCTATCTTGTGTTAAAATTTCAGCTTAATATCTTTAAGCATTCCTGAGATATGGCCAATTTTCTGTCCTGTACATTACAAACTAACTTTTATGGTAATGTATTGAGTTCTGTGGGTGATTAAGTTTGACAAATGGTGACAAATCACTTTGTTTACTAATAATTCCATTCTTACCATCTAAAATACTTTAAAAGACATTTCTGATAGATTAATGAAGTATTCTTGGTACTTTTCTGCAATTAAATGTCATGTATCATTGTCTAAGACTAAGTTTTAGCCATTGCAGCACCTGAACAAATCACCCAATTTGTAAGGTACTTGTTGTCCCACGCATGTGAAATTACTACATGGTCTGATTTAATCATCCATATCTCCTAGGAAAAAGAAGCTTTGGGTGTGAAACTTCACAACAAGAAGGTTTAATAGTTGCTTTATCCAAATGTGCTAAAAAATTAATTTAAAAAATATTGTTGAAATTTTCAATTGAGTTTTCCCAAAAAGTTAGCTTGTGCCCAAAAGGTAGGTTTTCCAAGATCCGGTCACATATAAAGTGTAACTTACCAATTGACGCTTGAAAACAGGCCCACACTTTATTACCAACCCATGGAACACAAGGAGTAACAAGAGGCAGCCAAACAAGCTAACTGTAGTATTGTTAGATCACGTGATATCACGTGATGCCTCTCTTAATCATGAATACATTATAGCCCATATAAAGTGTAACTTACCAATTGACGCTTGAAAACAGGCCCACACTTTATTACCAACCCATGGAACACAAGGAGTAACAAGAGGCAGCCAAACAAGCTAACTGTAGTATTGTTAGATCACGTGATATCACGTGATGCCTCTCTTAATATTAAATGTGACCGGATTTCACATAACAAGGCTTCCACACACACAAAATCAAACTTACGTTTTTACCAGAAATGGATTGCTGGCCTAATACACTATCACATTCCACACTGTACTTCCTTCAGGACTGGCAAGTCTGGTTTCTGTGGCAGCTTTCTTCCGACCCTGTCAAAGCCACGAGTGGGAGATTGGCGTCATTGAATGGCCATGGCTTTGTGATAATGGTGTGTAGTGAGCTGGGACTTCACAGAGAGCTCACCAATAGTGTTCTCGGTCAATTTGGAGTGATTTGAGGGCCATGGAGAGCCCAAACTTGGCCTCTGGATTCCAATCGTCTTCTTACTCCATTTTATACCCGTATATTAAGACCACCATCCACCCCCACCCTCCCACCCTATTACTATCACCTGTGATATTATTACTCACTCGAGAAAAGCTGCCCAAAACAGGGCTAATTTTGGGTATCAGAAATGTATACACCCACTCAGTGATAGCTAGTAAATAGATGCATACTTGGTGCAAATTTTGTTTGCACAGCTGTAGGCACTGGGAAGTTATTACACAATGATTACTTAAAATCGCCATATCTCCTAACGAAGTTTTGTGCGTCGAAGCCGGGTTTTGTCAAATTCAGTCACACATGAATACATTATAGCCCATATAAAGTGTAACTTACCAATTGACGCTTGAAAACAGGCCCACACTTTATTACCAACCCATGGAACACAAGGAGTAACAAGAGGCAGCCAAACAAGCTAACTGTAGTATTGTTAGATCACGTGATATCACGTGATGCCTCTCTTAATCATGAATACATTATAGCCCATATAAAGTGTAACTTACCAATTGACGCTTGAAAACAGGCCCACACTTTATTACCAACCCATGGAACACAAGGAGTAACAAGAGGCAGCCAAACAAGCTAACTGTAGTATTGTTAGATCACGTGATATCACGTGATGCCTCTCTTAATATTAAATGTGACCGGATTTCACATAACAAGGCTTCCACACACACAAAATCAAACTTACGTTTTTACCAGAAATGGATTGCTGGCCTAATACACTATCACATTCCACACTGTACTTCCTTCAGGACTGGCAAGTCTGGTTTCTGTGGCAGCTTTCTTCCGACCCTGTCAAAGCCACGAGTGGGAGATTGGCGTCATTGAATGGCCATGGCTTTGTGATAATGGTGTGTAGTGAGCTGGGACTTCACAGAGAGCTCACCAATAGTGTTCTCGGTCAATTTGGAGTGATTTGAGGGCCATGGAGAGCCCAAACTTGGCCTCTGGATTCCAATCGTCTTCTTACTCCATTTTATACCCGTATATTAAGACCACCATCCACCCCCACCCTCCCACCCTATTACTATCACCTGTGATATTATTACTCACTCGAGAAAAGCTGCCCAAAACAGGGCTAATTTTGGGTATCAGAAATGTATACACCCACTCAGTGATAGCTAGTAAATAGATGCATACTTGGTGCAAATTTTGTTTGCACAGCTGTAGGCACTGGGAAGTTATTACACAATGATTACTTAAAATCGCCATATCTCCTAACGAAGTTTTGTGCGTCGAAGCCGGGTTTTGTCAAATTCAGTCACACATGAATACATTATAGCCCATATAAAGTGTAACTTACCAATTGACGCTTGAAAACAGGCCCACACTTTATTACCAACCCATGGAACACAAGGAGTAACAAGAGGCAGCCAAACAAGCTAACTGTAGTATTGTTAGATCACGTGATATCACGTGATGCCTCTCTTAATCATGAATACATTATAGCCCATATAAAGTGTAACTTACCAATTGACGCTTGAAAACAGGCCCACACTTTATTACCAACCCATGGAACACAAGGAGTAACAAGAGGCAGCCAAACAAGCTAACTGTAGTATTGTTAGATCACGTGATATCACGTGATGCCTCTCTTAATATTAAATGTGACCGGATTTCACATAACAAGGCTTCCACACACACAAAATCAAACTTACGTTTTTACCAGAAATGGATTGCTGGCCTAATACACTATCACATTCCACACTGTACTTCCTTCAGGACTGGCAAGTCTGGTTTCTGTGGCAGCTTTCTTCCGACCCTGTCAAAGCCACGAGTGGGAGATTGGCGTCATTGAATGGCCATGGCTTTGTGATAATGGTGTGTAGTGAGCTGGGACTTCACAGAGAGCTCACCAATAGTGTTCTCGGTCAATTTGGAGTGATTTGAGGGCCATGGAGAGCCCAAACTTGGCCTCTGGATTCCAATCGTCTTCTTACTCCATTTTATACCCGTATATTAAGACCACCATCCACCCCCACCCTCCCACCCTATTACTATCACCTGTGATATTATTACTCACTCGAGAAAAGCTGCCCAAAACAGGGCTAATTTTGGGTATCAGAAATGTATACACCCACTCAGTGATAGCTAGTAAATAGATGCATACTTGGTGCAAATTTTGTTTGCACAGCTGTAGGCACTGGGAAGTTATTACACAATGATTACTTAAAATCGCCATATCTCCTAACGAAGTTTTGTGCGTCGAAGCCGGGTTTTGTCAAATTCAGTCACACATGAATACATTATAGCCCATATAAAGTGTAACTTACCAATTGACGCTTGAAAACAGGCCCACACTTTATTACCAACCCATGGAACACAAGGAGTAACAAGAGGCAGCCAAACAAGCTAACTGTAGTATTGTTAGATCACGTGATATCACGTGATGCCTCTCTTAATCATGAATACATTATAGCCCATATAAAGTGTAACTTACCAATTGACGCTTGAAAACAGGCCCACACTTTATTACCAACCCATGGAACACAAGGAGTAACAAGAGGCAGCCAAACAAGCTAACTGTAGTATTGTTAGATCACGTGATATCACGTGATGCCTCTCTTAATATTAAATGTGACCGGATTTCACATAACAAGGCTTCCACACACACAAAATCAAACTTACGTTTTTACCAGAAATGGATTGCTGGCCTAATACACTATCACATTCCACACTGTACTTCCTTCAGGACTGGCAAGTCTGGTTTCTGTGGCAGCTTTCTTCCGACCCTGTCAAAGCCACGAGTGGGAGATTGGCGTCATTGAATGGCCATGGCTTTGTGATAATGGTGTGTAGTGAGCTGGGACTTCACAGAGAGCTCACCAATAGTGTTCTCGGTCAATTTGGAGTGATTTGAGGGCCATGGAGAGCCCAAACTTGGCCTCTGGATTCCAATCGTCTTCTTACTCCATTTTATACCCGTATATTAAGACCACCATCCACCCCCACCCTCCCACCCTATTACTATCACCTGTGATATTATTACTCACTCGAGAAAAGCTGCCCAAAACAGGGCTAATTTTGGGTATCAGAAATGTATACACCCACTCAGTGATAGCTAGTAAATAGATGCATACTTGGTGCAAATTTTGTTTGCACAGCTGTAGGCACTGGGAAGTTATTACACAATGATTACTTAAAATCGCCATATCTCCTAACGAAGTTTTGTGCGTCGAAGCCGGGTTTTGTCAAATTCAGTCACACATGAATACATTATAGCCCATATAAAGTGTAACTTACCAATTGACGCTTGAAAACAGGCCCACACTTTATTACCAACCCATGGAACACAAGGAGTAACAAGAGGCAGCCAAACAAGCTAACTGTAGTATTGTTAGATCACGTGATATCACGTGATGCCTCTCTTAATCATGAATACATTATAGCCCATATAAAGTGTAACTTACCAATTGACGCTTGAAAACAGGCCCACACTTTATTACCAACCCATGGAACACAAGGAGTAACAAGAGGCAGCCAAACAAGCTAACTGTAGTATTGTTAGATCACGTGATATCACGTGATGCCTCTCTTAATATTAAATGTGACCGGATTTCACATAACAAGGCTTCCACACACACAAAATCAAACTTACGTTTTTACCAGAAATGGATTGCTGGCCTAATACACTATCACATTCCACACTGTACTTCCTTCAGGACTGGCAAGTCTGGTTTCTGTGGCAGCTTTCTTCCGACCCTGTCAAAGCCACGAGTGGGAGATTGGCGTCATTGAATGGCCATGGCTTTGTGATAATGGTGTGTAGTGAGCTGGGACTTCACAGAGAGCTCACCAATAGTGTTCTCGGTCAATTTGGAGTGATTTGAGGGCCATGGAGAGCCCAAACTTGGCCTCTGGATTCCAATCGTCTTCTTACTCCATTTTATACCCGTATATTAAGACCACCATCCACCCCCACCCTCCCACCCTATTACTATCACCTGTGATATTATTACTCACTCGAGAAAAGCTGCCCAAAACAGGGCTAATTTTGGGTATCAGAAATGTATACACCCACTCAGTGATAGCTAGTAAATAGATGCATACTTGGTGCAAATTTTGTTTGCACAGCTGTAGGCACTGGGAAGTTATTACACAATGATTACTTAAAATCGCCATATCTCCTAACGAAGTTTTGTGCGTCGAAGCCGGGTTTTGTCAAATTCAGTCACACATGAATACATTATAGCCCATATAAAGTGTAACTTACCAATTGACGCTTGAAAACAGGCCCACACTTTATTACCAACCCATGGAACACAAGGAGTAACAAGAGGCAGCCAAACAAGCTAACTGTAGTATTGTTAGATCACGTGATATCACGTGATGCCTCTCTTAATCATGAATACATTATAGCCCATATAAAGTGTAACTTACCAATTGACGCTTGAAAACAGGCCCACACTTTATTACCAACCCATGGAACACAAGGAGTAACAAGAGGCAGCCAAACAAGCTAACTGTAGTATTGTTAGATCACGTGATATCACGTGATGCCTCTCTTAATATTAAATGTGACCGGATTTCACATAACAAGGCTTCCACACACACAAAATCAAACTTACGTTTTTACCAGAAATGGATTGCTGGCCTAATACACTATCACATTCCACACTGTACTTCCTTCAGGACTGGCAAGTCTGGTTTCTGTGGCAGCTTTCTTCCGACCCTGTCAAAGCCACGAGTGGGAGATTGGCGTCATTGAATGGCCATGGCTTTGTGATAATGGTGTGTAGTGAGCTGGGACTTCACAGAGAGCTCACCAATAGTGTTCTCGGTCAATTTGGAGTGATTTGAGGGCCATGGAGAGCCCAAACTTGGCCTCTGGATTCCAATCGTCTTCTTACTCCATTTTATACCCGTATATTAAGACCACCATCCACCCCCACCCTCCCACCCTATTACTATCACCTGTGATATTATTACTCACTCGAGAAAAGCTGCCCAAAACAGGGCTAATTTTGGGTATCAGAAATGTATACACCCACTCAGTGATAGCTAGTAAATAGATGCATACTTGGTGCAAATTTTGTTTGCACAGCTGTAGGCACTGGGAAGTTATTACACAATGATTACTTAAAATCGCCATATCTCCTAACGAAGTTTTGTGCGTCGAAGCCGGGTTTTGTCAAATTCAGTCACACATGAATACATTATAGCCCATATAAAGTGTAACTTACCAATTGACGCTTGAAAACAGGCCCACACTTTATTACCAACCCATGGAACACAAGGAGTAACAAGAGGCAGCCAAACAAGCTAACTGTAGTATTGTTAGATCACGTGATATCACGTGATGCCTCTCTTAATCATGAATACATTATAGCCCATATAAAGTGTAACTTACCAATTGACGCTTGAAAACAGGCCCACACTTTATTACCAACCCATGGAACACAAGGAGTAACAAGAGGCAGCCAAACAAGCTAACTGTAGTATTGTTAGATCACGTGATATCACGTGATGCCTCTCTTAATATTAAATGTGACCGGATTTCACATAACAAGGCTTCCACACACACAAAATCAAACTTACGTTTTTACCAGAAATGGATTGCTGGCCTAATACACTATCACATTCCACACTGTACTTCCTTCAGGACTGGCAAGTCTGGTTTCTGTGGCAGCTTTCTTCCGACCCTGTCAAAGCCACGAGTGGGAGATTGGCGTCATTGAATGGCCATGGCTTTGTGATAATGGTGTGTAGTGAGCTGGGACTTCACAGAGAGCTCACCAATAGTGTTCTCGGTCAATTTGGAGTGATTTGAGGGCCATGGAGAGCCCAAACTTGGCCTCTGGATTCCAATCGTCTTCTTACTCCATTTTATACCCGTATATTAAGACCACCATCCACCCCCACCCTCCCACCCTATTACTATCACCTGTGATATTATTACTCACTCGAGAAAAGCTGCCCAAAACAGGGCTAATTTTGGGTATCAGAAATGTATACACCCACTCAGTGATAGCTAGTAAATAGATGCATACTTGGTGCAAATTTTGTTTGCACAGCTGTAGGCACTGGGAAGTTATTACACAATGATTACTTAAAATCGCCATATCTCCTAACGAAGTTTTGTGCGTCGAAGCCGGGTTTTGTCAAATTCAGTCACACATGAATACATTATAGCCCATATAAAGTGTAACTTACCAATTGACGCTTGAAAACAGGCCCACACTTTATTACCAACCCATGGAACACAAGGAGTAACAAGAGGCAGCCAAACAAGCTAACTGTAGTATTGTTAGATCACGTGATATCACGTGATGCCTCTCTTAATCATGAATACATTATAGCCCATATAAAGTGTAACTTACCAATTGACGCTTGAAAACAGGCCCACACTTTATTACCAACCCATGGAACACAAGGAGTAACAAGAGGCAGCCAAACAAGCTAACTGTAGTATTGTTAGATCACGTGATATCACGTGATGCCTCTCTTAATATTAAATGTGACCGGATTTCACATAACAAGGCTTCCACACACACAAAATCAAACTTACGTTTTTACCAGAAATGGATTGCTGGCCTAATACACTATCACATTCCACACTGTACTTCCTTCAGGACTGGCAAGTCTGGTTTCTGTGGCAGCTTTCTTCCGACCCTGTCAAAGCCACGAGTGGGAGATTGGCGTCATTGAATGGCCATGGCTTTGTGATAATGGTGTGTAGTGAGCTGGGACTTCACAGAGAGCTCACCAATAGTGTTCTCGGTCAATTTGGAGTGATTTGAGGGCCATGGAGAGCCCAAACTTGGCCTCTGGATTCCAATCGTCTTCTTACTCCATTTTATACCCGTATATTAAGACCACCATCCACCCCCACCCTCCCACCCTATTACTATCACCTGTGATATTATTACTCACTCGAGAAAAGCTGCCCAAAACAGGGCTAATTTTGGGTATCAGAAATGTATACACCCACTCAGTGATAGCTAGTAAATAGATGCATACTTGGTGCAAATTTTGTTTGCACAGCTGTAGGCACTGGGAAGTTATTACACAATGATTACTTAAAATCGCCATATCTCCTAACGAAGTTTTGTGCGTCGAAGCCGGGTTTTGTCAAATTCAGTCACATATAGATCATCAGATAATAGTCATGATGGGAATGCAGTTGTGGTCCTTGTGGTCGAGGTTGGTATCTTGTTGTTGAAACTTAAATGTATACATTTGTTGACACTGAACATCAGATCAGTGCCAATGCTCCAAGTGTATACAGTAGTTTGTTAAGTCTTGTTGTAGGCATAAAAGGTCAGAAAGTTGGTCCTCAGTTGGATAAAGATTTTGTACAGTTTAGCATCATCAGCAAACAGAAAGAGATTCAAGAATTTTATGCCCAAGATATATAGCTAGCTAGGCTATTGTGCCCCATCACACAAACACCAAACTGATTCAATGATGTAAATTTGGCAACAGAATGATGTCCATAATTACATAGTCCAGACTCCACCAACCCAATAACACTTGGAAACGGAATCACCCCCCAAGGAACAAAAGCTACCGCCAAGGAAAAAACAGAAACACATAAAAATACTCCCCCATAAGCAAAACTAGGTATTGTTGTTCTTGTCAAAATAAACTTTAACCCATCTGCAAACGGTTGAAACACTCCCCACAAACCTACTATATTTGGTCCCCATTGTCGCTGTAATACCCCTAATAACTTCCTTTCCGCCAATGTAATAAAAGCAACCCCCAATAACAAAGGAACTATTAAAATCAAACTCCTTATTACATACATTTTATAATTCTGAATGGCAAATGGATAATCTTGTGTTATGAGGAGCAAGAGCGAGCTGAGATAGGTGGCATATTATATAATTCCCTTTACTCTCATGATACAAATTATTTTTCGTATGATTTTTGTATGATTTACATGGATGACTGCTCTATTAGAGTATTTCGATCTTTTGCAAAATTCGTGTAAGAAACGTTCATATAATTAATTATTTGCACGCAAAAGTTATTTTACAGTGACAAAAAGGTGGTAAAATCAGGATAGGGAGAAGGAGATCACATGAGTTCAGTTCACTTGTAGCATGCAAGAAAGGGCAAATACAGTTCTACAGGAGAATACACTATAAAGTTTGTCATAATAAAACCTGTCATTGATTTACTAATCTATTCACACATCTGCAAAATCTGTCAATTTCTCAACTTCAGTCAAAAGGGAATCTATTTGCATGTGCATATTAATTTGAAAATAGTTACATGCAGACGTGCAAGTTGTGTATACATGCAGTTTGTTACACTAACAATATTAAGGTTTAATAGCTCTCTAACATATTGTCCTAACACAGTCTAATGCTCTAAACAGCATTGTTGTCAATGAGAACATCTTTATCACCGTCCACAAGTGATAGATAATCATCTGGAATGAAACATTTAGATAATCGCAAAGACATTGACATAAATATAATTGAGTAACTGTATAGTTTTACATTCTACTGCTAAAATCCCAGTGTAAAGTTATCCTTACAACAAATAGAATTTCCTTAAATTACTTAAGTAAGGGTGGTGAGAAACACAAACATTATTTCAGTAAACAATTACATGCTTCAAAATGAGACTAGCATTGTACTGGTCATCAATATAATAATATCATATAGTGTACTTACCTAAACTATAACCAAGAGCATCTGCTGAAAGAAACAGTTTAGGCTCCTTTCCTAAATACAATGGCATATTATACACATGCATATAGTAGTGATGTGTGGATTAAAGTACAGTATACTTTATTCTTTGTTTATATACAGTACATTGTTTCTTTGCTGAGAAATTATGCCCACATACAATCATGTACAGTATGTATTTGACATAAATAGGTTCAATTATCAATGTTTATCATGTTGTTTTTGCAAATTTCTGTTTCGTAATAAGCTGGGTTAATAATACACAAGTACACAAAAAAATTTGGAATTTTCAACTAGAGTAGGGACCATAGCAATCGATAAAAAGTACTGAAACAAGTTAGAGTAGTCCATGATATTAAATCACAGTAAAACAATAAGAAGTGTTATATCCCTACTGTGCTCAAGATACCATAACGGAAATGCACAGTAAGGATATAACACTTCTTATTGTTTTACAGTGATTTAATATCATGGACTACCCCAACTTGTTCCAGTACTTTTATTGATGTGCTATGGTCCCTACTCTAGTTGAAATTCCAAATTTTTCTGTGTACTTGTTTGTTAACTTTTTTTGTAAATAATTTTATTATGACTGGTGAACCCATGCATGCCGTATCTGAAATGGCACCACGCATCCCAGCTATATCAATTATCATGTGAAAAGTGAAGTATCCATTACGCTTCGTTGTCAGCTATGTTCAACCCATTACACAGCATTTTGAATCAAGAACTGCTCGTAAAACACCTCTACAATCCACGCATACAAAAAGAAAGAACAGTGCCACGCACCCCAATTATATTAATTATCATCCGAAAAGTGAAGTATCCATTACGCTTCGTTGTCAGCTATGTTAAACCCGTTACACAGCATTTCGAATCAAGAACTGTTCGAAAAGCACCTCTACAATCCACACATACCAAAGAAAGAAATAGTGCCGCATGCCCCAATCATATTAATTATCATCTGAAAAGTGAAGGATCCATTATGCTTCACTGTAGGCTATGTTCAACCCGTTACACAGCAGTACGAATCAAGAACTGTTTGAAAAGCACCTCTGCAATCAAAATAGCCATGATGAAACATATGGACAATTTCTGTTTTGAAGGGAAGCCATCACGTGCTCACACAAAATTGACACCTTTCCCTGTCAGTAGAGATGAATGGGACACAAAGGAGGACACTGTTAAATCCATGAAAAATGCATTGTACGTACTGCGGTATGCCAAAGGCACCTGTTGGGCTGAAGCAATGTTGAACTGTGAAAAAATCAAGCCCGTAGCCTTAGCCGTTATCGAGTTAGACTTGTCTGAAGGCATCAGTCAGTCAGTTACTCAGTCAGTAGAAAATTCCGTTGAATAAAAAAAATTTAAAATTCCGTAGCAACTTGTTGAAAGCATTTTGGGTCGATCTGAAAGCTTGTTTGGGCTTAGTTTTACCTCACCAATACTGCCTCATCGTCATAACGGAAAATTGAAGCTGGTTTTTGGGTGATATTATTTTGTGGGCCATGCCTACTCCTATACAATTACTATCATACTGTATGATACAAATTTTATGCATATTTTAATTGCTTTGGTAAACAACTAAACCAAAAAATTTGTCTGTTCATGGAGACTACAAAAATCTTTGTCTTTAATTGAGACAGTAAAGGGCACATGAGTTATGGGTGCTTATTTTGTATGTGGTAGAATTAAGTTTACCGTCATTGTTTCTTTATTAAAATGACCTCCTTCTTTATGCACATAAAGGAAAGCACTACAGTATTTTGTTGGTTAATTCAGGCTGTTGTACTAGCATTATAGTCAGTGCTTCAGGCATGCACCTGTTATTGTAGTAAATATGGTAGCAATATTGATAGGTACAGTCAAAAGTCATTATAATCACAAACTCTTAATTGAGAGATGATTCTGGTCAAATATTCAACCTAAGGAGTCTTCTTACTTATTCTGTGTCAACAGTTAAAACTTGCTATAGCTGAGTTACACTTGCATGTGCATTATAATCTGTTAAGTTAATTTTCTTTTCCAATTTAAATCTTTCTAGTACTTTTCATTAGAGACGTGGAGTGGAAGGAAGTACCATTAGGGCTGGAATACCAAAAATGCAAAAAATACCTTACTAAATTTTTCTCCAAGTAATATGAGGCCATATGCATACGGTAGCAGTAAAACACATAATAATTATACATGTTAGAGTTGCAACGATCTAGTTTGTAGACGTATCGATATATTTCCTCTGGTGTATCACGATACAGCGATATATTTCACAATACAAAGTGGAGTCTAAGCCATGGTCTATATTGTTTTTAATGTTGCTTTATTGTTTTAAAGAGAAATAAGAGAGCTAAGTTTTCTTTGAGAAGTATTACATACTATTCAGTTTAACCACAATGTACAATAATTTGATTGTCAGCCATGTTAATAAGCCACGATATGTCGATATATCATGATACACAATATATCGATACGGTTTGACTTTGTATCGATACAGCGACATTATCTTAAAGCGATACGATACACGATATATCGATATATTGTTGCATCTCTAATACATGTGTACATACATCTTTTATATGCATAATGTATACATACCTGACAATGAAGAGTCTGGCCTCTTAAGCATTGAGAAGTTAGGGTTGACCTCAACAGTAGAAGCCTTTGCAATAAACAGCCACAACAACAATAATAATATGTATGTATGTATGTACATATGTATGTATGTATGGGTGTATATGCACATATAAAGGTGTGAGTATTTCTACATGTGATGTCTACAAAGTGCTGTTGATTTCTATGAAGTGGTTACAAACACACAATTACATACATGTACATATATAGGTGACAAAGCCATCAAGCAATCTTCAGCTAGATGTTTACTGAGTATATGAATGGAAGTAGTGCAAGGAATTATAGTTATGGAAGAGGATTTTTTGTAGGTTTTTAATGGATTAAGAAAAAAAGATTTTGTAGGTTATTGATGGCTACAAATTGTTTGGTCCACCAGTTGGTCGGAAATTGGCCAACAGCTGACTATTATTTCTATGCAGTTCTGCTGGAAGACAACATTACCAGGCAGCTGGAGTTATTAGATACTACAGTACAAGATAGCACCTTCTACTACTGTACAGTAGTTGGGCTATTAGAACAACAATATTCCTAAAGCTACAAACATACTGTACATGTAGATCCACCCCAAAAACACCTTCGCTGTAAAAAAGGCGCGCCCAAGAAACTGGAACCCAATGTAAAAAACAAAAAGAAAAATCAGCTTAGCTGAAGTGAAAAGTAACTGGTAACTTAAAGAGCTGATATCTGAAGCGGCCAAGAATACAATTACTAAAGTTTAATCCATGCAAGAACACCTTGGCTATAAAACAGGTGTATACATGAAAGTAACTGGCAACTGAAATGGCTGATATCTGAAGCGGCCAAGAATGAATGGTCATATACAACTAATTCAAAAATTTAACACTGAACCTTTATAATTCAGCTGTGTTCTATATTCACTCTTGCTGCATCGTTAAGTAATTTCTTTTAACTCTAATTGGCTGGTAATTTGGCCGCCTTTTTTAATAGTCAGTATAATAGAGCAAAAAAAGGCAGCCAAATTACCAGCCAATTAGAGTTAAAAGAAATTACTTTACGATGCAGCAAGAGTGAATATAGAACACAGCTGAATTATAAAGGTTCAGTGTTAAATTTTTGAATTAGTTGTATATGACCATTCATTCTTGGCCGCTTCAGATATCAGCCATTTCAGTTGCCAGTTACTTTCATGTATACACCTGTTTTATAGCCAAGGTGTTCTTGCATGGATTAAACTTTAGTAATTGTATTCTTGGCCGCTTCAGATATCAGCTCTTTAAGTTACCAGTTACTTTTCACTTCAGCTAAGCTGATTTTTCTTTTTGTTTTTTACATTGGGTTCCAGGTACTTGTAGTTTCTTGGGCGCGCCTTTTTTACAGCGAAGGTGTTTTTGGGGTGGATAGCACTCATTTTTGTCAGTGATAGACTCTATATTTGGTTTAAAAGGTAATTTTTTTGGAAATGAGCAATTAACATTAATGCAGAATATTATCTTGGAGAGTCAGTAAAATCCATACATAATAATGATTGTTTCATAACACCGTAAATTCGGAAGTATGAATTTACGGTGTAGTATGACTGTTCTATTAGAGTAAATTTATCTTTACTGCCTGCACATGATGAATATATCTCATATCTGTGCATGTTAAATGCTTCAGACACCTAATTAAACTTGCAAGTGCCTAATTAGTTCACAGTTGCTACACAGCTATAAATACATTTGTAATTGTTATCATCATAATCATTTAACCATTTTTTAATATTTTGGTTGCAACTTCAGGATTAGAGCAGCAAAGAAAGGAATAGAGGACTCAACCATCAAGACTTGTATATGGGAGATGGAACAGTATTGCGATGGACAATGCCGGTACTAACCCCTCAAGGGTGTTGCAGTACAGTATAGATGCAAGACCAGAGCCTCGATCGTCACCTTTTGACTGTGGTCACAACTTCAGGATTGGAGCAGCAGAGAAAGGAATGAAGGACTCAATCATCAAGACTCGGGGAGATGGAATAGTATTGCCATGGACAATTCCAGCACTAACCCCTCAAGGATGTCACAGTGCAGTATCGATACAACCACTCCAACCAGTGCATAAGACCAGAGCTCGATCATCACCTTTTGACTGAAATTTTTATACTTGATGAAGCAATTAACACAAAAAAGTTGTAGTACTTATACTTTCCTGAGGGAACATGTCCCCAGAGTCCCAGACTCCCTTGCCTGTTCAGCAGAATAATAGGATTGAGCCTTACTACCACTTTCACCTTTATTCTTGGCCTGAATGTACATATCAGCAACATAATACAGTAGCTGTAGACAGCAACATAATACATGCAGTAGCTGTAGATAATGCTAGTTAATGCCCCTAGGCAGAACTATAGGGGTGGGAATTTTTCCCTACTATCATACTATCATAGTAGTTCTTCTCGCAGTTCTTTGCCTGGCCATCATCAACTGCTGTCCATCAACTGCTGTCCATCAACTGCTGTCAAAACATTAGTCTCGTCCCCCAGACCCTTCCTCAAGCATGCTTATCACACAAAAATAACTTAGTTTAGTAGTGTACAAACAATTATTCATTGACAGCTTATACTACACTTACCGCATTGTTGAACCATGTATACCACCAGAATCCACCAGATTGACAACTAACACGTGATCTATTTAGGGGAAATCTCGTGGAAAGTCCCTAATTACCTTAAGCGGACACTCATGATACGTGGTTTTAAATTGAATGGTTTAAGAATGTAACTGGATGGTGAGGCGTACTTTAATCGGCTCGACTTTACTGAGAAACTCGAGCCCCTCGTGAGAAACTACATCGCTTGAGCAACGCTTGAAAAAGTAAGAGTCAAGAATACTGAGGGACTTTATGATATATGCCGGTCTTGAATGCTAACGAAACGAGGAGTGAAGTTTGTGCAACGTGTCACATCGCCACACACTGATTCACCGTGTTTGTGCGATAGGGTTTTTGGACCTGTCCACCAGATGTTACTCACTTAACCTGCATATGGGATATATATATATTTTTAGTTCATTTTGATTATTCATCCTTTATTGGTACAGCCCGGTATATTGATTTTTTGCACCTTCTCTTTTTAATTCAGTGCCTGCTGGATTGTTTTGTCAGATATCGAAACAGATGTCTTTGGTGTTGCGACCGATGTTCCAGGTCAGTTTGCATGTGTGTTTAATTTAAGGTTGACTTCAGTGCCTGCTTATTCTTTTACAGGTCTCGGTATTGAGTGTCATGAATTTCAGGTCAGTTGACGTGCAGAAGAATTGTATTATTGCAATTGTTGTTTTTGCAGTTATCAATTATCACTGTATACTAGTGATGTGAATTTGCAGGTCAATCTACTCAGATGTATCAGGCATAGTGTTGATGGGTTCGAACAAGTATCCAGTGTAGACTGTAGTGGCATCAAGGGTGTTAATTTCCAGGTCAGTTTACATGTTGTGATGTTAGTGATTTTTTCCTAGTACCCAGATATTAAGTGTATTGTATTTAATGCCCACCTGTTATGTTTTTAAATTATGGTATATCAGTGTAGACAGTGCAACAGTAAGCCTTCTGTGTTGTAGTAACTATTTGTTTCATAATATTATGCTGTTGTCCCAGAATGGCACAATTTTTGGGCAACCAGTGTGAAGTCCAGTGGTACAAACATTGTATTATGACCAAGTTGTGATAGCGTACTTTTGTTTGACTAATGTCCTAATGTTCTGGTTTGACTAATGTCCTAATGTTCTGGTTTAACATGCTTACCCAACAGTTATGTTATTCATTCACTTAGCCTGGGATATAATTTTTGTTCATTTTGATTATCCATGCTATTATTGACACAGCCCGGCATATTGATTTTTTGTACATTCTCTTTTAATTCAGTGCCTGCTAGATTGTGTCATCAGATATCGAAACAAGTGTTTTTGGTGTTGCGACCGATGTTCCAAGTCAGTTGCATGAGTGTTTAATTTAAGGTTAACTTCAGTGCCTGCTTATTCTTTTACAGGTCTCAGTATCGTCATGCTGACATACAAGAAATCATCACTATTGTTGGAACTATTTTTAGTCAAGTCTTGATGTGATGTTAATTAACGTTGTTACACATTGTTGTATGTTTACCATATGGCAAGAAATTATCATGGCCATCATGAAATTTGAATATTGTGTAAGTTGTGTGGACCAACCCCAACTCATACATGGTCACTGGCAAACCAC
Organism: Dysidea avara; assembly: GCF_963678975.1. NCBI lineage: Eukaryota > Metazoa > Porifera > Demospongiae > Dictyoceratida > Dysideidae > Dysidea > Dysidea avara. The sequence continues at coordinate 37,732,187 of NC_089272.1, forward strand.
GAACCACATTCGAGCCACAACACCACCAACCACATTCGAGCAATCCATTACAAAATTTTGTTGCACCATTTGTGTGTGCATAATACTTAATGAAAGCCACAACACAAGCTACATGGTACATACTACATAGAGGTGGTAACCCCTAAAGGCTTGTTACCTTTTGTATTCACCTTACCGGCCTTTGTGGTTAATCTATTAAAAATTACATGTAAATAGAGAATTGAAGAGTATGCTTAAAGCACCTTCGCTAGTGATTTTGTTCTTCAAACCATAAGACAACTGGCGATTTATAAACGCTCGCATGGGGTGTGGTACTAAATGGAATTTAAAAGATTTCTGCTTAAAACGCCATCCCTAGGGAACTTACGGTTCAGCACGCTGTCACAACTTGTTTATCAGGCATTAGAGTTTGTGTCCACGTCGTGTCTTTAAAAGTTATTGTAGGGATTAGAGATTGATTGAAGAAAATACGCGTATAGGCAAACCAGGATTGGATAATGTCAGTGCTAGATGGACTATACAAACACGACTATGTTGACTGGTATAACGTGACAGTAGTTGTAACATAAGGTAGAGAAATAAAGTGAAATATGCCTATTTTTTATTTTGCGATGGTTACTTTTTTTATTTTAGCGAGGTCGCAAGAAAACTATAACGACTCCTAAAGATTTTTTATCACGTAACGCAATACAAATCTATTGAGAGATGTTGCGTAATTTAGGACTAATATTGCAAAACCGGCCCTACACGTAAATAACTCACAGTAGTGGCCGCGCGTCTTTTAATTGGGCGTGCGCTTTGTAGTTTCTTGGCCGCGCGACTCACTACCGTGAGTCTTGATATAGTTACCAAGAATACAACTGAACTGCATATATAGTACATACTATGCAAACTGCATATACAGTAAGGCCATAAAAAATTAATATGTGACCGAATTGTGGAAAATCACCCATATGGGCGCATTTGACATCTTAATGATAAAAAAAACAAGCTTCATGGTGCTCAAATCCTTGATTTAGAAGAAATATATTTTTAAAACTGGACACTGCAATAAACAACATCATCACCAAGAGTCAATAATAGTGGAAGGGCATCACCCTAAACATTTTAATTCTAATCATTTCACGTATGACCATATTAGTGATTTCCAAATTTGGCCACATTTTGTGTTTCTGTTTCCCAGCATGATATGGTTGCTTTATTTTGCTGAATGAATTACACAATTACCACATAATGGTACTAATTTTATTTAACTACTAATTTTGGCGTATGCTACTGTCATTAGCAGTTTTTGTACAGTCCATATCTCTCACTTCTTTGTCAACTGTCATCTTGGCTGATCCATCTACCACCTGAACATGTGTATACAGTAAGTACTCTTGATACGTACAGTACATGTGTGTTGAACAACAAGATTGTATATACAGTGTACCTTAAAACTAACAAGGGAACACAAGGGGATAAACGTTACTGTTATTACTGTATGTTATGCTGCAGGCAGATTACTTCAGACAGTTGGGAGTTGCAAAGACAGTTTCATTAATGAGTTAAACCATCACTGTCTTGTGTCCTGTTTAAAAGACACACAAATTTTTACATCAGTGGAATTAAAACACTAAGTGCCAAATATATGTCTTGCCAAAATTTGCACTTGAGTATTGAATTGATGTATTATACTGTTACATGTTTATATGTACAATTTTATGTGAACAGCTGCAAGTATTTTTGACTAGGCTTCAGATAATTATGTTTTTACAATGTTCTTGAGGAAGCTGAAAATTGAGCCTATTATTCTCATCAACATGAGTCTGCAAGCTTTGAAAAGAGATAATCAGACAAGTAACAGTTATATTATGCAGCAGCAATAAAATGTGTAACTGTGTTCAGTATTTATTTCTTTGAGTGTGCACACTGCACATCATAACTGAAAATCTTGAAAATTGTCCCAGCTACTGTATGCTGTCATAACAGTTATTGGCTTTTCTAGCCTGTTATGCTCACAATTACGCCAGTATAATTAATACAACTTAATTTTGACTTTCTGAACAGACCTTTCAAGTAGCACGATATGCTAATGTTCATACAATGGATGTCATACAGTCCACATTGCTATACAGTATGTATTGTAGTTAAGCAGAGCTCTCCCTTAAATGAACAGCACCTGCTAAAATGCTGCAGTTAAAACCATCATAGAAATATCACACATGAGGAAAAGCACAGGAGCCTTAGTGAATCTGGAATCAAATCCAGCATTAAAAACAAGAAAACACTTACAGAAAGCTAAATACTAAATTCTAAAGTCACCAAAACCCAATTTTTAGGTTTGTCTGCCTGCCTGCCTGCCTGCCTACCTGCCTGACGACAGCCATGAGGCTAGAGGTCAAACAAAGCAGCACATGTTGGCCACCATTTCACACCACAGTATCAAACTCACACATTGCACGTGCCTTTGTTGGCTCAGACAAGTATCTGCATTCTGCATTTTTCCTTTCCTTTTATCATCAATTATTATAATCATCATCTTCATGCAAGGAAACCATAAAAGGTGTTAATATTCAACAGTGTATTTAGAAGCGACAAAGCTATTTGAAGAAGCACTCTAGGAAGTAGACACCTGTAGCTGTACTCATATCGTGACCACACCTTTAAAGCAACGAGAATATGCTGCCATGCCCTTACTCGATCAGCAAGGTGCTCAGAGCATGGTGACCACACCCATTAATGATCTAGTTACAATCAGCTGCAGTTTTGCTGTAGAAAACAGACATTTCCATGCCCTCAATCTATTGAATAAATCACTAGAGATAAGCAGTGAGACTGAGATACTGTAATAAAGCAGTCACAGCCACACATGTATATTATAGCTATACTATAACAAAAAAAGTTAACAAACTAGTGCAATTAAAAATTACTATTGTAAAAAGGAAGTACAGTTTCAGTGATAAAAAGTAGTAAAACAAGGGATACCATGATGAATGATGGTACTACACATATAGCTATAGGTGAAAATCCCTACTTTGGCATTGAAGAGATGGCAGTTAAATGCTAATAATATATTTTTAATTACACTAGTTCATTATACTGTTACAGTAGTAACAGTAATTTAAATTTTTACACAGTGGTCAAACATGTCAAGCTACACACACAACAGTGTTAAATTACAGTTACACTGCAGCATAACATACAGTAAAGTATGGTGTACAAGCATTTATGAAATCTGTGTAATACAGAAAACCACACACATATGTACGTACCATTCTGTGTCTATAAATGTAGAAAAACAGTGCTGCTAAGCCCTGTGAAAACAAAGAGATATTGTATGTAGCAACCCGTATTATTATATATGCACGTACAGTATATACTATATATGCAAATAATGGAAGTGTAGTATTGGCTGATCAATTGTCACCACAACATCACACAATATACTGTACACAGTTATGTGTTATCATTAGCAATGGCCATATTACAGTGTGAGTGATAATCTGTGCAGATAACAATACAATCATGCACTAATAAAACAGTTAGATGGACTGATAGGTAATCATCTCTTCATTTGTGACCCGCTGAGTGAAAACTGATTGTTTTCACATATTCCTCAGATTCCAATTTATTGTTTCTCTGTTATCTATAGCAACAAAGGAGTGGACAGTCAAAGTTTCAGCCTTTTGTGATGGATTGTCTTGGAGTTACAGCACTAAACAGTTGGAACAGTAAATTCTAGCAACAGTATGGCAAATAAATCACAGGCACTTATTTAATCATTCATAACTTACAACTGAAACAAGCCACGAAGACAGGGTTTGGCTCAGTCTGTTCATCATGAACTGGCAAATGGATTAAGGCATAGTGTTTTCTCTGTATGTCTCCATGTGGGCAAAAAAGAAGGCCATTCCCTGAAACGACGACTATAAATTTTATTTCTACTGCAACGTAAATAATTGCCCACAGCTCATGAGTTGTACACTGTATGAACAGTTTTTTTATTGCTCATGAAATGATAAATCAAGTGGTGTGTAGGTTTTATTGATTTGAGTTTGTTTCAGTGCATACCAATGCGATTAAAACTTGCGGAAAATTTTTATGTAGTTTTACCCAGTTTATTTCTACTGCAAAATAGAATTTTGTGAAACAGCCAGTTTTTGCTGAGCAGATCACATTTATATACAGTATTTATAATAGCACAGGATCTTTTTCACTGAGGGGATAAAAGGAGATTTTATTGTGAAGACAACCATGTAATGGCTTGAAGGAAAATTATGAATTGTAAAGCCACCGCCTATAAGTGTACCAAATAATTGCTAGTTACTGATATTTTTGGACAAACACTAGATGTACATGTGTACATATCTACATACAAAATTGTGAAATAATTAGTACATACCTGGAGTGCACAGAGAATAGCAAAAATCCATGATAAACCAGTTGAATTAATATCATTGAGTGTAAACACATATCCTACAATCCAACTGGCTTGTGCCAATGGTAGATACACGGTAGAGGTCCACAAAAACATTCTGTGTAACAAAAAGTATACTATTTATGGAATGACCCTAGTGCTACTTTCAGTTTTATTGAATTGCAATATTCAATATGCATATTATAGATTTCGATGGACACACATACAGTGCATGTATGCTTACAGTATAATACTGCAGATACTTATAAGTTTGTCATCCAACCTACTCAAATAACCACCATATAGATCTAAACAATAACTGTGGTTTGATTGAGGTGAGTAGGGCAAGGTTGTGGCTTCATATAATAATAGCGGCAATCAGAGCTCATTATGGAATTGACATGCAGTACAGGGGCGTAGCCAGGGGGGGTTCAAAGGGTTCGGACGAACCCCCTTTTCAGAGTTAAGAGATACTCTAATAGAGCAGTCAATTACTCTAATAAAGCAGTCACAATGTTCATGAGGCAGTGTAGCTTACCTATGAAGCTATAAATAGGATTTTATTTTACATAACAGATGTGATATAGTTGGTAAGGATAACTAGCTATTATTGTCGTGACCTTTTTTTTTTTTTTTTTTTTGGTCTTCAACTGGTTTTCAGCAAGTTTTTTTGGTCTTCAACTGTTTTTCAGAAAGGTGCCCCCCTCTTTCCAAACTCTGGATCCGCCCCTGCCTCTACTCGCTATTGCGAATGGACTAGAATACACATGTTTACACGTGTACACGGCCCCAGACCCCCGCTGTGGAGATTCTATACTTAGGGCAGAACCCCCCTTTTGGAAATCCTGCCTACGCCCCTGCAGTACTGTACCCTATCTTATTATGCTGCCCATAATGTGCAAAATATTATATAAACTACTGTTGCTTGAATCATTAAGTAGAGTGTATACACTGCATGGGTGTATCATGAATATATACTGTCCATTACTTACTGTAGTTACTACAGTACAATTCATATACATATACATACCGAGCATCACTAGTTTTCACAGTGTCGATTGTACTCCTGCACATCTTGTACCAAGAAGCGCTTAACACAGTATAGGTGATCTGTTTGACACATACATGGAAGATTGTAGCAACACAAATCTAGTATTAGAATATTACCGCTAACCAATAGCATCAAAATGACAGGACCAAGGTACGCCCAAATAACTGCTGAATCATTTTCAATCCAGCAACTGAGGAGACAAAACCATGTACGTACACAAATAAGTTTGCAAACACAATACAAGAATAGCCCTGGCACTTTTCCTCTACACTGTACAGTATATTGCACTGAATGTACATACAGTACAATAATATTGATGTATATATTTCTATACCAAAAAAACAGCTAAGCTGTGAAAAAATGGTATGGCCCTGTACATTTGCATGCTACCATGATGCTAGCATTATCTTACTGTTCCACACAAGTGTTGGTGTATAGATATGTGTGTACTTACATTCTCCTTTCCCTATTATAAGATATTCCATAGTCATCATGTGATATTACAGCTGCCACAACAGCTATTACAGCTGGCAAACCTATAACAAAATTATATAATCATTACACGCAAACATAACTTCATTGTACTCATACTGTATTTATCTTAATTGTTAGTACTGTAAACATGGTCAAATATAAGATGTGTTATTTTATACCAAATGCATGGTACAAACTTGTTAGACTTGATTGATGCTTAGTTCAAGAAGATACTTACACTAGAATAACTCAGTGGACCATACGCCTCACAATAATATTAAGTATGTGAAAACTGAACATGCACTGCATGTCTGGCATGTCTGGCCTTTGCATGCGCAGTATTTTATTTTTACATTGAATGTGCTAAATACAAGATGGTGTGTTGAATTACACAGTGTATCATTGAAATTTTAACATGCTGTTTCACTGTTCAAATTCGTCTACATTATGTATGGGAGTTTTTCACTATTGAAATTTTAATGTGGATTCTATCTGTGTATACAAACTGTATTTGTTACTAGCCATTATGTACAGTATGTTACCATTTTGCTTTTTATCGTGATTTCGTGTAATTTTACTCTTACTCTTGCTCTTACTGTGTTCCTAGGATTAGTAACAGCATTCCTAGAGTTAGAAAACTGCCCCTAGGATTAGGAACAGTGCCCCTAGGAACAGCGTCCATAGGATTAGGAACAGCACCCTTAGTATTAGGAACAGCGCCCTTAGGATTAGGATAAGCACCCTTAAGATTAGGATAAGTGCCCTTAGGATTAGGAAATAGGCCCATAGGATTAGGAAGAAGTGTGAGTAGGATCATGATAACATTTTAAAACATTAGGTTAGGGTTAAGGTATGGGTTATGTATGATATATGGTGATTTACATTTGTGACATTTAAATATGGCAAAAATAAGAAGAACATGCTAGCCACCAGTGGTACAGTGGTTAAGAACTGTGCTTTTCAGGAGGTCAATGGTTGGAGTGCCCTTTGTAATAACATTTTTTGTTGCCATAATTTTTCCTAGTTACAATGGTAACATACTGTATGTACCTAATGGCTTTTGTATGTATATTGTGACTGTATATACGTACCCCAGCCAATAATGAGATACAAAATCAGATTTTGAAGTATCCCTTTGTATGTTTGTGAGGTGACAAGTTGCACAAGGATGGTGATTCCTACACACATTGCCCAACTGAAGATAGACATTGAGAAGTAGTGTAGTAGAGTGGTCACTACAATACAGCCATCCTGTATATAAAAGTATACAGCAGTTACTACACGTATGTAATTTCATTAATGTGACAAAATTATACAAAACTAATCCAAATTAGACTTGGGGTAAAATCAAACTAAAATCTGTGACTGGATTTTGGTAAAAATAATCCAAATCGCACATTTACATAAAAGGTTTGAGACAAATGGTTTTAAAGACTTCAAGTCAGTATAACTTGCTAAGGATACCAAGTATGCACTATACGTATGAATTTTAAACAAGAGATGCATTAATCAGGCCACTTCCAGTACTTTTAGCTGCTTGTAGAGTTTCAAATCAAATAAGATAGAAAATCTGAGAAGTGGGATGAGCGAAGTAGTATCACCAGTGGCGGAGGGTAAAGGGTTGTGGGTGGGTAAGAGATAGACTGCAAAATGGAGGCAGACCATGATAGGAGTACAGACATGAGAATACAGGGCTGTGATGGCTTCTCAGTGGCTGTGCTGGCTTCTCAGTGGCTGTGCTGGCTTCTCAGTGGCTGTGCTGGCTTCTCAGTGGCTGATATGCATCAAAATCAAACATCAACCATATTAGGCCATCTACCTGTTACACCTCTGATTCTTGCCTACCCAGGTCCTTTACAAGGCCAGAACTGTCAATCCAGCTCGCCACACCCAGAAAAGAATCTCTTGAAACCAGTTTGATGGTTAAACTATTAATATGGTAGTGTAGCTATCCACTGGAAATTTTAGTTTGTTTTTGGCTGATGTGTGATTTGGATTAGATTTGTAAAACCTGGTCATATTTATCGTGTTACACCTGGCTTTAAAACATAAATGTGTGTGTGTGTGTGTGTGTGTGTGTGTGTGTGTGTGTGTGTGTGTGTGTGTGTGTGTGTGTGTGTGTGTGTGTGTGTGTGTGTGTGTGTGTGTGTGTGGTGTGTGTGTGTGAGTGTGCGTGTGTGTGTGTGATATTACTGTAGGTAAAATATAACGTGTGTACCACAATTTCAGCACCACATACAATACAGTTTAGCTTTGTACTCACAGTGTTGTCTCTAGCAGTTTCTACCCCACTGAGCAACACAATCTTTTCAATAAGAATAGCAACAGTTAAGTTGAAGTAAACAAAGTACAGTAGCTCCTTGAAGGTCACTTTTCTACAAGAGATGAATGCAAATACAGTGCTTTAATAAGAATACAACTGTCTGTTGCATATTAAGTGCATAAATTATAAGGTACGCATGTAGATACATTTGAATCTTTGCTTGTACACACATACCGTATATTATTGGATATTACAGTAAATGATACACAAATGACATACTGCATAAATACTCTATGTACAAAATCATACAGCACGTGTACAAGATTTTAGACATGCAACATTACCTTGCAAACACACTAGCCCCAACAGTTAACACTAGTAAGAACAATGATATAGCACAACAGATGTAGATAATGACATGAAGACTTGGAGTTTCCTGTGTACACAATACAAACATTATTTATTGTTCAGCTAACAGTTATGATCACATACTGCCTGTTCAGTTGCCTCATTGATCAGTACAGAGAAGCTGGTCAAGTGTGTACTACTACACAATATTGGCAGGTTATTGCTGTCATCTTGTATTATGCCCTCACTGGACCATCTTCCACTAGTCTGACTGCTACATACAAACCAAACACAAAATTTGAAACTGGGAATATGTTGCTGTTTATATAGGAACATCACATTTGTATTGTCATTAGCATATTCAAATACCAGAATATACTTAAGTGTGTATAGTACATTCAAACATGGTTCAAGACATTACGTATATATTGTACTGCTACACTTTTACAATCATAATGGTATAATAGTTAGGGTACTCACATGAGTCAGGACAGACTAATACACTATGAGTGTATTATTGTATAGTACAAGATGTGCACTAGCACATATTAATGTGCACTTGACATCCATCTTTCTTTTTTAAAGTGATTGACTTATTAGAGTATTTATATGCTTTGTTCAAAATGCATTATTTTAAGACCACTTTTTGTATGCAACCTCAGAAATGTGGACCACCTAGTTACATATGTATGTGCTTGTATGGAACTACAGGAGGGAAAGTTGTGTGGTCAATTAAAGTTACAAACAGACATGGAGCAAGCACCTAAGCACTTGTGGATATAAGTAATTTAAGCACTCCATTTAAAAGTGACTGAGAATGGTTTCAAACATTTACATTTGGAAACATTTCTGCCTCAGGAAAAATGCATTTCTGTAGGTGATCTAACACTCAAACATTAGTCTATTGCAGTTGTTATTAGTTTGCCACAAGCTGAAGAAAGAAGACTTTGATGTACTACTCTGTGTAAAAGTGAGTAAATTAATGGATTTCTCACAAACTTGTAAAAAGAAAGGGTCGTTGTTGTGCTCAAAATTATTATAGTTTGAAGTGCTTTATTTTGTATTTGAAGCACTAAATAACTAAAACCTTTTGTACTTGCACTTGTACTTAAGCCAAGTATTGCACTCGAAGAAGTAAAGTGCTTCAGGTATTTGACTGCCTATGTCTGGAACTTTCAAGATATGTTTCTAAACTGAGGATTTGTTTGTACAACAAATTGAATTGTCCAAATAAACTATGCACATAAGTACAGACAAAACTAACCTGATTTGCTGAGACTCAAAATCCCAAAAGATGCACTCTGAGCTGGCAATTCTACTGACATTCAGAGTCTTAAAGCAGAAAAAAAATTGATATGAATATTGTCCTTTAGTACACGACCACAGACAAATCGATGCACATACACATGTTTGTATGATACCACAACCATATTGTATATCACATACTTCATTAAACTTCAGAGTTACAGAACTATTTTCTGGTAGTGTGATATAACCAGTAGAAATTTGACTGGATATAACAATGTTGACTGCTGTACCATTTTCATCACTATATAAGAAAATCAATAAATCAATAAATTAAACTATACGTACAGTAAATAAGATGTTGATTACACCATTCTGCAGGAAATGAAGTGAAAATTAATTGTATACAATAAAATAATATGTGTATATAATAGCCTAGCTTAATAAACAATTGCCATTGAAAGAAATACTCAGTTCATGTATGAATGTCTGTACAGGCACACACACCTGGTGAACTGATCATAAAGGTAAGACTGTAAATTCTTTGCAACAAAGCTCACAATTGGAACTACAACACCTGCAAATATAAAATGTGTATAGTATACATTGAACATGTAAATAGCACAGCATGTAATACTGTTGTATGTACTGCACAACATACCTTCAACACTTCTTTGATATCTGATGGCATCTGCAGGTATTGCAATTTGTGTATCACCTTCTTCAGGGAATGTCACTGAAGTTATTAAGTCAGGATCAACTGGTTGCATTTGAGCATTAAATGCTAAAATGAAAACAGGATAGGCATGCTGTAAGTTGATATGTACCAATACCCACATATGTATAGTATATAATGTATATAGTACAGTATATAGATGCACTATACAATATGGACACTATCTGATGACACAGACCGTGTTAGTTTATAATACAACACAACATAATACTGTAACATACATGTACACATATGTATGTACATCCATATTCCATACCAATGTTTTGCCTTGTAACAGTTATAGAATTACTACTTCCAGAAGCCATTAGCACATCACCAATTGCTATGGCAAACATTTCAGTATTTCTTAGCAGATCTTCACCAGCTGGTAATTGTATCTGTACATGTGATGCACACAATTATATAACTGTATGAAATACATTAACATACGTATTATTATCAAGAGTATATAATTGGGGAGAGAGTGTGTCTAACTGTGAAAAAGAGCCTGTAAAATAACCTCACATACTGTACCTTCATTTCCTCTCCTAAACCTGACCACTTTTGATTGCCCAGAGATAGCACATTTACTAGTTCAAGGCAGGTGATTCCACATTGCTATGGTTGAAACTACATCCAGTTTTGCTAGCAAAACTATTGTGGTGACCTCTTGATGAAATCTCCAATGAAGATGTCACATGTGGGTTGATATTCATGATGACCCAGAGTGCAGTGCACGTGCAGAAACTTTGTGCAATGTTCCTGGTGATGTTTGCTTTACATGTTAGCTGCCTGTGTCTTTCTCTTTGTACCCAGTTACTCTGAACAAGGTGCCATACTTTTCTCGAATACATTGTTCTTTCACTCAGTAGTCTCAGTTTGCATAAAGTGCACCTACTGTACTTCTAATTAGTGACCAATCAACACAAATTACGGAGTCAATTGAACAATGCCATAGGACTTTATGGGCTCATTTTTCACAGTGTATACCACAGTTTGACACCCCCCTCCACAATATTAATGTATAAACTACTTACAACTTTACTACATACCACCTAAGTAGTTTTATTTACAAGCACTTTCTATTAATTAACTCCTGCAACAAGTATTATCAAGAGTAAACTCTCAATATTGTGAAGAAGTATATTGTATTACAATATAGACACACATGGCATCATGTATGTACGCACATGCATTCAGGATTGCTTTATCATGCCTTAACTTACATTTTTTGACTCATCAAATATTGCTTCATTAGAATCACTCAATACGTTGTTAATTGCAGTAGCTACATCCTGTCAAAATTATGTATTGTATAACATACTGAACAAAAGTACTCAAATAAAGTGTATAAGTTTATAATACACAATGAATGTACACAGTGTAGTAGTGTAAAATAACGTACTTGGATAACTTCTTGTAGGTCAGAGGGATTCGCTGTCATGTCATTCACAATTGCACTTGAAATAATGCTAAATGGATGGCATAACACAGTATACATAATAAACAATTTCACTTTGTAATAGACAACACTAAATTATCGAGAAAAGCATTCTCAGTGCTTTCTGATACTTCAAGTCTTGTAACATATGTAGCAAGTCAGAGCATATTTAAATTTTTCACTACAGGTATAGAAAGCAGCAGTATCACAAATCCACAGAATGGGGTGTGGACACTAGTTAGACTTCAAAAAATGGAAAGCAATGATGGATAAAGGTTAGATCATATGTTATTTTTTATTGATGAGGCGGGTCAGTGTTTTGACAACTCAAAAATGGAAAAAATGATGTGATCTCTTTTAAAAAGTGCTAATACAGCCGTAGACTCCACAAGCAGTCATTGGCTTACATTCATTATATTTCATAAATGTCACAGTGCCTGCACCTGTAAAGATTGAGATACTCTGATAGATCAGTCATGTGTACTCTAATAAAACAGTCACACACAGCCACATTTTAATTCATTTTTCAACCTGCTGGGCCACTAGTAGAAGGAAATAGTCTATGAAACATGGTTAGTTTGGTATGGCCTTGGGTTTGGATTTATAGGCCTATGGTTTCTCCATGCAATGTACGTACTGTAGTAAAATCTATATAGAACATTTGGTTAGCTGTACAAAGCCACCCACTCTTGCACCTGCAACTGAGTGGAATCGAAAATTTAATATTTAAATAAACTATGACCAAGGATCATGGTATTATACCTATGGTATGCAATTTAATAATTCAGTTATCTACTGTAATTCACAACTGTGTCATTTTTACTAAAATTAGTTCACTGTATATAATAGTCTATTTTCATGGCTGATTTGCAGCTTCATTGTCCAGAAGCAGTTCATACTGTATAACTAATCTTTTAGGACATAACTGGTAATTATCTGTATATACACTGTATTAAGGATATGTAAATTCTGCCATAATATTGACATCATTTTAACTGAAATTTGCATATGTACATATGTACAGTATCATTTCATTCATATCATGGTGTTACAATAATCTAATCCAAAACAGCCAAGCTGTACAAAAAGAGTGCGGCCCTCAAAAAGACTACAGTGAAAAAAGATGTGAAATCCAAGGTGGCGGCCAAGAAATGGCTGTGATGGTAGGTTATTGGCAAAAATTTTAATTACGACAATTCAGGTGAATTTTGTGCATTTCACTTCTTTTTGTATTTGTATACCCCAAAGCTGGCCTATGGCCGGCTTTAGGGCTTCCTTCTAACTTGTTTTTTTTTCTGCAGGAATTGTGGAGCAAAGGAAGAAATGTTGTGTACAGCTTTTTGTCTGATTAAAAATATTTGTATATTTAACAATAAAAGATAACCATACTGTAGGTAATAAGGTTACTTCTCATACATAACTGAACTGTAGCTGAACTCTTTTCAGAGTGACTTGTTTCTAGCTGAACTCTCTACATGGTGATTTGTTTCCAACACATATTTCTACAGGGTGATTTGTTTGTAACTGATCCTTATAAGGTAACTTGTATCTAGCTGATATCTCTACAGAGTGATTTGTTTATAGCTAAACTTTCTATAGGATAGTTTCTTTGTAGCTGAACTCTCTGCAAGGTACTTTCTTGTAGCTGATCTCTCTACAATGTAACTTCTTGTAGCTGATCTCTCTACTGGGTGACTTGTGTTTAGTTGTACACTCTACAAGGTGATTTGTTTGTAGCTAAATACTCTACAGGGTGATTTTTTGTAGCCAAACTCTCTGCAGGATGATTTGTTTGTAGCTGAACTCTCTACAGGATGGTTTCTTTGTAGCTGAACTCTCTACAGGGTGATTTTTTTCTAGCTGAACTCTCTCTAGGGTGATCACTTCACAGCTGAACCCTCTACAAGGTGGCTTCTTCTATCTGATCTCTCTACAGTGTGATTTGTTCATATCTGAACTCTCTACAAGGTGACATTTTCTAGCTGAACTCTCTCTTATTTCTAGCTGATCTCTCTACAGAGTAACTTGTTAGTCTAGCTGAAGTCTTTACATGGTAGATATTGGTTGTTAAACTCTCTGAATGAAAACTTGTTTGTAGCAGAACTTCTACAGAGTAAATTGTTTGTAGCTGAACTCTCTGTAGGGTGCATGACTTGTTTATAGCTGAACTCTCTTCAGTGTGACTTGTAATGTTCTGAATCACTACAGCAATATATTTGTAGCTGAACTCTCTATAGGGTAACTTGCTTCTTGTTGAACTGTCTATAAGATTAACTGTTTGCAGCTGAACTCCCTACAGAATAACTTGTAATGTGATAGAATTCTATAATGGAGTAAATAAATTAGCTGAATGCTCTATTAGGGTGACTGTTCTATTAGTAGGCATTCCAGCCCGATTTTTAAATTTTGGAAAAATGGGCTTTTTATATGCTCAATAGATAGAGTATTGATTGCCGATCTCAGAAATATATAGTTTGCTGGGTTGGAATTTGCTACTTTGGCATGCACAGTGCTTAAAAACTGAAAAAAGGTACATATTTTCTCTGGGGCTCCCCATACATTTTAAAGGGAAAAATGGCACAATTGAATCAGGAAGCCATCTAGCAATCTGGACCATCTTGAAACTGCAGTTGCTTCAATCTGCAAGTTTGTACATGTAATGAGAGTAACTTCAGATTGTATCAGATCTCAGCTATCTTTGTATACTTTGTGGTGAGCAAATATGTTTCACCTATTGCACACTTCTCAATACAATGGTGTATACCTATAGGCAAGAGGCTATGTCAGGTAAGTAAAAACATCAAGTTAACAACTTATAAAGGTAAACAACTAAAGTGGAGGTGCCGCAATGATGCAACAATACCTATGGTGGAGTTGTGGTTTCAATTATGGTATTGTTATGCCGACTTTGAAGTGGTTTATACTTTGAGCTGATGACACAGCCATCAGAAAATTGCTCTGGAGCTGAAAATCGCTAACCCGAGTGAAGTAACTACGCACTTTAAAGTAAGCATCAGTGACTACCTTCCACCCGACAGTACGTTTTTTAAAGTTTTAAAGTGTTCTACATACATTATAAGGCTTGAAAAGATTACAAAACAACACAAAACTTACTTATATGTAACGCGCATGATAAAACTAAGATTTTCATGATGATCAGCGTGTGGACAAACCCCACAGTGATTTTCATCCTCATTGAAGCTTGGACGATGGAGCAATCCCAAGTTAAATACGAGTTGTTATTTTGTGCCAGGGTTCTATTGAGGAATATACGGAGAATTTTTTTATTAAAAAATCTTGGATACTGGAATGCCTACTATTAGAGTATCTCGATCTCGCATTTGCTACACGGAGTTGGCTTTCGAATCATAACTCAGTGGTTTGTAATCTGATTCTCCTGTACTGCTGCAAGGACTTTCTATGAAGATTATTCCAGCTATACACCGATTTTCAGCTCATTGCTCTAAGCGGTTTGCCGTAAAAACTAATACTTTTTTATTCATAAAAATCGATCGCGTAATTGTGACACAGGTTGGGTTTTGTGTCATATCTCCGTGGTCTTTATGTCGATTCCTTTCAAACCACCAAAAGGCACTCCTATGATGGTTACTCCATCTACATAGCAATTTTCAACTCATTCCATGAAGCGGTTTACCCTGTAGGCGTGACAACAAATCGATCTTGTTTTACGCGAATAATTGGTCATAACTCCTGAACCATTCATCGGATTTGCACCAAATTTGATGCTAGGATTCACCTTTGGACTCCCGTTCTGTGTGTCAAATTTCAAGGCGATCGGAACACGCGTTCGCGTTTTATAGCAATTTTTGCAAGTGTGCGAAAACACGAAGAAGAAAAAAAAAAACGAAGAAAAAAATCGAAACCTTGGCAGCTCGTATCTCAGAAATGGCTGAAGCAATTTCCTTCAAATTTGGTATGTAGACTCCCCTGGCTGGCGGGCAACTCTGTAGCAAATTTGGTTTCAATCGGATAAGGGATCACCGAGATACAAAAGTGTGAAAATGACGTTTTCTTTCTTCCTGTCAATATACCCATGGTGTGGCGCTCCAGCTTCTTGGGCAGCACGACACACTATTGTGTGTCTTGATAACCAAGTTATTACCCACCCTACATATACCACTGTCTTTTGTCAGGGTGAATTGTTTGCAAGGGTCAGAAGTTGTTATGATAGGTTTGACATATTACCTGGATAAAGCAGTCTCAAGCAACCTTATGTGGTTAGGATACATGCAGAGGCTTACAAACAGCAGTCTGATAGCATAGCTACGCAATGATAATGTTGCTTCACGTTATTTTGAATGTTTCATATAATGTGGTTGCAATAAACACAGATGATGAATATCACCACAGCAATTTTTACTAGTTTCACCTCAGTGTTCAGCATTATTTGAAACACAACAATATTACTGTACATTTGCAAGGTTCCAGGTGTATAATTTAATTATTAACTAAAAGTACAGTATATGGATACAAATTCATGGCTGAATGCTTACAATTTTGCTTTACCCCTTGCATCCCAAACATTAATGAAAATATCTTTGCTTCATATTTACCAACAGGTGGATTAACTTTACTAGAATATAGTAACTCACGTATTCAACAAGCTTATGATCTCATTAGTAGTGTTGAGGTCATTAACAAAGAGAGATGTTTGTGTGGTGTCAGTAAGGGAAGCTAATTCTCCACTCAATTCTTGTACTTCAGTAACATCCAACATCACTGTTAGATCAATAGTGTCATTGGCTGGTCTGGTTTGTACAGCCTCTTCTATTTCATTTATGATATCCCTTAAAATATCTAGTTCAATATTCCGACACTGACTGACGTTGATTGCCACATCCCAACTAGAATTATCAAAACATCTTCTGTAGGCTAGACCTGCAAATTAGTACAGTATATATCTGATTATTAACTATTACAACAACTGTTGTTATACCTACTGTACAGTACATGTTTTCGTGTAGTAAAGTACAAATGCTTTCATAAGTGAGCAGGAAACTATTTCCTATGGTTTCCATGAATTACTTTACAGGGTGCATATGAAGCTGTACACAGATACTATTTTCCAACTGATCGAGACATGTTGGTGTAAATCTGAGTAAGTATCTCCAAACCAAGTATGAAGCTGTTACAAAACACTGTCCTTGTGTACTAAAATAGATTCTTCTTCTACAGCTATTGTTACAGTAATTATAAAACTCTCTAAAATTCCTTGTACTGGCTTGTGTTATAGTATTATTTTATAGTATGGAGATATGTCATTAACTGACTACCATTACAACTTCAGAAAACAAATAGGAGGAGATTTGATATTAAGCTCTTGGAACTCTGAGGCTATGCTAATGCTGTTGGCATATTTCACCTGTTGATCCAGATAAACCAGGACATGCTTGTACAGCCACAGATCCTGCAGCTGTAAAAGGCCACTCCAATTCCCACACTGTATCATTCTCTAATTGACAGCCTGGACCTGTAACAGTATGATATTAAGTACTACAGTATTTCACATTACTAGTAGTTATGGTTACCTTGCTGCATAGAACATGGCACTTGACTGTTAGTTAGATTGTAAGTTCTTGGACAGATATCCTGTTGGTAAGTATTTTAAAATGGTAGAAATGCAATTTTATCAATTCAAGTACAGTATGCATGATAACTACCACAGCAGAAAAGTCTGGATGAAAGCTTGTGGTGAAAATGCCATGGTATTGCCCAAATACAAGTTCACACTTTCAAACATTCAACTTACAAGTAAAGGCACGAAACCTGCTGCCACTAAGTCTCATAAGTCAACTCAGAACCACTAGAGGCTGTATGTTCTAAGAAGTTGTTCAGTCATACAGTACATAGGTTACAACCACTTCTAATCAGTGTACAGAATAACATTCTGCACTGCTATTGTTTATAATGGGGGTGATGTGAGAGATTATTGGCATTGGATTCTGCTACTATAACAGGGTGGATAAGGTATTTGTCAATATTTTTATAGATTGAAATTAGCATTGTGCAAGTTATAAAATATATTTCTCTGTGGCATCTAAAGAGATTACTGTTTAAGTACATTCATAGACATGACAAAAGAGAAAGGATATCAGCAGAATCATTTGTACTTATTCGTGAACTTGTATTTGGGCAGCATCGCCCAAGAATTATATGTACACAGTAGGTAAGGAGAAATCAGGAAATTGACTTTAGCAGTTTTGAACTAAAGAACATGTTTTAATTAAATTGTAGATCGGTACAAATTTAAATTTCACTAATCTACAGTGTACCACTCCATAACAAACATTCCCATTGTATAGTATAAAAAGTTCACCCATATGATACAGTATTTGTATACTGAACATGTACCTGTTCACACTGTGGTTCAGTACAGTCAAGCTGAACATCAGGGAACCCATCACCATCAGAGTCTAGTCCACACATTCTTCCATCTCCAGTATATGAGGGAGTTGCACACTAGAGTATACCAAACATTTAGACTCTTGTCAATGACCACAATACATTTTGAATGCACAGAGTGTAACAATTTGATGCACTGTATGTATCCATACCTGAAAGCTTCCATCATCATCATTCACTGCACATGGTGCAATGCTTGGTCCAACACATATATCGTTCACTTCACCGACCAACAGTTGTCCACAACAAGAACATTGATCTGCAGTATAAAGGTAGTTTAAAGTAGCACATAATAGTAGGAATCTTTAGATTCATGTGAAAAACAGAAGTTAACTAGGTACTGTAGTTAAAAATCATACCAAGTAAAACACAATTGCATTGTGAAGAAGAATTCAAAATATACTGTACACACAGTACGTACATGATGGCTGAAATCCTGTCACAAAAACTTCATATTCATCATCAATCATTAACTTTAATAGTATAGCACTTTGAATATCATCAGGTAGATTGGCAGTACTAATATCCACAAACACCACTAGAATATTAGCTGAAGACACTCCAAATAGTTCACTTCTTCTTTGGGTGACATTGTAACTGGCTCTTTGTACAGAATCAACTACCTGTGTGTGTACAGCATGTATAGAAGGTATGTAATTACTGTAGACAGGTGTACACTCCACTGTCTCTATGTAATTGTAAAGTTTGTGAATTTAACAACCTGATGAACTTTCAGAGTAAAACATTATGTCTTATATATGTTGGCAGCATTGGTATCAGATTAGAGAAACACATGGAAAAGAAACAGTGTGTACTTATATAGATCACCAATATTTAGGAATACTCAAGTGAAATGAATTTTCTTGCGTGTAACATTGTTCTACAATTAACAAAGTTGAAGAATCATTGTACCTGATCACTGAGTGCTGATACATTTTCACTTGAACTAAATCCTTTAGCTTCAATCATGATAAATGGTGTAGCACTCAACCTCATAGTACAACTACAAAAATCTACTCTACCCCATTCTCCACTTGGACTACACATTCTTGTGATGTATACTCCAGTGTGGAAACTTGGGTGAAGTCTTGAGCAGCTAATGCGAGCAAGTTGATTCACTCTTTGTCTTTCCCACAACAGTCCTCCAATATAATCTTGCTGACATGCTGAATGTGTTATATAACAATACCACATAATTTAAGACACAGGAATATAAATTATCATGCATGTATACAACGATTCTAGGTAACCTTCATTAGTGTTATGTACATGCATACCTCTAAGTATTGTAACACTGATGGTTCTATTGATGTATAGGCTTGATCCTTCAACATAGCAGGTGTACACTCCACTGTCCCTAACACCTGGATCACTGATACTTAATGTGTGATGAAGGTTCGGAGGTGACAATGTCACTCGTTCAGAACTCAGTACTCTTTGTCCATTATGCAACCACTGGACCATTGTATTGTTGGGTGTTGGGATGCAGTCAAAACTGATAGACTGACCCTCTAAGGCTGTGATGCTTTTAACAGTTGTCAGCAAATGTGGAGCTGTATAATGATACAATTGATATAAATGTATTTAAACATAACACGTTCAATACATATAATACAAGTACACAACAAAATTGGAATTTTCAACTAGAGTAGGGACCATAGCACATCGGCAAGCTGGACTAATGTATAATATTAAATCACAGTAAAGTGTTATATCCCTACTCTCCTCAAGGTACCATAACAGAAATGCACAGTAGGGATATAACACTTCTTATTGTTTTACTGTGATTTAATATCATGCACTACTCCAGCTTGTTTCAGTACTTTTTGTTGAATTGCTATGGTCCCTATACTCTACTTGAAAATTCAAAAATTTTTGTGTACTTGTTTGTTAACTTTTAAAATAAATAATAATTATTAACCCACACATACCGCATCAAAAGAAAGAAATGGCATCATGCGCTCCAGCTATATCAATTATTGTCTAAAAGGTGAAGTATCCATTACGCTTTGTTGTTGGCTATGTTTAACTTTGTACACAGCATTGCAAATTAAGAACTGTTCGAAAAGCACCCACGCATACCATATCAAAAAAGAAATGGCACCGTGTGCCCAAGTTATATCAACTATTGTCTGAAAATATCCATTATGCTTCGTTGTCAGCTATGTTCAACCTGTTACACAGCAGTATTAATCGAGAACTATTTGAAAAGCACCTCTACAATCAAAGTAGCCATTACGAAAAATACAGATGATTTCTGTTACACTAAGAGAAGCCATCACATGTTACTGCCAAATCGACACTTTTCGCTGTCAGCAAAGATGATTGGAACACAAAGGAGGACACTGGTAAGTCTATGAAGAATGCATTGTACGTACTGGGGTATGCCAAAAGGCACCTCTGAGGCCAAAGCGACGTCAAACAGTGAAAAAATCAAGTCCGTAGCCTTAGCTGTTATTGAATTACACTTGTCTGAAGGCATCAGTTACTCAGTCAGTCAGTCACTAGAAAATTCCGTTAAATAATATATTTTTAAAAAATCCGTAGCAACTTGTTGAAAGTGTTTCGGGTCAATCTGAAAGCTTGTTTGGTCTTAGTTTTACCTAACCAACACTGCCTCATAGTTGTCAGGGAAAATTGAGGCTGGTTTTTTGGGTGATGCTTTTTCGTGGGCCACACCTACACCTTTGTGGTCCCTAACTATTGTACGGTATGATAGATGTACATACAAAAATGTGGAAGTCTTAATCGACATTAATACAGCATGTACATACATACATACATACATACATACATACATACATACATACATACATACATACATACATACATACATACATACATACATACATACATACATACATACATACATACATACATACATACATACATACATACATACATACATACATACATACATACATACATACATACATACATACATACATACATACCAACTACAAGATCATAAGACACGTATCCAGTGAATTCTGGTGTTGAAGCAGTACACACATACAAATCCGTATCTTCAGGAATCACTGAGTCTATTCTTAGTGTGGATGTAATGTGAGTACCATTACTACTAGATTCTACAATAGCTCTATCATTGATATGATGTGTCCATTCCACTGATGGTACAGGGATTCCACTGAATTCACATGAAAAACTGATTGGGTTGGACACATTGACAAGTCGAAAATATGATGACATTAAAGGCTCCCTCAAAACTACATTGAATCAAACAATAGAATGGAGTATTAGTACAGTATATATTAAGACACACAATATGTAGTATTTCATATGGTCAAGGAACAGAGCACAATAGAGAAATTTGCATTAGTACAAGAACTCAAGTAATAGGATTATTATGTATCTGTAACTTGGCAGTGTGTGAATGGAAACTAATCATTTTGCTGTACACATTCTTTCAGAGTGGTCATGCTAAATTAACACTGCCACCTTTGAGATGTGCTCCTTCAAAAATTGTGTAGCTTTCTACAGTATTTTCTCCTTGATTTTCTTTTCACACATGTTTGAAATTACCTGTGCTTGTTTTAGTTTTATTATTACAATATTGGGGGAGCGGTATTGCAGTACACTTACATTGAAGTTTTGTATTAATCAAATTAAGCTATTGGAAATTTCAAACAAAATCACAAGTACAAAGTACAAATTGTTGACACACTTGCCACCCAAATCAATGATAAAAACCAGCTAGATTTTCTTGCAAACTTCAATTAACTATCACATACATAAGGAAGTGGAAATTGATTAAAGATTAAGGAGTTATTACGTGGAATGTGGAACCAAATGTATCACTGAAGTTACTGAAAAAGTTGTAATTTTGAGATACCCTAATAGAGCAGTCATAAATTCTATTATACAAAATTTATTAAGATTTGTTTACTTTTCAGATTATCATGACTTATATGCTGTGGCCATGCAGTATTTAATTGCCTTAATAAAATACAATTTGTGACTGGGCTTGCGAAAATGGGGCATATTGGCACAAACTACACCCTATCACGTAACCAATCGTATCTCAGTGATACAATGGAATATTTGCATTCTGTCACTTCTATTATACAACCAACTAAATGTTTAATATGTGCTGAAAATGACATGGCAATGCCATAACCACAGAAAAGTTATGAGTCATGAACGTTTGAAAAAGTAGACACATTTTGTGTGCCCGGTCACATTTACTGAATGTATTCTGGTATTAAGATAGTATTATGGCCTGCTATGTGACAGGGTGTAGTTAGTGTCCACATGCGTTTACCACATAATGTAGTTCACATGCCATTCTTTCACAGGCCCAGTTAATGGTTCTTAACTGTGTTACTGTATTTACCTGCATGATGAGCAACCCCAAAGTCCTAATGCTGACCTAAAGCTGGCTTAGGAGTTTGTATATATTAGTACTAATCCAATACAGCTATGTTGAGGAAAAAAAACTGTATAGTCATAAAACAGACTAGTTCAAAACATGGTATAAAGGATGGAAGTGATGTAGTTTGAATCACATTTTGCATATGAAGTATGTATGTATGTATGTATGTATGTATAACAAGTTTGTAATGGTAGGCTGTAATTGTAGAGTATACCTTCTGAACACTTACAGTACCACTGAAATGCAACGTCGTCTCACAAGAGTGAAAAACTTGCTAATTAATGGACATACAGTAGCACCCGTTTTGCTTGCAAGTATTCATCTCAAACAAAACGGGATGAATGCTAACAAAGAAATGGGTGCCACACCTTTTAATTTGCAAGTTTTTTAATCACTTGCATTCTTGCAAGATGATGTTGTATTTGAGCAGTACAGTTTTCTATAATGCGGTACATACAGAACATATATTATATCTGTAATAGTACCCACCTGATACCCTGATCCAGGACATGTTGGCTTCACATGCCCACAACTCAGAAACTTGTGCTCCATTTTGATACGATATGATACAAGTATCTCCCACATGACCAACTCCAGGTGTACCAGAGGTACAATTGCTTATCACTGAACCATCAATACTTGATGAGAGTTCATTGCATGGTATTTCTACATAAATGTAAGTGTATAATTGATGATAAAATGATCCAAACCCCTTTCACAACAACCATACACAACAGACATTCATACACAACAAACACTAATCGCAACAAATATCGGTCGCAACAAACTCAACATTCATACACAACATACATTCATACGCCGCAAACATTGATCACAACAAACTGAACAATTATACACAATGGACATTCATACGCAACAAACACAGATTGTAACAGATATCGGCCGCAAAAACTATCGGTCGCCGCAAATATACACTGTATATCGATCCAATGTATATTAACTGCATATACGTATGTACATTTGCATGCAGGAACATATACGTACAGTATGATAAAAGAACTCGTAAAGCTGAAAATACATGTTCGTATACTGTTGATAGCACAATACAATAATACTGCATACATACGTACCTGCATACAGTGTACATGTGTGTATATACATGTATGTGACTATCATCACCAATCATCAATATTAAATATTATAGATTGAGAACTACAGTACTTCTAAGTTATACCATCACCTAGTACATAACTACATCTTTTACACTAAAATATTAACGTACCAGTCACTCTCAGCTCAACTGATTCACTAGTATACTCCATATCATTAATAGTAACAGAACAGTTTAATTCTCCACCGTCTGTTAATTCCAATTCAGTGATATTAACTGATTGTTCAATTTCCATATCAACAAAACATCCAGTGGAACAACTCCAACTAAACTCACTATCAGATGGTGGAGTAGGAGTTACCATACATGTCAAAGTGAGGTCAGATCCAATGAAATACTCAATTGTATTGTTACTGTCATCAACAAGATTACCAGTTGGAGTGGCAATGACTGTGACTTCATAAGCTGTTGTGTTCAAGAGTAAGAAGTAGATAAAAACTCATTATAATATATCAGTGAAGCCATATTTCAAACAATTTACTGTAACAGTATAGTATTTATTGTCCAGGAAATTAATTACAATATAGAAAATAAACTACAGGCGGTTAAATAAATGGTTATAACTTTCAAATTTGGTCCTCTACCGAGATGCAACTTACACCATCCAATTTATCCATTAACAGACGAATCAATTGCTGGGTAAGTTTTGTCTTTCAGGCCTTTTCTACAACCAGGGCAAAGGAAAATGTTAGAAGAAAATGATAACTAATCGCTCGTACAATGCAAGGTAAACTAACGCTCATATCTTCTCTCTCCTTGGGAATACTGACACAAAACAAAGATTTTGGAACTCCTCTTGCTTTGGGATCATGATGCTGCTAAGGTTAACACCATTATCACCTTCTATCATTTGTGAAACAAGCACTGAAAAATTTAAGGATTTTTTTTCGATTTCGTAAATGTTTCATCTGTTGCATTTGTTGCATTCTACTGTAAAATTAGGCTTGCACTAATGTATGGGATTCTTGCAGATCCAGTCACATATGTTACCGGATTTGTAAAAAGGGGTCTTCTGCACACATCCACACTTTGCTAACTTTTACGATTAATAATGTAAGATTGGAAATAGTTATTGACTTGCAATTTGGTCAGTAGTGAGTACCTAATAAAACGGAGAAAATTTCAGGTTTGTATATTAGCTGAACACTAAGTTATGGTCTTCTAAGTTCATAGAATTAGATGTGTGTGGAAGACCCCTTTTCGCAAATCCAGCTACATATATGTACGTATATCAAGCACCGACAGTATTTTGCTTGGATAAAAGCCAGTTATATCACAGCAGTTGTAGAATATCTTAGCCATTAACACTCATCCTCAGCTTCACCTCAGACTTGTGTTAATAACTAAGATATTCTACTCCTGCTGTGATATATCTAGAACTTAATCATATCATTAAGCTTAGAGTATACATTTATTTGTATGTAACACATTGCACCTATTATCTTACAAAAAGGATCACATGTAGTCTACTGTCAAAATACATTCACCAGAGTCTAACTTTTAAGTCCACCTAATAGTAACGGTATTAAAAATAAAATATGGGATAATAGGATTTCATGTTCGGCAACTACAACTATGGTTTAAGCTAGCTATGTATTTGCAACATGTGACAGTCAAATACACACTTTCAACCTTTCTTCGCTGCTAAACATTGCTAGTAAGATTGTTTTCAAAGGGCATAAATTATCAGAAAAGCATTCACAAAACTAATAAGCACTCAATATCAATTAAAGAGACTCTTCACATAATGGTGCTGGAGAAGTCAGTATGTTGTTAAAAAGGAGGTTAATTTGAGCTGTTAGGCCATTACTTGTGTGATAAGTTTCAGGTAGTCTCGAGCGAGCGAGACTACGTTTTGAGCATTCGATTCGTGTTGAGTAGACGAGTAGTTATGTGATAACTAAGCCGGTAAGTTTATAATTTAAAATCAGTCAGTGGGTTTGATTCCACGTAGCTACTTTGATTTTAGACAGCAATTGGGTGTGGCTTTGTGCATACCCAGTATTACAATTTCCCGATATATTAAAGTGGGTATGGCTCACAAAAGTACTTATCCTGTTGCAAGACTAGACTATATACAACTTGTAAAATAATCGATTAGTGGGCGTGGCTCCACGTAAGCTTGCAGACAGCAACGGACACAGTTTCGTGCTACAGACTGCACTTACTACTAAATGGGTGTGGCTGAGCGCATGTTTGTAACGCGATAAGTGGGCATGGCTCATGAAAGAGTTACGTGACTAGCGTTTATAAGTCTCCACATCGTCAAACGAACAATTTCATTTCTCACGTGATCTGATCCGGGTCAGACCCCGATAATCTGTAAACCGGGTCGGACCCGGATGACCCGGAGAAAATATGACCTGGTTGACCAGGATGAACCGACCCAGTTTCAACGCTGATTCCTATACATAATAAGAGTATGCAATCCTGAGCTTGTGTGGAGCCACATGTTAAGCTAGCCCTACTCCTGTTTTGGTTAAGAAACGTCAAACAGGTCAGTCAGAAAACCTTATACAGCAGTAATGTGGTGATTTATCAACCTAATAAGATAGTTACTGTAAAAGGTGACATGGTGAGATTCTTTGAAGTTAAAGCTCTACATAAACCTTTGTTAGACAATGTCATGCAGAGATAAACAACAGTAAGAATAATATTTGCTAGAGCATGGCTGAAACTATTACATACATTTTTCTGGGGTGGATTTATCCACTAAAAAATCCTAGTGTTGGTTTATACATTGGAGTGTCTGAATGGAACCATAGAATCCACAAAGTATGCTATTATTGCTTAGTCAGCACGAAAATAAATTTCCAAATACCTTGCAAGTATCCAGTTAATTTCCCACCCCTAGTACATAATGTTTCAAAATGCCAGCATACTTAACTCCTGATGTCCATACATATACACCCCCTGTACCTATTATTCCCAAGTTATGCCAGCAGCCAGCATCATGGTCACATTCTTATTATGTACAGTATCAATAATAAATTACATGACCAAATATAGGCTTTAAGTATTCTCACAGGTCTCTGCATTTACAGAATAGAATAATAATAATGCACCTAAATAGTAAAATCCTTGTCACTTAAAGTTAGATATACAGTACGTAATGTACCTGTGTAATATAATATTATAACAAATTGATTGAATGTAATCATACAGTACAATAGTAACTGTATAGTAGGGACCACAAAGGAGTAGGCATGGCCAACAAAATAACATCACCCAAAAACCAGCCTCAATTTTCCCTGACAACGATGAGGCAGTATTGGTTAGGTAAAACTAAGCCCAAACGAGCTTTCAGATCGACCCGAAATGCTTTCAACAAGTTGCTACGGAATTTTTAAAAAAAATTATTTAACGGAATTTTCTACTGACTGAGTAACAGACTGAGTGATTCCTTCAGACAAGTGTAACTCGATAACAGCTAAGGCTACGGGCTTGATTTTTTCACTGTTCGACGTTGCTTCGGCCCGACGGGTGCCTTTTGGCATACCGCAGTATGTACAATGCATTCTTCATGGACTTACCAGTGTACTCCTTTGTGTCCCATTCATCTTTGCTGACAGCAAAAGGTGTCAATTTGGCGGTAGCACATGATGGCTTCCTTTTCTAAATGGAAATCGTCCATATTTTTCATAGTGGCTATTTTGATCGTAGAGGTGCTTTTCAAACATCTTGATTCGTATTGCTGTGTAACGGGTTGAACATAGCTGACAACGAAGCATAATGGATACTTCACTTTTCAGATGATAATTAATATAATTGGGGTGCGTGGCACCGTTCTTTCTTTTTGTATGTGTGGATTGTAGAGGTGTTTTACGAGCAGTTCTTGATTCAAAATGCTGTGTAATGGGTTGAACATAGCTGACAACGAAGCGTAATGGATACTTCACTTTTCACATGATAATTGATATAGCTGGGATGCGCAGTGCCATTTCAGATACGGTATGCATGGGTTCACCAGTCATAATAAAATTATTTACAAAAAAGTTAACAAACAAGTACACGAAAAAATTTGGAATTTTCAACTAGAGTAGGGACCATAGCACATCAATAAAAAGTACTGAAACAAGTTTGAGTAGTCCATGACATTAAATCACCATAAAACAATAAGAAGACTTAGTGTTATATTCCTACTGTGCATTTCCGTTATGGTATCTTGAGCACAGTAGGAATATAACACTTCTTATTGTTTTACAGTGATTTAATATCATGGACTACCCCAACTTGTTTCAGTACTTTTTATCGATATGCTATGGTCCCTACTCTAGTTAAAAATTCCAAATTTTTTCGTGTACTTGTAAAGGTTAAGCATACTCATGCTGAGCACAGTGTTTCTCTAGTGTTTGTACATGTCTCTGTGTTAATCACTTACCAAACACTTGTAACTCAATTGTTTCACTAGTATACTCCACATCATCAATAATAACAGAACAGTTTAATTCTCCACTATCTGTTGTTTCTAATTCAGTGATATTAACTGATTGTTCAATTTCCATATCAACAAAACATCCAGTGGAACAACTCCAACTAAACTCACTGCCACAGGGTGGGGGAGGAGTTACCACACATGTTAAAGTGAGGTCAGATCCAATGAGATACATAGCAGTATTATTGTCTCCAGCAGCAAGTGGATCAGCAGTGATGGTAACAGTGTATTCTTTTGTACCATTAACTACATTAAATACAAAACTAATTTTACAGAATAGTTACTAAGCATTACACTAGGCACATAAGGATGCATCACAACTTCACACACAACTCAATTTGGTTCTTATAAAATGTTATATACAGTTGCAAGTCAGTCGTACTTCACCTGTGATATGAGAATGTAGTGTGCTATGTGTACTTATAAAACAGTGAGCAACTAGTTGTTATGCTATAGCTAAGAACATTTCCTTTGTCAATTAGTGCTTTATGCATAGTTTGTAATTCCACCAATTCAGGTACAGTAATGGATCAATTATTGCTTTCTATTTGAATATGTTCACTAACATATCCTATAGGGACTGCAGTGCAGTAAGAGTCTTGAACAAAAACTGGTGCAGGTTTTGTAAACCAGGCACTGAAGAACATAACGTTAACAATTTGCCAAGATATTCTAATAGAATAGTCATACATGTAGCATACCAGCAATATATACCATGGCTTCTCAGAGTCTAATGATCTAATGGAACAGTCATGATCATTTTCCGGTAAATTTTTTTGTACAGATAAACACTGAGCTAAATATTGAATACAATAAAAGGAAATTAAGGACTGTTGGACAAAGCAAATGGAATTAGCTATTCAAACCAGATGGTAGATGTGATTCAGCGTAACTCATGTATGTAAGCATATTCACAATGAAGTTGTAAATAATGTTTTCCACAGTTACGTACACTAAATCACACACCTTCACCAACTTGAAACATCCACACTCCAGGTATTCCTACATTACTGGTCTCATCAATGTTGATAATATCTGGAGTTAGTGATCCAGGAATATTGAAGTAGTTCACACCATCACCACCATTAATTCCTGCTACAGCTTCTATTCCACCAAATCCATCATGTCCACCAGAATCATCACCAGTAGTCCATTGTATTCCATCACAGGCATACAGGAATATCACAAATGACTGAAATCCATCAGTGGCTAGGACACATTGGAATGTGTTTGCCTGTAGTAATTGAGAGAGAATGCATACTGTATTTATGACTGGATTTTGGAAAAAAAAAACTATCCAAATTGCACATTAGAAGTTTCAAATGAATGGTTTTAAAGAATTTATCTGCCAAGGATAGCAAGCATGCGTACGAAATTTACACAAGAGATGCATCAATCTATTACCTTTCATATCACTTCTAGAACTTGTAGCTGCTTGTGGAGTTTCCCACCAAATAAGATAGAAAATCTGAGCAATTTGATGAGTACCTTCACAAAGCCAGAAACCACCATTGTAGTTTCACCCAGAAAAGATATCTGTTAAAACCAGCCTCAAGTATTTAGTAATGCTAAGGGTCAAAACTAGTAGTATACATATGACCACTAGTGATAGTTTGATTTTGCCTGATGTGTGATTTGGATTAATTCTGGTCACATATGAATTGATTCTGAAGCATCATGTGAGATCACGTGACCTACCAAGAATCCTGGAGCAGTGGAAAGACATCTAGTTTGTGTATGATAGCCAGCAGTGGCCATGGAGGGATTTTAAAGTTTTTTTTGTTTGGCTCCTTCACAGCCAGGTGACTATAATTTAACTTATAATGTTGTGCTTCAGAAATAAACATTTAATGTGTAGAATGCACCCATAAGAGTGATTTTCGAAACTTTGGTCACAATTATACACTTTTCATAATGAGAGTAGGAATAAATATGCACATTGCCAATTAAAGTATACATCTGTTGTACTTCCAATGCAAGTTACTGTATTATTTAGTTATAATAATTACCTCAGAATTACACAGCATAATATCATTACCTTGTCAGTATTAATAGAATAATACCCAACTGAATCCCATGTAACAATTAACAAGTCTGTCACACTGAAGTAATCAGACACATCAAAAGCTGCTCTTATTTCACTAGTTGCTCTATCAAGTAAACCAGGATCAGTAGTCTGACGATAGAAAACATGTCCAGTTCCTCTGACATCAACATCAGCCCAATATGGTGCTATGATCATATCAGTTCCATTAAGTGGTAATTCTTCAGGAGTATATAAATTAAATCGATCATGAAGACTGACAACACCATTATCTGAAACCTATAGTGAATTACCAGGAACTGATCAAAAATACATGTATTCACAAATAAACTTCTGGCTTATTGTATTCTCAGTTATTGGCTCATGTTTAGTTGTAACATCTATGGTTACTGGATTGAATGCAGTAGCACTTCTCTACTGTTCTTTGTTTGCAACCAGTGAACATAGCCAAAAATGAAACAAAATGGCCACATCATGTTTCAGTAATTGATAGTAAGGGGTGCATTCAGTTGCTCAATTGATTTTTATAACGTGTCTATATACCTGGCACCATTTATATTTTGATGTGGTTGCTATGCTAGACACAAATTTATGCTACAAAAAGTATGTAAACAAACAAGTGTAGGAAAAACTAGAAGTTTTATATTTGAGTAAGGATTATAATAAATAAACAGGGACATTCAATCCCTAC
Source organism: Dysidea avara (assembly GCF_963678975.1). Lineage (NCBI taxonomy): Eukaryota > Metazoa > Porifera > Demospongiae > Dictyoceratida > Dysideidae > Dysidea > Dysidea avara. The sequence continues at coordinate 37,763,241 of NC_089272.1, forward strand.
TTCAGTTAGGGCTATACAACAGCAAGCATATGAATAAAGTAGGAATTAAATATGCACCAGTTCAGCTGCAGGTATAGACGACCTCCCTGGTTTCATTGCTTTTATTTCTTTGACACTTACACAAATGAAAAGTTCCTCACACTACAGTGTTTGTAAATGCAACTTTGTATGTGCGTCTGTGTGATACATCAACATACGTACATAAACACTTCTGATATAGTCTCCATAAAATATGAAATCATCTGATAAACAAATTTCTGGTGAATTGGAATCAAATATTTCTGGCAAACTGCTGTCACCATGAAACTGTCCATATGGATAAAACTGTAAATAGTAGAAGATAAGTATGTAGATGAGGTGAATAATGCTGTACATATATTTAAACCATGTTGATCTAACAAAAGTCAATATACGTATGCATCCTTTTGAGTGAAGGCTTTAACAGAACAATTTCAGAATCAATAAGTAATGCACATCCAATGTAGAAACACTCATTTTAACAAAGATAATTATTGTGTTTGTAAATGAGGCTATACAGCTACTGTAAATGTGCATATTCATATTTTAACTTTTCATGTACAGTACTAAGTTGTATAAAAACATAATTATCAAGACAGACAGTAGCGCCTAAGAAGCTGGCATGCCACACCATGAGTATACTGACAGAAATAAAAAACAACAACATGATATTCATGCATTTTTTAGCTCTGTGGTTCCTTTATAAAATGAGACTATTTTGGCTGTGGAAACTCCCTTCATGTTTAGTAGTCCACATACCGCGTTTGAGCAAAATTGCTTCGATATATGTGAGACTTCAAAACGTGGCCTAGTTTCTATATTTTTTTTAAGATCTTTTCACACTGCCATGACATCAATGTGGTTAGATATGATTGCCTTGAAATTTGGCACACAGTAGGAGAGTTTAAAGGCACATCTTGTTACCAAGTTTGGCTGAAATAGAATAAACAGTCAAGGAGTTATTAGCATGAAAGAATAACACTAATATGTTGCCACGCCTATAGGGTGACTCGCTTATGGGAAGAACCTGAAAATTGGTACGTGGATAGGGTAACTATGAAACCTCAAAACTTTTTATTTTGAAAGAATTTGATGTAAAGACCATGACGATACAGCAAAAAACCAACAGTGTGTTACAACTACACTATTGAGATTTGATAAAATTAAAATGATTACTTGTCACACATACCAGACAAACCACTTAGGGGAATGAGTTGAAAATTTGTGCATAGATGGATTAATCATCTTAGAAAGAAAGGCCCTTCGATGGCTTAGAATTACAGTCACAGATACATAACATGAAATCCAGCTCTGTGTAACAAGTGTGAGATAAACATCAGGATACCGTAATACTGCTCTTCCTCTAAAGCAGCATGGTTTTGCACTCCACAAAGGTGAGTTCATTGATGCTATGTATTTGTTTAAGGTATGGTTTTATGCCATCACATCTTGGTGAGAATTTTAGCCTGTCCCATGCCCTCAGCTGCAAAATGTGAAGCTTTTCTGACCATTAGGCACAATGAAATTAGGGATATGACTGTAGGTTTGATGTCTGAAGTGTGCCACGATGTACAGCTTGAACCTGATCTGTATCCTTTGTCCTTTGTCTGGAGAGATAATGCACCACTGTTCAGCCATTCAAGACACAAGTACATCTTAGGGCTTCTGTTTCTTGGAAGTGCTTAGTAACATACCTACTTTCATGTGCAAGTATTTAACAACTGTTTCGCAGCTTCCAACCGCTCTACTACCCTGGCTGCTACCTTTCAAAGACACGAAAAGGAGAAGTTCCATATTTTTTTAGGAACATGTCCTAAAAGTGGAATATGGAAGTTTTACACTTGTTTCCCTGCAGAGACAAACTCATTACCCTTTAGAGAGTTCAGCTGGAAACAAGTCACACTGTTGAGAATTCAGGTAAAAACAAGTCACCCTGTAGGATGATCAGCTAGAAACAAGTAACTTTGTAGAGAGTTCAGCTACACATAGAGATGTAGAGTTCAGCAACAGTTCAGTTATGTAACAAGTCACCTTATTACCTATGTGATAATCATTTTATTCAGTTTTAAATATACAAATAATTAATCAGACGTAAAGCTATACACATAAATGAATCTTTCTTTGCATCTTTTGTTAATCTTGCAGTAAAAGAAAATAAGTAAAAGGAAGCCCTTATGACTGGCTTTGTGGCTTGCAATACAAAAAGAAGTGATATCTAAACTAAAACAGCCAAGCTTTAAAAAGGTGTAGTCTCCTAAATGGTCATGGTAAACAGTTGTGCATTCAAAAATAGCAGCCAAGAAATGGCTGTGATAGTAGGTTAAGGGTAAAAATTGGAAAACAATTGGAGGAAGTACATACGTAACTTCCCCTGAATTGTTGTTATTACATTATTTGCTATATATAGTGGCAGTTGGACCATATAAGTATTATTAACTCTTGATATGTATGTATACATGATATTAAAAGTTGCAAACAGTATTCATAAACAATCATCACTAATAGTACAGTACCCACACATACACTCCCACATACACATGCACGCGCACACATGGATATGCATGGCCAAAGAGTGTGTGGTTGTACGTATGCCCATAATAAAATTTTTCATTTTTAGAAGCAATGTAAAAGTATGTATTGTACACTACTGCACATGTGGAAATTTCACGGTATGAAATTTTCATGGTTGCAAACTAAAACAGGATTTTCACTATTATTTTTATTTTCACATTTCTAGACCAACTGGATTGTTCACAATTTTATTTTCATGGATCATGTATATACCTCAAGTTTATTGTGGCTTTCATGTTTGCAGAGCTGTCTCGTATTTGAGCTCATGTTACACTGACTATGAGACAGATATAACTCATGATTTTAAATTTAATCCAGCACTTTGCCAAGCAGTGTGTCACAGTCAATTGTGTTAACAAAGAGTTGAAAGTGCTCTCCAGAGCAACAGCTTGTCCAGTTTTAAATGAGGTTGTGAAGCACTACTGACCTACCATGAAGGGGTCTCTCCCTCACACAACTCACTGTCTTAGGTTATCATTAAACAACCGGAAATGAGGTGAAGTTGAGGCCAAGGTGTTGATAACAGATGTCTTACAAGTGCAGGTCTGGCTTTTATTCCATACTTTAAAGTGCTTGACTTTACAAACAAGTGACAATAAAATTGCTAAATTGAGGTGCTGATAACATGTTATGATATGCCCTCTATCTCACACTATCTCAAATTTTTATGGATTTTATTTTGACGGTTGTCGTGTTAGCCGCAAAATCCATAAAAATTACATACCATCAAAATTTCCGTGCAAATGGTATTTTCACAGTGTTGCTACAGATATATTATACAGTTTAGTGATCCACTGCTCTATTAGAGTATCTCAATATTTCACAAGCATTGACCAATAAAAGTTTGCAGATGGGTGGAGCTTCATTACACAGTTCCTATGCGTGCACACACATGCACACATAATCAAACACACACACACACACGCACACACACACACTACACACACACACACACAGTAAACACACACTACACACACACACTATGCACTACTCACTACACACACACGCACACGCGCACACACACACTACACACACACAAACACACAGTAAACACACACTATACACACACACTATGCACTACTCACTACACACTACATACTACACACTACACACCACACACACACACACCTGTGTATAGTGTATTATTAATACTCATTCATTTCTACAGATGACTATACATACATAATGTATAATTACTTACTGCTAACCTCTGATAAGCATGTGCATAAATCTGGTTCACAACCTGTGAATGTGTACAATATCATAGCATAAAGTTATGATTATAGAGAAAATCTCTCCCTCTCTCTCTCTCTCTCTCTCTTACAGGTGAAAAGCAACCTGAACAAGTGGGAAGGCTCTGATATATGTACGTATGTATGTGTGTTGTATTGCAGTGACTATTCACACCAAAAGTCAACTTCAATGGTGTGTATGCAAACATGGACGATTTTTCAAGAATTAAGTCATATATGTATACACAGGGTCCTGTCCTCCATTTCATATGTTACATTTTCATAACATGATAACAACTCTAATTGGAAATTTAGTACAAACTGCTGTGGTTCAGTGAAACTCAACATATTGAAGCAAAATAAGATCTTTGTATGTGTACTACTTACAATGTACTTTACTTGTAATGGCTTGTGTGGGATCAACAAAGAATTTAAGTAGAAGGTGTGTTGTACAACAATTCACTGTTAAACTGTAATACCTAAATTACATAGCTAAGCTGACCTATTGTGCAGTGGATGGCATTATTACACTGAGAAAACTTTCATATGGTTCAATTTGGCTATAGATTGTGCATGGATAAAAACAATTTTGTTATTATAATTCCAGTATAATATCATCTTGTTTGTTACAGACACAATGTTTTCACACATTTTACACTTCATGTGTATACGTACATCCTGTACTTACCAGTTACTCTCAGCTCAATTGTTTCACTGGTATACTCCACATCATCAACAATAACTGAACAGTTTAATTCTCCACTATCTGTTGCTTCCAATTCAGTGATATTAACTGATTGTTCAGTTTCCATATCAACAAAACATCCAGTGGAACATCTCCAACTAAACTCACTATCAGATGGTGGAGGAGGAGTTACCATACATGTCAAGGTGAGGTTAGACCCAACAGGAAACACAAAACCGTTACTCCCGTTAATAGGTGAATGAGTAATAATAGTAACATTATAGTCTTTATCTGCAAGGAAAATAATTTTAATATGTAAGAAAATAGTCAACAAATGTACTTGTGTAATGTACAACATACAAAAAACAGCCAAGGTGTGAAAATGGTATGACCTTAAAAATCCTACGTGAAAAATTTTGTGAAATCAAAGGTGGCGGCCAAGAAATGACTGCAATAGCATTAATTTTTATAATGCACAATTTCACAGCTTGGCTGTTTTTGTGTGGATTTCACTTCTTTTTGTACTTTATAAGGCCCCAAAACCAGCCTATGGCTGACTTTGAGGTTTGCTTTTACTCACATTTCTTTTTTTCTATGCAGACACAATGATGATTATTGAAGAAAGACTTATAAATGTATTGTATTGCATGATTTACTCCAATATTAATTTTGATATTATTATTGTAATACTCTAATAGCGTACACATTTTTGATAGAACACACAGAATATTCTAGAACAATCTAATGCTTCTATTGGTAGATCTATAAAATTACAAATGTTTATTGATAAGCAGATTTAAACTAGAATTTTCATTTGTAAAGCAGAAATTAAGTAAGGTGATCAGCCAAGATAGCAGTGGTTCAATGGTTAAGGGTGTGGGTGTTTGGTATGTAGGTCCCTGGTTCAAACTCTGCTAGGTTTCTTCAACCTTTTTGTGCACCTTTTTATGCTGCGGTGGCTGCTCCATTAGAGTATTATGTAATATACAATCTAAACCAAAACAAGTTGATGTTGTGCTATCCTAAAAACCAGGTGCCATGCAGCCAACTAACTCATCTGGAATTAATCAACTATGTATTGCTATGCTATTACTTTAACCAACTAGTTAAGTTATTGCAATTTCGATTTGTAATTCATGAAATTTTCATAATTCTTTAATTACATTGCTATGCACTGCTAAGGAAGCGCTTATTAAACAAACCACTTTAAACAACATATTACATACAGAAGTATCTTTTAACTGTTTTATAGTTTGACTATCATGCTGTTTTTTTCCACAAATTCTCTTGGCAAGTCTCTAAGTTGCTCTTCATTTTCGTTCACATTACCTCCTTTCCAACTCGAATGGATAGGCTATTCCTGGTAGTCTACAAGGCCTGCACTGTTGTTTTTCAGTTGGTAAATGCCTGTAGAACCCAAAGGGAAGGTAATTCACAAAGTCTGAGGAGAGACGACACACTCGTATTACAGACTACCAGAAAGAAACCTCTTCAGAGCAAACTTCACCTGTTTGGAAGTTAATACAAACTTCATTGAGCTTTTACTTTTTACATGCAAGTTACTTTCACCATTAACAATTTTGGTCAAGTGGGTGCATAATTATAGACAAACATAGATAGGTAAATAGGTAGGTACACACACTTTTACAATTTCAGTAAACCAGGCATACGCCCACTGCTGACTGAATGAAAAATATGCACTCCTAAAAAACCTGAATGAAGAAAGATGCAAAATCAAAGGCGGCAGCCAAGAAATGGCTGCAATGATGTTAATGCCGATCATTTTTAATGATGACTGTGATCATTAAAAATAATAGGCAATAACATAATTGCAGCCATTCCTTGACTGCCCACAACTTTTTTCACTCTGGATTTTTTGCGGCTGCGCCCTTTTTCACAGCTTGGCTGTTTTGAATTCAATATCACTATTATCCAAAAAGCTGGCATCTCAGGCCAGATTTGAGGTTTCCTTTTTACTTGTCTTTTTCTTTACTACAGGAAAAAAAGAATTCGTTTTGTGCATTTAAATATGTGTGTCTTTAACACTTTCACTGTTATACACATTGTTTTGCAGCTACATTTGTATATAATAAGGTGATTATTTTTGTAGCTGAACTCTCTCTGGTATTGTGTTGTGCAACCGGTGCATTACACCATGGGTGTATTGACAGGAAGAAAGAAAACATGATTATTCACACATACGTGCATTGCTCCATGACCCTTTATCTCATCAGAATGAATTTTGCTATAGATTGCGATTTTCTTGCTCATCATGAAGGATTTCACCAAGAAATGGAGTCAAATATCCTTATACACTGATGTGGTGACTATGAACTACTCTATTACAATGTAGTGATTCAGTGTTGAACACACCATAATTATTAATTAGGTGTATGCGCCTAACAGATAGTACTATTTTTACAAAAGTTTTCTCCAAAGCTTATAAGTGCATGCACTTGACTTTATGGTGTTTTTTAAAAAAATGTTAACAATGAAGTAGGGATCTGTGCAATATAAAGTAGTGAAACAAGAGATGAATGATGGTATTACAGCTTAGCTTGGTGGAAGGTCCCTACTTTGGCACATTAGCTATAACGATTATTTTTTTCAATGTAAAAGTAGGGACTTTCCACCAAGCTATACTGCAATACCATCATTTGTCTATTAAATTGTTCCACAACTTTTTATTACATAGATCCCTACTCCATTTTTAAATTAACAATTTTTTTAAAATACTAGTGATCATTTGTATCAGCCATGAAATTTTCAAGATAGTGAGTTGCGTGGCCAAGGAAAGTAGGGCGTACAACTACCGTGAGTTTATTTACACACACAACAAACTCTAATAGAATGCACACCTAAACCTACCTTTAAAAGTAAAAAGAACCCCGTGATACAACAAAATCTTTGGTACGTATATTGCTATATAAGCATATTACTAAGTAAGTAATCCCTGTTTATATTTTAGTAATGCTGCATGAAATTTTGCTGAAACATCGTATTCTTCTCCTTTGCATACTCGTTAGTGCAAGCTGTACACTTTTTGATGCATATATCTTACTCTGTGTCAGTTCTACAGCCTTGGATTTACTATCACACATTCTTTGGTTAGTTATGTTTCTTCAGTGCAAATCTTGGAACTCCACCCCTCTTGCGAGAGCCACCATAAGCAATTTTCTCAAAGTTTGATTCATTCACTCTTGCACTTAATGAGACAATCTTCGATATGTTGTAGTTAAACATATGGAGTAGTTTTGCTTGATTCTGACCTGCTGTTTTTCTGGGAAGTGGTGAGTTAATTTCCATAAGCACACTCATAAGATAATAATGTTGCCTACGCTAATCACTGACTTATTTTGCAGTCTTTTAGAACCCTGTCTTAAATTTAAGACACCTCTAAATACAGTAGCATTTATATGCGACCCAGTCTGAGAAAATCGGTCTTCTCGCCCATGTCAGCAGATTTGATTTTTACCCAGGACACAAAGCTACATGAATAAACTATCTAATTCCACAATCAAAATCAGCTAGACTTGAGTGGTCTGGTTTTGCTGGCTACTTTTCTCAAGCCCAGTGGCGAACCATACGTGTGGTATGGGGCCTTAATGGAGCTCTGGTCAGCCTGGGGATGACTGTATGTGGCTGTACAGCTATGTGGTGTTGAATAAGCACCTCTGCTGTGAATTTCCTTTCATTTTAGCCAGTTTTGAGACCTAAATGGCCCAAACTTGGCCTAATTCATCCCTTGGCGTTCCCTTTCAATTTTTGAACACCATCTTTCCCACCTTCCAGGGCCCCCACCTCCCTCCCAATTTGCAGCTCACCTGATACAGTCAACCTTGGTTTAAAAACTATCTAAAATGGCGGGAAACTTAGTTGTTGGGTACTTGCACAGTGGATGCTCTGGAAGGTAAGGAATTGGGGTAAAACGTGTGAAAATTTGGTACACATAGCTTCAACCATTGGCGAGCTACAACACCCTAAATACTTAAAACCGACGTTTCTCAATACTTTTAAATAGGCGATAAGCCCGGTTTTCTCAGACTGGGTCACATATACAGTCGATGAACTTGGTGAATTTATCCATAAGCATTTATTTGCTATCAATTCTAGGTGAATTAGTGTGATGAACTTACTATCATGTGCTATTCTGATAAGTGTTTGTTATTCAGTCGTTATTATTTTAATAATGGGTTTGAAGTAGCTAATGCAGCCCACAATACACTTACTTTGTTAGTGCATTTCAAGGGACAATCCAGTATGATACAACATAATAAGAAGTTGGGTCACTTTCCGAGCTGCCAGGAAATGAAAACAGTCTTTACTCAATTTGTTCAATGATGGTTTAGTGGTGCCCAGAAGCCATACCCTATTGAGGTTGCAACACTACAAGTACTTGCCTACTTGTGCCAAAATACATTCTTTGGTTTTGGGGACGCATACCACTTCATGTCTCAAGTTATGATACAATACACATACTAAATGTTGAAGCTGTTGTGATGACCAAAGGTGGCTTGTATAGACTATTAGCTTTATGCGTTAATTTTTTTGTCTTGATTGATGTTACTCAGCGACAAAAATGTGTGATATTCTAAAACAAAAACAGCTGTAAAAAGGGTGCAGCCAAGCAAAGTAGGATTAATCAAACCGGCTTATTCAACATGACCGGTAAGAACAAGGACTGAGCCAAGTACGTAGATTGGAATATTACCATAAAACCAGTGGCGGAGGAAGTAGTTGATATGAGGGGGGGCTGACCAGGGGCAGAAATGAACTGAGGCACTACATTGTCTCTGCTTTGGTATGGTGAGACCAAAAAAGAAAACAAAGGTCACAACCAACTGACAATAGCTGCCCACCTCACCAGCTTTGCATTTATAGCTGATAAACTACGTAAAAATCCTTGCATAGCTCACTACACACTGCTCTAATACTTTTACTATTTTAGTAGAGTGACTGCTCTATTAGGGTATCTTGATCTTTATCACATTTTCAGCTCCACTCCAAGAAGGATAATTTCGGTGTGATATCATTCTGAGGGGGGCTAATCCCCCCCTAAGCAGACTGAGGGGGACTTTAGCCCCCTAGCCCCACCCTTTCCACCGCCTATGCATGAAACAACAACTGGTAAGAACAAGGACTGATATCAAGTTGCGGCCAAGTGGATGCAGTATTACCCATTCTCTTTGTATCTAGCTATAGATATATAATAAAACTAGAGCAAATACACATGCAACTGTTAGTTATTAAATTGTCATTAGGCCACTTTTTGTAGTGTGTGATTTTCAAAAGCAGCCAAATGACAATTTAATAACAGTTGCATGTGTATTTGCTCTAGTTTTATTATATAGCTATAGCTAGATACAAAGAGAATGAGTAATACTGCATTCACTTGGCCGCAACTTGATACCAGTCCTTGTTCTTACCAGTCATGTTGAATAGCTTTGTTTGATTGATCCTACTTTGCTTGACAGCACCCTTTTTACAGTCCCAAGACTGCTTTTGTTTTAGGTATAGTTACCTGCAAGGACAGATAAATTCAAAGAATTTTATGAATAATAAAATTGATCATAACTTTGGAATGGAATAAGCTATTGACTTCAAACAAAAGTATAATTTGGACTATATTTTAACAGTGTAAAATAATACCTCAGACAGACATGACACATTTTCAGTATAAAGATGATTGCAAAGGTCATCAAAGGTCAAGTCTGCGATGGCACTACGTATATCAGAAAATGAACGTCATTAGGAGTACAATAAATTGATTCACACTTTTCTCACAAATGATGCAACTTTCGCTAAGAATTGTAGGAGTGCCTTTTGGTAGTTTGAAAGAAATCGACATAAAGACCATACGATACAATGCAAAAAAATTAATAACAGTGTGTAACAATTGCATATTAATTAACAATTAGTTGCTATGTCTACAAAGCAACCACTTAAGGGAATTAGTTAAAAATTGGTGTATAGGTGAATTAGGTAATCATCATAGAAAGACTTTCAGTGGTCTAGAAGGTATTGCATTAAAAACCAATGAGTTATGTATAATGCAAAAACCAACTACATGTAACAAATGCTCGATCAAGATATTTTAACAGCACAATAATCCTATTATACTTTGGCTAAGTAGCAAGTCACAGTGCAGAGAGTTCAGCTACAAACAAGTCACCCTGTTAAAAGCAAAACTAATCACCATGTAGAGAGTTCAGCTACAGGTATTATTGGTAACCTTAAGTTGTTGAATGTAATATTTCCTAGGAGAGCGATGAGACCAGATCATCTGGTTGCAAAGTGCATGTCATAATCAAATTCCACATTCCTATATAGTAGTGGAACTGAGTTGTATATGCCACAATTGTCTAATTGTGTCATCTGTGCGTTTGGTTCCCGATTTTAGCTTCTCAGCCCTTAGAGGTCTAACTAGAGAAGTTGGAGGTCTAACTAGAGAAGTTTAACAGGATAAACCATCGTCGGTCATTAGCTGCTGCTGCTGTCAGAGAAGTCATAGGCTGCTTGACAGAGATCGCTAAGCTATGCCAGTGAAATCCCTCATCACCAACTTGGAACCTACTAGCTGCTCCGCTACAAAACCAGCTAAGTCACACTGCATGTGTATAGCTGTCTTGATTTAAATATAGCTATTGCATTATTCAACCGCGTGACGTAAAACTATAGTGGGTTTGCTGGCTCATGCGGGCTTGTTTTCAATAGTGATAGCTATCACTTAACCAGCAGTGCGTCTTGTTAGTGCTGTGAGGGGTTGCTCAGACAACCACTAATTGTGTGGAGGGGCTCGTCGAGGCACTGGACCTGGCTTTTGGGTGGTCCTTCGCTCCGTCGGCTTGGCTGTCGCAGCTTGGATCCCTCGGCGGAGTGGAAGTCCAAAAACCTGCGTCATGCCGAGGATGAACTCTATGACTCTTTGAAACTATAGGCTGACGCAACAACACATAATGCTGATGAAACTCCACCTGTCACTGGGAAACTCCACCTGTCACTGGTAAGGCTTCCTATGCGACTCCCACAGTGTCATCTCAACATATCAATGCAACTGCCAGTCAGTGACGCCGCAGCTACAAGGAGCAACAAGTCACTGCATCTACTTTTGTCACAACACAGCTTGCAAACCTGTTACTTCAAGCGACATCCAGTGGCACTCAAATACCTCAGTCACAGGTCACCGTTGCTATCCCCAGTCCACAGGCTTCCCTGGCACAACTCATACTTCCTACTTCTGGAACAACAGTGACTCCTACCTCTAAACTAGCAGTCAACCAGAACTTATTTCCTCAGCTGCAGTCAACAGCTAGCAACCAAAGCTCCTCAATCAATGACAACTTACACTTCAGGCCATGTCCCACTGTTCTGGCTATCTTCGGGTAGCCTCAACCAGCTAGAACTGTATACTCAAGAACTAGTCATTCTTGGTACTACTCATCCTCCTACACTAATAGCTGCACTACCGGTATGTTTACGCACTGGAATCCTTGTGGAGTAGTACATAGAATTCAATAGCTCATTTTCCCATGCCATACTCTCTGTACCTGATGAACCCACCACTCAGCAGCATAATTATGCAAATGCACATACTGAAAATGTCATCTCAGAGTGATGTGTTTCAACTTACCCCAACCCACCGACTCCAAAATCAACTCCATTGCCTCATGGATGGTGGCCTGAAACATGTATGTCTCCACCATTCTTCTAGCCAAACTATCCCGAGCGCTAGAAATGTTCAGCTACCAGTGCATTATACTCCTTAAACTAGTGTTGCACCGATACACATTTTTTTCACATTAATTTTACCAATATCAATATTTGCCTATTTTTGTAAATGTTATGTTGATATTAACCGATATTCAGTCCTTAAGAACAAGGAAGGGGGAGCAGAAAATCACCTAAAATAAATTGCAAATGTAATGATAATGTAATCAATGTGGTTAATTGAGTGTGCGTAAGATTTTACAATGTTGTTGAAGTATTACCACTAACCCCTTCATGAAAAAGAAGCTAAGTGGTTATAAAATAGCTAAGCCAGCTTATCAAACAGTGTTTCTGGAGGGATTGGAGACCATTTGCAAAAAGTGATTGACTAATTACGTGGGGTGCTAATAAATATACACTGCCTACTATAGCCTGGCAGCCATACTTGCACAAAAAAGCCTACATAGTTAAGTGTTGTATGCTGCATTTCACAGCTTCTTTACTTTCACCTGTTCATTACCATCATCAATGATTGATTGTGGGTTTTAGTTATCTCCACTTTGTAACTGATACTGCTACTTGTAAAATTAGCTAATATCGGCTTTTATCGATAATTCAACCCAATTATCGGTGCAACGCTACTTTAAACTTCCAACCCGCCCCCCAAGCAGTCCATCCTACCTTCCCACCACAATCACTCGCGCAAATCTGCTGTGATTTGAACAACCTAAGAACTTTCCAACACGCTAATTGTCAATACCTCAACATTTGCAACAATGCAAAGGTGCGCACCCAATTACAAAGCACACTTGCCCCACCTTATTTGTGGGAATTCCCCTACCCAGCATGTATAAGTGGGGTGCATGCACCCCACCACTACAGTACCACTCACTCTTGAGTGCGAATTATGTAATCACTTTTACAAGGCTTTTGTACAGCTGCTCTTATCAGACATTTGACAAGGGTGTAACTTCGGTTACACAGGCCCACACTCCATGTACACAGCACACAACTTACAATCTGCGTTTGTGAACCCATCTGTTTTGGGTATCCTGGTGACATGTTGGGATAATGCACAGAATGAAGAGTTTGAGTTGAATAAAATATCAGGGATCTTCGTGAAGTGTTCAAATGTAATAAGGATTATTATTGATTATCAGGGTTCCAAGCTTGTTAACTATGGAGTATGCATAATCTACTGCATAGTAATTAAGAGCACATGCAGAGGGAGCTATAAAATTGTTACTGCTGAAGCCCACAGGTGCAGACAGGTGAGGGCACTGAAAGGTTCTAGTTTGAGTGCATTCTGAGCAAGAGGGTCTGGTATGGTAAATCAGAGTTACAGTCAATGGAAGAATTGGATTTTGTCACTCATGATGTTGTACTCATTGTGAGCTTTGATATGGTATGCGTACGTTAATAGTACTGGAACATTAATTCAATTATGACAAATAGACACAAGTTCTGCAAAAATATACATCATCATGTGTTATGTTTTATATCACTGTTAACAACTATTTTGGGGGAAATTGGGCTCAAATTGCTGAACTTAGTTAAAAGTAATTCAGTCCAAAGATGCGTGTGTTATCACTAATGCGACTTACCGATAAATGCTATGTTCAAACTGGTTACGTTTGTTGCGACTAAATGTGCATATGTTTGTTGTGGCTAAATGTGGTTATGTGTTGCGATTATATGTGCTTATGTGTTGCGATTATATGTGCGATATTTGTTGCGACTAAATGTAGTTATGTGTTGCGATTACATATGGTTACTTGTTGTGATGTTCATAATGTTTGTTGCTACTAAATGTTGTGATGTTTGTTGCAATTTAATGTTTGTAATGTTTGTTGCGACTAGATGTTAGTAATGTGGACTGTCACTGAATGTTGGTAATGCTAGAGTGTTGTAATGTTGGGTGTGGGTACTGTGGGCTGTGAGTACTGTTGGGTGTAGGCACTATTGGGTGAAATTACAATTGGGCATAGGTACTGTTGGGCATAAGTACTGTTGGGCGTAGGAACTGTTGGGTGTATGTACTGTTGGGCATTATTAATGTCTTGTAAGTTACATCATCAAAGATAGCATTAAGCGTGGCACAACTGGGACAGTGATAACACACGATTCCCCTTCAAGCACCTCAGTTGCCTCACCTCCCCCAAAGAGTTGTATGTACGTATGTGTATACATGTATGTGAAGTGATGTTTCTATGTAGTTATCTTATCATGTGAAGTAATGTGTTTAGAGCTCAGTGTGGTGGAAGGGTGGTTTGTGTAGGGCATGCCGTAACATCCTGTGATGTGTCATGAAGGTAGCATGTTAATAACTACTATGTATATACAAAATATCTATACCAAAACAGCCGAGCTATGAAAAAGGTGTTGCCCTCCAAAAGGCAAGGGTTAAAAAAGGTGTGATCATTAAAATGATTGGAATAAGCATTATTGCAGCAATATCTTGGCCATTACCTTTTATTTCACAACTTTTTCACTCTAGCCTATTTGGAGGGCCACACACTTTTTCACAGTTTGGTTGTTTTGGTATAGACATTGCATCTTTTTGTAATTGCTAGAGGCAAAGCCGCTGGCTTTGTTAAACAAGTCAAGAGTGCTATTTTATGAATCTATTTGTCTATTATAAATCTGAAACTGAATAAAATGATTATCATGTAGCTATCAGGATGACTTGTTATGCAGCTGGATCCTGCACAGGATGTTTATGTGTAACTACAGGTTGACTTTTTACATGCTGAACACACCACAGGGTGACTTGTTTGTAGCTGAAGCACAAAAAACCTCAGCTAAACTTTTGTTCAGAGTTCAAACCAGGGACTCCATAACTATAACACTTTTTGTCCATACACTTTACCACTCTGCCACTGCTGCCAGCTGCTCATCTCACTTAATTTCTATCTTATAAATAAAAGTTCTATAGTTTACTACACCAGAATTCCAAAGCTTCATCTATTAAGCTATGCAGTGTAATTTATTGCTCGCCAATAAATTGAAGTTAACATACTGTACTTGGTAGTCATAGTGTGCAGCAAAGATTCAATAATAAAACATTGAGGCAATAATGCCAGTTAAGCAAATTCTGGAAGCTCACGTGCTAAACTATGTCTCCTGAGTCAACATGCCATTCAAAGTGTGATATTATTTCCAGAGGTGGGTGGAAAATAAGAACCAGACTGCATGTTAATTAATACTAAATATAGAGTTGTGAGTTATAAGCTAATGTTTGTTCAACATGATTTCCAGTGTGCTACTGTAAAACATGAAGGATTAGTTTCGATTTAAGCACTTTGTAAAGAATCACACATAGTTATAATTAAAACAGTATAGGCTAGCAGAATTCTGTTTGGTTTGTGATGAAGAGAAAGGGAAGCACTTCCAATGTAAGTAGCATATGATTCACTTTGCACATTGTGTGAGTACATATAACAATACAAAAACTGCATGCTGTATGGCTTCAAATAGCAGCAAGCAGCCTTAAATATTACAAATGGATGCTATTAATCTGTATATGCACTATACTAGTTGATAACACAACCCATTCAGTTTTTATATCTGATTTGTGAATTGTCAATCTTTGGACTTGCAGCCCTTGGATATGGTCTGTAAAATTGAGATACAGCCCTCACAGGAGTGGTATGACAAATATGTACTAATAAATATCAGGGTCAGATTCAGGAGCTGGCAAGGGGAGGGGTACAAACAGGCTAAGTTGTGGGTGTTTGGGGAGAGCAGATTCTCTTATTAGTTGCTGTTCTTTTTGAAGCAGCGAACAATCACCTCTTAGTAGTGTCACACTATTGATTTTTGCCATTTTGGCCATTGCAGATGATTGTAAAGTCCTAAAAGCTCTGTAAACATGAAAATTATGTTTAGAGGCAATTAGTGCACAAGAAAATGCTGGATGACAGTTTAACAGCTGCTTTTACTTTGGTTTCAAGGGTTAGTTTGCAAAAGATAGTAGCATATTCTTGTTAAATATATAAATTGATCTTGGTATAGCAAAGTTTAGCATTTAATTTAAAAGAAGAATGCATAGCTCGTCTGAAGGGGCATTTGCCCCAAATACCCCATTCTGGGTCCACCATTAAATATATATGGTGCTAAAACAATATATATATATAGAGTCAAAATAGGAATTCTTTCTACGTAGCCAATTAATCCCATCATACTGCTACTTCAGTAGCAATACACCATAGAAAAATAGAATTACACAATGCCTTAGTAATTGTCATCCTTACAGTGCGACTAATTCATATTATTTGCAGCTATATGTATACCTCTTTCAAATTGAAACATCCATACTCCTGGATTACCAACATTACTGGTCTCTGCAATATTAAGAATATTTGGTGTTCTTGATCCAGGAATGGTAAAATAGTTGACATAATCACCACCATTAATTCCTGCTACAGCTTCATTTCCACCAAGTCCATTATTTCCACCCTGCCAATAACCAGTAGTCCACTGAATTCCCTCATAAGCATATAGAAAAATAATGACTGAATATTGCTCACTAGTAGCCAGCACACATTGAAATGTGTTTATCTGTAATAATATTAACATAATGTTAAGTACGTACCAAACCATCCTGTATATTACACTACCGTATTTAACTTAGAAGTTATGTCAACTAAATTATATATTAGATAGCCCCAGAAATAATATATCAAGACACACAGTAGTGTGTCGTACAACCCAAGCAGCTGGCACGCAACACCGTGAATATATTCAGGAAGAAAGAAAACACGATTTTCACACCTTTGTAGCTCCGTGATCCTTTATCCGATTGGAATGAATCAGTTTTGTTACAGAGGTGCCCGCCAGGTAGGCCACCTCACATTCTAAATTTGAAAAAAATCTCCTTAGCCATTTTAGAGATATGAGTCCCCAAAAGTTTGTTTTTATTTCTTCATTTTTTTTTCTTCTTATTCTTCGTCTTTTCGCACACTTTGAAAAATTGCTATAAAACACAAACGCGTATACTGATCGCCCTGACATTTGGCACACATAATGGGAGTCTAACGACGAATCCTAGTATCAAATTTGGTGCAAATTCGGTGAATTGTTCAGGAGTTATGATCGATTATTCGCGTAAAACAAGATCGATTTGTTGTCACGCCTACAGGGTAAACCGCTGCATGGAATGAGTTGAAAATCGGTTTGTGGATAGATCAACCATTGTCGGAGTGCCTTTTGGTGGTTGCAAACAATCGAAGTTAAGATCATGGAGATATGACATGAAACCGAAGGTGTGTAACAATTGCGCGATCGAAATTAGTTAATATAAATACCAATAATTTTCACGCCTACCAAGCCAACCGCTTAGAACAGTGAGCTGAAAATTGGTATGTAGCTGGAATAGTCATCGTAGAAACTCCTTGCAGTAGTACACAACAATCAGTTTACAAACCACTGACTTATGATTTCAAAGCCAACTCCGTGTAGCAAATGGGAGATCGAGATACTCTAATAGAACAGTCACACTAATACAGCATTCACCTAGTTCATGACTTACTCCATTATAGATTTCTATTACATTGTAAGTTATGCTGTAGGGAGTTCAGCAGCAACCAGTTAATATTTTAGACAGTTCAGCTACAAGCAAGTCACCTTGCAGAGAGTTCAGCTACAAAGAAGCCATCCTGTGGAGAGTTCAGGTACAAACAAATCACCCTGTAGAGAGTTCAGCTACAAACAAATCACACTGCAGAGAGTTCGGCTACAAAGAAACCATCATGTAGAGAGTTCAGCCGCAAAGATATCTCCCTGTAGAGAGTTCAGCTATGAAAAGATCACCCTCAAGAGAGTTCAGCTAGAAGATGCTACCTTGTAGAGAGTTCAGCTACAAAGAAACCATCATGTAAAGAGTTCAGCTGCAAACGAATCACTCTGTAGAGAGTTCAGCTAGAAGACGTCACCTTGTAGAGAGTTCAGCTACAAAGAAACCGCCATGTAGAGAGTTCAGCCTCAAAAAAATCCGTGACCCTGTAGAGAATTCAGCTACAAACAAATCGCCCTGTAGAGGGATCAGCTAGAAGGATCACCTCGTAGAGAACAAACAAATCACCTTGCAGATAGCTCAGCTATAAACAAGTTACCCTGTAGAGAGATTAGCTAGAAAAAAAAGAAGTTACCTTGTAGAGAGTTCAGCTACAAAGACACCATCATGCAGAGAGTTCGTCTGCAAAAAAATTATCCTGTAGAGAGTTCAGCTAGAAGAATTCACCTTGTAGAGAGTTCAGCTACAAAGAAACCATCATGTAGAGAGTTCAGCTACAAAAAGATCACCCTGTAGAGAATTCAGCAAGAAGAACTCAACTTGTAGAGAGTTCAGCTACAAAGAAACCACCATGTAGAGAGTTCAGCCTCAAACAAATCACCCTGTAGAGAATTCAACTACAAACGAATCGCCCTGTACAGGGATCAGCTAGAAGAGGTCACCTTGTAGAGAGTTCAGCTACAAAGAAACCACCACGCAAAGAGTTCAGCTGCAAATAAATCACTTGTAGAGAGTTCAGCTGCAAACAAATCACCCTGTAGAGGGGTAGAAGAAGTCACCTTGTAGAGAGTCCAGCTACAAACAAATCACCATGTAGAGAATTTAGCTGCAAACAAATTACCTGTAGAGAGTTCAGCTAGAAACAAATCACCCTGTATTGAGATCAGCTAGAATAGGTCACCTTGTAGAGAGTTTAGCTACAAAGAAACCATCACATAAAGAGTTCAGCTGCAAATAAATTACTTGTATAGAGTTCAGTCACAAACAAATCACCCTGTAGAGGGATCAGCTAGACGACGTCACCTTGTAGAGAGTTCAGCTACAAAGAAACCACCATGTAGAAAGTTCAGCTACAAAAAGATCACCCTGTAGAGAGTTCAGCTAGAAGAATTCAACTTGTAGAGAGTTCAGCTACAAAGAAACCACCATGTAGAGAGTTCAGCCTCAAACAAATCACCCTGTAGATGGATCAGCTAGAAGAAATCACCTTGTAGAGTGTTCAGTTACAAAGAAACCACCATGTAGAGAGTTTTGTAATAAATACATGTATTATATATATAATTTGTACATTTCCTGATAAAATCAGAAATATTTAAAGTATTTAACATCTGCTTCATCTTTTCTTCTTCCTGTGGTAAAGAAAAAAAATAGGTTATACAAATATAAAAAGAAGTGATATCTAATCAAAAACAGCCAAACTGTTAAAAAAGGTGCGGCCCCCAAAAGGCCATGGTGAAAAAAGATGTGAAATCCAAGGTGGCTGCCAAGAAATGGCTGTGATGGTAGGTTAATAGAAAAATTTTAATAACGACAATTCAGGTGAATTTTGTGCCGCTTGGTCCCCAAAAGGCCATGGTGAAAAAAGATGTGAAATCCATGGTGGCTGCCAAGAAATGGCTGTGATGGTAGGTTAATGGAAAAATTTTAATAACGACAATTCAGGTGAATTTTGTGCTGCGTGGTCCCCAAAAGGCCATGGTGAAAAAAGATGTGAAATCCAAGGTGGCTGCCAAGAAATGGCTGTGATGGTAGGTTAATGGAAAAATTTTAATAACGACAATTCAGGTGAATTTTGTGCCGCTTGGTCTTGGCACAAAATTCACCTGAATTGTCGTTATTAAAATTTTTACCATTAACCTACCATCACAGCCATTTCTTGGCTGTCACCTTGGATTTCACATCTGTTTTCACCATGGCCTATTTGGGGGCCGCACCTTTTTTTACAGCTTGGTATTTTTTGATTAGATACACATTACTTCCATTTCTCTTAAAATAATGTTGCTCTTCTTTATAATTATACAATATGATATAGCTAGGTTGCTTAAAGCCAAATTTAAAACTAATGTGGACACAAGTGACAAAAGCACCAAACTTCCTCCACATATGTAGTACAACCTTAACTTTAAGTTTTTGATAGGATCCATCTTATTCTAAAAAGGGCCTTTCCATAAAAGCATTTATAGTTATGTAACTAAAGAATTTTCAAAATCGGCAAGCCATATAAGTGCTAGTTTTGCTCTATTTCATGCAAAAGAACATTATGCAGGGTTGGACATTAAACCAAGAGCTGATAAACAGTAGTATTACTCTCACAAGCTTTATTTAATGCTGACAAGTAATTTTTTTCATTCATACTGACCGTGACTGGATTTGCAAAATGGTACCTTTTCCACACACAAAATTTGACCCATTTTTGAACTTTGAAGCTTCATAACTTTTTGATTATGGCATATAATAGCCTGAAATTTCCATGGGTATAACTACAGTATCTGGCTGCATTCTGATACTAAGAGAAAGTTAATCAGTATAAGGAATCAAATGTTACGTCATTTTGTTTGCTGGTATGTAAAATGTGTGGAAAAGGCACCTTTTCGCAAATCCGGTCACCTATAGTTTACAGTGTATACAGCTTGTATGATCCACAAACTGTATAGATAAATTTCTCTATAGTTGCGATCACTATGAAAATGAATATACACTGAAATATTTGCAGTAATAAGTTTGTGATATTATTATATAAATCTCTTACCTAATACCTTTTATTTTATTAATTTATTTATTAAGGCTTTACAGCACAAGTGCTGAAGGTCTGTAGGACACCTGGTCCTACAGCTTGTTCTAGCATTAATCGGATGGCTGCAGGTTTGAGGCTGCCCAAGTCCAGTCATGGATTTTTTCTCCTTTCTTCACCTTTTCGAACACACTTTATGTAACAACTTTAAACAGGCTGTAGGACCAGGTGTCCTACAGAGCTTCAGCACTTGTGCTGTAAAGCCTTAATAAATAAATAAATAAATAAATAAATAAATAAATAAATAAATAAATACTGTAGTCATTTAGATGTCACATCTTATACAGAATTCATTTTGTGCCTGTTTGCGAAGTAGGTATAGCTTGATAACTTACCAACTTATACTACACCAGCTCTTGTTATTAGTATGAAAATATGTTACTACATGCTTGATTTTGTGTTTATGCTGAAATCACATGCATGACCACAACAATAAGGTTCTTCATACCATTAATCCAGCAGTACAGCTGTATACTATGTAAGATAAAATTTCTTTACTCAAGTCTCACGCTGAATTAATGCTAAAAATGTGTATTTGTAGTAGTGGATATAATGTATAGGATTTCACAGGGTTTGTGAGAGCAAAGTGTGGTTTAAGTACAGGATAACTGTGGGATGCAGTCACCATGGATTTTTTCATGAATTTCCAAACAGCTTTCATTATGCAATGGTAGAGTATAAATGACTAACTACGTACACGTAAATATAATTGCCTTGCTACCAGAGCTCGACTGGACATGCAGGTACGTATATATCAAATGCTACAGTTTTAAAGATGTTTCAGACATGTGATGCAATCTGATGAAGTATTGCAATTTTAAAATCAAATTGTAGCAGTGAAAAATATATTTTAGTATTGCATGTTTACATTCACCATTACCGTGAAACTTAGCAGCCAAAGATTATACATAGTTAGCTTTGACATGCTAGGTTAGGATGTAAAGAACACAGAATTGCAATATTTCATCGATCAGTATAGAATTTCAACCAGGGGTAGATCTAGGGGGTTTCTGAGGTTTCCAGAAACTGGTTAAGTGTATTCAAGCAATCAAAAGTATATTCTACAGTGATTTGCAATGGTACAAAAGTTCAGATGTAAATACTCTAATAGAGCAGTCAACCATTGTAATAGATCAGCCACACTTTGTATTTCTCTTAAGAACTGTAAGTAGCTAGCTAGCTACTTTATTTACCTTTGCCAACACAGTACAAAATAGTCCAAAATCTTATAACAGAGTGTTAAAATCAGAAATTTTTTCTGGGGGCATTCCCCAAGACCCCCAGAACAACATCCATGTCTGTTGTATACTTTAAATGTCAAATTTTCTTTGTCCCTTAACTCTTTAGTCTGCACCTGATACTGTACCAGAAGCAAGCACAATTTAGCAGCCTATATTATACCTAACATAGTTCTATTTTGAAACTGTCAATATTGCTAACAGATTTGATTTCAAATTACACAATTTTCTGGAAAATCTTGCCCCCATACCCCCTAGATTTAAATCTGCGTATAGCAAAAGTTTGGAAACCAGTCACCAAAATTTCTGGAGCCGCCCTTGTCAACTATGACATGTTTGGCACAATTGTATGCATACAATATTGGGTAAGATAGCTGTGCTGAAATCACATGCAAAGAAGAGCTCAACTAGCACAGTGGTCATGGTAATTTTATTACTGTGTAGCAGAACTTTATAGATGACTGTTCTAGCAGTATTATTCTTTCAAATTCCCACATTCAATAAATCAGTCTTGCAAATATAATCTAATCAAAAACAGCCAAGCTGTAAAAAAAGGTGCAGCCCCCAAAAAGGCCATGGTGAAAAAAGATGTGAAATCCAAGGTGGCGGCCAAGAAATGGCTGTGATGGTAGGTTAATGGTTACATTCTAATAACAACAATTCAGGTGAATTTGGTGCCAAGACCAAGTGGCACAAAATTCACCTGAATTGTCGTTATTAAAATGTAACCATTAACCTACCATCACAGCCATTTCTTGGCTGCCACCTTGAATTTCACATCTTTTTTCACCATGGCCTTTTTGGGGGCCGCACCTTTTTTTACAGCTTGGCTGTTTTTGATTAGATATCACTTCTTTTTGTATTTGTATACTGCAAAGCCGGCCTATGGCTGGCTTTGGGGCTTTTTTAACCCATGTGTTTTTTTCTTTACTACAGGAAGAAGAAAATAACTTAAAGAAGAATTTTAGTACTTCAATTATTTTTGATTTTATTAGTAATTATACAAATTATATACATATATTTATTACATGCCCATTATTCCCCACAGGATATTTTTTTGCAGCTGATCTCTCTACTGGGTGACTTGAAATGTAGCTGAACTATATACAGGATGGTTTCTTTGTAGCTAAACTCTCTACAAGGTAACCTCTTCTAGCTCGTCTCTCTACAGGGTATTTTGTTTCTAGCTGAACTCTCTACAGGTGATTTGTTTGCAGCTAAACTCTCTACATGGTGGTGTCTTTGTAGCCGAACTCTCTACATGATGGTTTCTTTGTAGCTGAACTCTCTATAAGGTGACTTCGTTTAGCTGAACTCTCTACAGGGTGATTTTTTTGTAGCTGAACTCTCTGCAGGGTGATTTGTTTGCAGCTGAACTCTCTACATGATGGTTTCTTTGTAGCTGAACTCTCTACAAGGTGACTTCGTCCAGCTGATCTCTCTACGGGGTGATTTTTTTCTAGCTGAACTCTCTACAGGTGATTTGTTTGCAGCTAAACTCTCTACATGGCGGTTTCTTTGTAGCTGAACTCTCTACAGAGTGATTTGTTTGCAGCTGAACTCTCTACATGATGGTTTCTTTGTAACTGAACACTCTACAAGGTGACTTCTTCTAGCTGATCTTTCTACAGGGTGAATTGTTGTAGCTGAACTATCTACAAGGTAACTTCTTCTAGCTGATCTCTATACAGGGTGATTTGTTTGTAGTTGAATTCTGTACAGGTGGTTTCTTTGTAGCTGAACTCTGTACATGTTGGTTTCTTTGTAACTAAACTCTTTACAAGGTGACTTCTTCTAGCTGAACTCTCTACGGGGTAATTTCTTTGTAGCTGAACTCTCTATATGATGGTTTCTTTGTAACTGAACTCTCTACAAGGTAACTTCTTCTAGCTGATCTTTCTACTGGGTGATTTGTTTGCAGCTGAACTCTCTACATGGTGGTTTCTGTGTTGCTGAACTCTCTACAAGGTGAATTCTTCTACCTGATCTCTCTACAGGGTGATTTGCTTGTAACTGAACTCTGTACAAGCGCGTTTTTGTGGGTGATCTCACTGCAGGTTGATTTGTTTGTAGCTGAACTCACTAAAGGGTGATTTTGCTTGTAGCTGAACTCCTTGCATTGTATCTAGTTTCTAGCTGATCTCTCTACAGGGTGATTTGTTTGTAGCTGATCTCTCTACAAGTTGATTTATGTGTAGCTGATCTCTCTGCAGGTTGATTAATTGCAGCCGATCTCTCTACAAGGTAATTTGTTTGTAGCTGAACTGTCTATAAAGTGATTTATTTGTAGCTGATCTCTCTGCAGGTTGATTTGTTTTAGCTGAACTCTCTACAGGGTGATTTACTTGTAGCTGAACTCCTTACATTGTGTCTAGTTTCTAGCTGATCTCTCTACAGGGTGATTTGTTTGTAGCTGATCTCTCTACAAGTTGATTTGTGTGTAGCTGATCTTTCTACTGGTTGATTTGTTTGTAGCCGATCTCTCTACAGGGTAATTTATTTGTAGCTGAACTCTGTACAAGGTGCTTTTTTGTAGGTGATCTCACTGCAGGTTGATTTGTTTGTAGCTGAACTCACTAAAGGGTGATTTGCTTGTAGCTGAACTCCTTACATTGTGTCTAGTTTCTAGCTGATCTCTCTACAGGGTGATTTGTTTGTAGCTGAACTCTCTATAAGGTGATTTGTTTGCAGCTGAACTCTCTACATGGTGGTTTCTTTGTAGCTGAACTCTCTACAGGGTGATTTGTTTCTAGCTTATCTCTCTAAAAGGTTGATTTGTGTGTAACTGGTCTCTCTACAAGCTGATTTGTTTGTAGCTGAATTCTCTGCAAAGTGTTTTGTTTGTAGCTGACCTCTCTTCAGGGTGATTTGTTTCTAACCGATCTCTCTACAGGGTGACTTTTTTGTAGCTGACCTCTCTTCAGGGTGATTTGTTTCTAGCTGATCTCTCTACAGGATGATGTTTTGTAGCTGACCTCTCTTCAGGGTGATTTGTTTCTAGCTGATCTCTCTACAGGATGATTTTTTGTAGCTGACCTCTCTTCAGGGTGATTTGTTTCTAGCTGATTGCTCTGCAGGTTGATTTGCTTGTAGATAAACTCTCTACAGGGTAACTTGCTTGTAGCTGAACTCCTTACTTTGTGTCTAGTTTGTAGCTGATCTCTCTCCAGGGTGATTTGTTTGTAGCTGAACTCCTTACATTGTGTGTAGTTTCTAGCTGATCTCTCTACAGGGTGATTTGTTTGTAGCTGATCTCTATACAAGTTGATTTGTGTGTAGCTGATCTCTCTGCAGGGTGATTTGTTTGTAGCCGATCTCTCTACAAGGTAATTTGTTTGTAGCTGAACTATCTATAAGGTGATTTGTATGTAGCTAATCTCTCTGCAGATTGATTTGTTTTAGCTGAACTCTGATTTGCTTTTAGCTTATCTCTGTACAGGTTGATTTGTGTGTAACTGATCTCTCTACAAGCTGATTTGTTTGTAGCTGATCACTCTGCAGGTTGATTTGTTTCTAGATGATCTCTCTACAGGTTGATTTGTTTGTTGCTGATCGCTCTAAAGGTTGATTTGTTTGTAGCTGAACTCTCTGCAAAATGTTTTGTTTGTAGTTGATCTCTCTACAAGGTGATTTTTTGTAGCTGACCTCTTTTCAGGGTGATTTGTTTCTAGCTGATATCTCTAAAGGGTGATGTTTTGTAGCTGACCTCTCTTCAGGGTGATTTGTTTCTAGTTGATTGCTCTACAGGTTGGTTTGTTTGTAGCTGAACTCTCTACACGGTGATTTGCTTGTAGCTGAACTCCTTACATTGTGTCTAGTTTCTATCTGATCTCTCTACAGGTTGATTTGTTTGTAGCTGATCTCTCTACAAGTTGAATTGTGTGTAGCTAATCTCTCTGCAGGTTGATTTGTTTGTAGCCGATCTCTCTACAAGGTAATTTATTTGTAGCTGAACTGTCTAAAAGGTGATTTGTTTGTAGCTGATCTCTCTGCAGGTTGATTTGTTTTAGCTGAACTCTCTACAGGGTGATTTATTTGTAGCTGAACTCCTTACATTGTGTGTAGTTTCTAGCTGATCTCTCTACAGGGTGATTTGTTTGTAGTTGATCTCTCTACAAGTTGATTTGTGTGTAGCTGATCTCTCTGCAGGTTGATTTGTTTGTAGCCGATCTCTCTATAGGGTAATTTGTTTGTAGCTGAACTCTCTATAAGGTGATTTGTTTGTAGTTGATCTCTCTGCAGGTTGATTTGTTTTAGCTGAACTCTCTACAGGCTGATCTGTTTGTAGCCGATCTCTCTACAGGGTAATTTGTTTGTAGCTGAACTCTCTACAAGTTGATTTGTGTGTAGCTGATCTCTCTGCAGGTTGATTTGTTTGTAGCCGATCTCTCTACAGGGTAATTTGTTTGTAGCTGATCTCTCTACAGGGTGATTTTTTTGTAGCTGACCTCTCTTCAGGGTGATTTGTTTCTAGCTGATCTCTCTACAGGGTGATTTTTTGTAGCTGACCTCTCTTCAGGGTGATTTGTTTCTAGCTGATTGCTCTACAGGTTGATTTGTTTGTAGATGAACTCTCTACAGGGTAATTTGCTTGTAGCTGAACTCCTTACTTTGTGTCTAGTTTGTAGCTGATCTCTCTACAGGGTGATTTGTTTGTAGCTGATCCCTATACAAGTTGAATTGTGTGTAGCTGTTCTCTCTGCAGGGTGATTTGTTTGTAGCCGATCTCTCTACAAGGTAATTTGTTTGTAGCTGAACTATCTATAAGGTGATTTGTACGTAGCTGATCTCTCTGCAGATTGATTTGTTTTAGCTGAACTCTCTACAGGGTGATTTGTTTCTAGCTTATCTCTCTACAGGTTGATTTGTTTGTTGCTGATCGCTCTAAAGGTTGATTTGTTTGTAGCTGAACTCTCTGCAAAGTGTTTTGTTTGTAGTTGATTTCTCTACAAGGTGATTTTTTGTAGCTGACCTCTCTTCAGGGTGATTTGTTTCTAGCTGATATCTCTAAAGGGTGATTTTTTGTAGCTGACCTCTCTTCAGAGTAATTTGTTTCTAGCTGATCGCTCTACAGGTTGGTTTGTTTGTAGCTGAACTCTCTACACGGTGATTTGCTTGTAGCTGAACTCCTTACATTGTGTCTAGTTTCTAGCTGATCTCTCTACAGGGTGATTTGTTTGTAGCTGATCTCTCTACAAGTTGAATTGTGTGTAGCTGATCTCTCTGCAGGTTGATTTGTTTGTAGCCGATCTCTCTACTAGGTAATTTGTTTGTAGCTGAACTGTCTATAAGGTGATTTGTTTGTAGCTGATCTCTCTGCAGGTTGATTTGTTTTAGCTGAACTCTCTACACGGTGATTTGTTTGTAGCTGAACTCCTTACATTGTGTGTAGTTTCTAGCTGATCTCTCTACAGGGTGATTTGTTTGTAGCTAATCTCTCTACAAGTTGATTTGTGTGTAGCTGATCTCTCTGCAGGTTGATTTGTTTGTAGCCGATCTCTCTACAGGTAATCTGTTTGTAGCTGAACTCTCTATAAGGTGATTTGTTTGTAGCTGATCTCTCTGCAGGTTGATTTGTTTTAGCTGAACTCTCTACAGGGTGATTGCTTGTAGCTGAACTCCTTACATTGTGTCTAGTTTCTAGCTGATGTCTCTACAGGGTGATTTTTTGTAGCTGAACTCTCTACAGGGTGATTTGTTTCTAGCTTATCTCTCTACGGGTAGATTTGTGTTGATTTGTTCATTGCTGATCGCTCTAAAGGTTGATTTGTTGCAGCTGAACACCCTGCAAATTGTTTTGTTTGTAGCTGATCACTCTAAAGGGTAATTTGTTTGTAGCTGAACTCTCTCCACAGTGACTTGTGTGTAGCTGAATTCTGTGTAACTGAATTCTCTAGAGAGTGACTTAATTGTAGCTGAATTCTCTACACAGTGCCTGACTTGTTTATAGCTGAACTTTCTTCAGTGTGACTTGTATTGTTCCGAATCTCTATAGCGATATATTTGCTTAACTCTCCACATGGTGACTGTCTTCTTGCTGAACTGTCTATAAGATTAACTGTTTGCAGCTGAACTCCCTACAGAATAACTTGTGATGTAATAAAATTCTATAATGGAGTAAATAAATTAGCTGAATGCTCTATTAGGGTGACTGTTCTATTAGAGTATTTCGATCTCGCATTTGCTACACGGAGTTGGCTTTCGAATCATAACTGAGTGGTTTGTATTCCGATTCTTCTGTACTACTGCAAGTACTTTCTATGAAGATTATACCAGCTATACACCGATTTTCAGCTCATTGCTCTAAGCGGTTTGCCTAGTAAGCGTGAAAACTAATACTTTTTTATTCATAAAAATCGATCTCGTAATTGTGACACAGGTTGGGTTTTGTGTCATATCTCCGTGGTCTTTATCTCGATTCCTTTCAAACCACCAAAAGGCACTCCTACGATGGTTACTCCATCTACATAGCAATTTTCATTTCATTCCATGAAGCGGTTTACCCTGTAGGCGTGACAACAAATCGATCTTGTTTTACGCGAATAATCGGTCATAACTCCTGAACCATTCATCGGATTTGTACCAAATTTGATGCTAGGATTCGCCTTTGGACTCCCTTTCTGTGTGCCAAATTTCAAGGCGATCGGAGTACGCGTTTGCTTGTTATAGCAATTTTTGTAAGTGTGAGAAAAGACGAAGAAGAAAAAAAACGAAGATAAAAAACGAAACTTTGGCAGCTCGTATCTCGGAAATGGCTGGAGCGATTTCCTTCAAATTTGGAATGTAGACTCCCTTGGCTGGCGGGCAACTGTGTAGCAAATTTGGTTCCAATCAGATAAGTGATCACCGAGATACAAAGGTGTGAAAATGACGTTTTCGTTCTTCCTGTCAATATACTCACGGGTGTGGCGCGCCGGCTTCTTGGGCCGCACGACACACTACCGTGTGTCTTGATTTTGACCATGCAGCACTGATTAGTTTTCAGAAAGCTCAGTTCTTTTCCTTGCTGTTTTTATCTTTCTGTTATGGTACGCTTGTTGTATCATAAGCAAACAATTGATGAAATGTACTCTACTAGCTTTTCCTACAAGCAAGTACATGGTTAAATTTCTGAGGGGGTAAACACTCCTAGATCTGGGCCCTAGGCTGGAAATTGTACACTTCAAAGCATGCCAAGCTAATCCAAAGATTCCATCTGTAAAAATACGTATATTCATGCTTGAGGAGAGTGCCTATGCACTGCACAACACAGTACAGCACAACACAGCCTAGGGATACTTGTGGTGGTGGTATGGTGGATTATTGCATGCTTTAAGTGATTGTGGTATGAGTCAATGTAAAACGCAGAGAGGAGATGTGCTTATCTTTGTGTTACAGGACTGCCCAACTGCTCTAATAGAGTAATTGTGAATAAAACAAAACATAGACATGTGTTGATAAATATTTAAATTTAATGACATAATTTATACTTTAATGACATACTTTATAATTTAATGTCACTTGAAATACTCTAGGTTATTCTACAGTTTCAAATTACTATTTAAAATACCAAAATTGCAAACAGGCATATTTTCTAGCCTTGTATGGCTTCCCAACATGCATGCCTGGGATGGATCCTATCAAAATTTTATTCTTATGTGGTAAGGAACTCACAGAAAAAAATTAGTGTTTTTGTCAGTTGCGTCCGCATTTTTTTGCTAAACCACCTAACTAATAGTATTGTATAGTAGGGACCACAAAGGTTTGAGCGAGGCCCATGAAAAAGTATCACCCAAAAACCAGCTTCTTTTTCCCTGGCAATGATGAAGCAGTGTTGGTTAGGTAAAACTAAGCCTAAACAAGCCTTCAGATCAACCCGAAATGCTTTCAACAAGTTGCTATGAATTTATTTTTTTTAAATATTAAATGAAATTTTCTAGTGACTGACTGACTGACTGACTGACTGACTGAGTAACTGACTGATGCCTTCAGACAAGCATAACTCGATAATGGCTAAGGCTATGGGCTTGATTTTTTCACTGTTCGACATTGCTTCAGCTGGACACATCCCTTATGGCATACCACAATATGTACAATGCATTCTTCATGAACTTACCAGTGACCTCCTTTGTGTCCCATTCATCTTTGCTAACAGAGAAAGGTGTCGATTTGGCAGTAGCACGTGATGGTTTCCCTTAAACAGAAATCATCTGTATTTTCATAGTGGCTACTTTGATTGCAGAGGTGCTTTTCGAACAGTTCTTGATTCATACGGGTTGAATATAGCTGACAACGAAGCATAATGGGTACTTAACTTTTCAGACAATAATTGATAGCTGGGCCACACAGCTCCTTTTCTTTCTTTTGATGCGGTATGCGTGGGTTCACCAGTCATAATTATATTTTACAAAAAAAGTTAACAAACTAGTACACAAAAAATTTGGAATTTTCAACTATAGAGTAGGGACCATACCACATTGATTAGAAGTACTGAAGCAAGTTGGAGTAGTGCACGATATTAATCACAGTAAAACAATAAGAAATGTTATATCCTTACTGTGCTCAAGATGCCATAGTAGTGAATCAAGGGAAGTTGCCTACATCTGAAGAAATACTAGTGGAAATTTAATCCTTAATTATTTTAGCCATTGGTATAGATAGATTGAAGTAGGGATTAAATGTCCACTAGTATATTTTCAGGTGTAGGCGACCTCCCTTGATTCCCTACCTTTTAGTATTATGATCCCTAATTGAAATTAAAATTCCTTCTTTTTCCTTGTAATTGTAATGATTGGTATTGGGTAAGTAATAATTGTAACATGGTCACAAGTGATTTGCCTGAAATGTATCCACGAGCACGATCGAGGGCTACTACAGACCACCTTCTTCTCAAAGCCCACATCAAACAAACCTGATGATTTCTGAGAATTTCTGGAATGCATTAACAAGAACTGTAGATAGTATATACAAAATATGTCCCTCCTAGTAGGGATATATTTTTAACATACTACAGTACCTTTGTTTCTTGTTAATGCATTCCTGAGCACTGTTTGCAGTGCTATTGGGCATTTGTACACCTTCTCTTCCCTTTGAAGTGAGGTCTGAAAGTGGTACATTGTATAGTATATCATCTGCATAGCCCTAAATATGGTATCACATTGTTAACATAAATAAATTTACAAAAAAAAACGTTTTATAAATTTATTGAATAATTGCAATAACATGAAATGTAGGGATTTCCAGCTCACATACTGTAGCTATGTCATATGATCATTTATATGTACATCTTGTTTCACTACTTTGGGTACCTACTATTTACTAAGCAATGCAATTTAGCTGCTTCATTCGACAAAAATAGTTTTAGTTAGTAACTTTTGCAAAAGAGTGAAGAAGTTTTCTATTGCAGTCTCTCAATCTCAGCTAACTGAAAAACTTATTATGTCCAAAAATTACTTGAAATGTTATTCCAATTATTCTTAAATTCTTTTCCATATCCTCATATCCTTATAAAGCAGATATGTTAAACATACCTTGTCTGTACCTCTTGAGTAATACCCAACAGCATTCCATGTTGCAATGAACAAGTTTGATATAGTAAAACGCTCGGACACATTAAAAGCTGCTCTTATTTCACTGGTTGCTCTAGCAAGGAGACTAGGATCAGTGGTCTGACGATAGAACACTTGTCCAGTTCCTCTGGTGTCAACATCAGCCCAGAATGGTGCAACAAATCTGTAACCAAATTGAGGAAGTGAACTAGGAAATCGAGTAAATCTTGCATTAAGGCCAATAACTCCATTGTCACCAACCTGTATATTAAATACACACATAGACCATTAAGAACAGTATGTTAAATACTATGCACAGTACTTAGCAGAAACAGGCCCAAAAGTGGGGGAGGGACTTTGAGAATAAAGGTACACGATGGAGTTTGAAGTACATGTACAAAAGACATGGATGTTGTCATTCTGTGGGCAAGGGCCCCCAGATATTTTGAAGAAATGAGTAGTTATTACTATCCATAACTCAACATAAAAGGTATCATGAATAATGTGGTTCATGAAACTCTTTGACAATGGCAAGTGTGGTAAAATACTTGCGGAAATTCACCAAAAATAGCTATAATTATATTGTTGAAAGAAAAAAAAACTAGTTAAAATAAAAACATAATTGGTGGACTCCTAATGACATCAGAAGTAGTTAAAATAGTATTAATAGGCTAAACAATGTGTGCTACATACACTGCATTGCACATCATACATAATTACGTACATAAACACTCCTTATTATCTGATCATAAAATACAAAGTCTTCTGCTAAGTTAATTTGTGAAGATGTGGTATCAATAAGGCTTGACAATATGTTATCATTTTGACTGTATCCATAAGGGTAAAACTGTAAAAAAGACAAAATAATTAATAGTGATGATTATATATGAACAGCAGTAACAGAGTATACAAAATTCACACAGATATTTATCATTCAAATACTATAAATTATTCTAGCTCTTACCTCTGATACACAAGTGTACATTTCACAAGGGTCTAAAGGAAAATAGTAAATGATGAAGTGACGTACACACACACACACACACACACGTACACGTACGCACACACACACACACATGAATGCATACATACACACATCTCAAGACTCACAGTAGTGAGTCACCGGCCAAGAAAGATAAAAGCACTTGACACAAATACTGCAAGTAAATGCAAGCAATTACTGTGAGTTATTTCCATGTCCAACAGTTTTACTATGCTCACTGCAATTCACATGATGTTTACTATTTTACCACCACAGCTAATGGATGCACAAAAAGCTTTCAACTTGATATACTATGTCACTTATGTAATATGAATCAAAAACAGTCAAGCTGTAAAAAAGGGTGTGGCCTCCAGAAAAGCCAGGGCGAAAAATCAAAGGTGGTGGCCAAGAAATGGCTGTGATGGTAGGTTAATAACAAAAAAAAATTAATAACGACAATTCAGGTGAATTTGTGTTGCCTTCTCCAAGTTTCACTAGGATTCTACACAAAATTCACCTGAATTGTCGTTATTAAAAATTTTGCCGTTCACTTACCATCACAGCCATTTCTTGGCCACCATCTTTGATTTCACATCTTTTTCTCTCTGGCTTTTTTTGGGGCTACATGCTTTTTTACAGCTTGGTTGTTTTTGATTAGATAAATGCATCACTCCTTTTTGTAATTTCATACCTAAAGCCAGCCTATTGCTACAGCTTTAGGTATTTCTTTTACCTTGTCTTTTTTCTTTACTACTGGAGAAGATTATTATGAGGGAGAAGATTTTAATGATTTGTTTAGCTATATGTACATTTAGGCTATGATTTACAATTGTGTTGATTGATCATAAAAATAATTCACACAGGTTGAACTGTTTGCAGTTGAATACTCTACAGGGAAACTGAAAGTTCTACATGAGCCTCATAATGTAACTGTACTCTGACTATAGTACATGGTGAATGGTTTGTAGTTAAACTCACCACAGGGTGGCTTATTTCTAGCTGAAACACTCTATGAAATGTAGCTGAATCTTCTCTTGTTTCTAGCAGAACTCTCTATGGGTGACTTGTTCCAGCTGAACTCTCTACCGGGTGACTTGTTTCTAGCTGATCTCTCTACAGGGTGATTTGTTTTTAGCTGATCTCTACAGGGTGAATTGATTCTAGCTGAACTCTCTACTGGATGACTGATTCTAGCTGATTTCTCAACACGGTGACTTGTTTCTAGCTACACTCTTTTCAGGATGACTTGAAATGTAGTTGAACTCCCTACTGGGTGACGTGATCAAGCTAATCTCTCTAAGGGGTGATTTGTTTCTGGCTAATCTCTCTACAGGGTGAGTTTTTAGCTGATCTCTCTACAGGGCTGTTTGTTTCTACTGAGCTCTCTACATGGTGATTTGTTTCTAACTTAATATTGTACAGGGTGATTTGTTTCTAGCTGATCTTTCTACTGAGAGATTTGTTCTTAGCTGGACTCTCCACGGAGTAACTTGAAAAGTAGTGGGGCTCTTACGAGGTGTTTGATCATGCTGATCTCTCTACAGGGTGCTTTGTTTCCAACTGATCTCTCTACAGAGTGATTCTTAATAGCTGATCTTTCTAAAGGGTGACTTGTTTCTAGCTGATCTCTTTACAGGGTGAATTGTTTCTAACTGATCTTTCTACAGGGTGACTTATTTCTAGTTGAACTCTCTACACGGTGACTTCATTCTATCTGATCTCTCTATAGGGTAACTTGTTTCTACTGTAATCCTTCTACAAGGTGATTTGTTTCAAGCTGATCTTTCTACAGGGTGATTGAAATGTAGCTGATCTCACTACAGGGTGACTTGTTTCTAGCTGATCTTTCTACATGGTGATTTTTTCTAGCTGATTTCTCTACAGGGGTAACTTCTTACTGGCTGAACTCTCTACAGGGTGATTTGTTTCTACCAGATCTCTCTACAGGGTAACTCGTTTCTAGCTGATTTCTCTACAGGGAGATTTGTTTCAAGCTGATCTCTGTACAGGGTGATTTGAAATGTAGCTTATTGCTTTACAATGGTACTTGTTCCTAGCTGATCTCTCTACAGGGTGACTTCAAATGTAGCTGGGATGAAGTCATGTTTCCATTATGAAAATATCCAGGACAGAAATGACTTTGTGAAATTTTATACTGGATCCAGACCATGTAGTACTGCTGGCATTTATGAAGAGATGGATTGAAAAGATCTAAAGCAGATTATGATGAAGTGATGACTGGCTGAAAGTGTAAGCTGTCACTTAATGGAACAACTTTTTATACACTAGTATGGCTTTGCCTTGGTATACCTTTGTAGTAACTATATAATACCTATATTGCACTAATCACATGCACATTTGATTGTAACATATGCAGCACATGCATACATGATGTAACAATAAGTCACGTGATTAAGGATTATTCGAGAACTTCATTAGTTGTACTGACATGTGTATGGATGAACTATTGTATTGTTGATTGAATTGTGTATTACATTGGTAGCAGATGATGGCTGTGTCACAGGCTAAACACATTAGTTTTCCCAGTATGTTTTCAAGTGGAAACATTTCGGAGTGGTGCGATTTGACATTTGCTCCAAGGCTAATGGATGGAATGACGAGACTAAAGCACTCAAATTGCTTACGCTACTCGAAGGAGAGACACTAGCATCATGGCTAGAGTTGTCAGAAGAGCAACAAGGTGGTTTTAAGATAACAAAAAAAAGCTTGTTGGAAAAATGACACCATTGCCCTTTACGGCTTAGGAAGAGTTTCACGCCCGGGAAGCTGCGCCCAGAAGAGGTGCTGTCATTGTTCATCCAGGACTTAAAGTGACTTTTACAGACTGCCATGCCAGGATTAGACAAGAAAGCTGGCAAACAGATGTTAATCCATCAGTTTTTGACAGGTTTACCAACCACAATTAGTCAGCAGCTACGTGTGACAGGTGAGATGAATGAACTTGATAAGGTGGTGAAACGGGCTCACCTTTTAATGACAATTGACAACCAGGACCTGCTGCATAATGTAGTTGCTACAGGGACTTCTTGAGTACCCAATCAGCCAAATGAAGTAACTTGTTTAATGAGCCAGATGGAGTCGCTCATGCAGCAAGTAGCAGCCCTTACAACACTCAAGTCAACTAACTCACGGTATCGTCCAGGACTAGCATGATGCTTTAACTGCCAAGGCTTAGGCCACCTGCAACAAAACTGCCCTAGTCTTCCTTACCAAGGCTGACAACCAAGATTTTCTTGTAGCTGTGTCAACCTACCCGGACACATTCAATAGGAGTACCCGCAGCAGGGAAACAGGGGAGGGATGTCTGGAATGGGTCACAGGTATCCCAAACCCTAACTGTAGACCTACCCACTTCCATAGTTACTGTAGCTACAATCAAAACAGATGCAGCAGTCATTCAGGCCTACTTTGGAAACAAGTCAACAGAAATGATGTTGGATTCTGATTCAGCAGTGTCACTGGTAAGGTAAGACATTGTCAAGAGTTCTAAAATAGAATCTCTGATGCCACTCCCACAAATACAGCTGGTCACAGCATCTAGAGACAAGTTGCCAATTCATGACTGTCTCAAGGTTACAATTAAGGTGCAAGGAGAGAAATTCACACATGACTTCTTGGTGGTTGACAAGCTGATTACCCCAGTCATCCTAGGAATAGACTTCCTGCAGAAACATCAATTAACTCTTAATTTCAGTCATACCCCTGTTGTGATGACCAAGAACACTCATACTGCTGCAGCTACCAAAGTGTCAGATGTCCTCAGACCAATTTGGGCTGCACACCAGCAAGTACGTGAAAGATATTGTGGCACCATAGGACTAGAACACTCGGAGGAAAATATCGATTAGTGTACTGTGCCAAAGTTTGATGAACCAGTTCATATTGAATTTCCTAGTTGTACTAATCCCATGTTTGAGTGTGTCATGAGAGAACACAAGGAGATATTCAGAACATCACCAGGACGGACAGCAGTAGCTCATCATTACATACCAACTGCTGGAACCCCAACAAGAGTACTCCAAGACGAATCCCTGCACACTTCAAAGATGAAGTTCTTAGACAACTGCAGGTAATGTTAGACCAAGGAATCATTGAAGAGAGCAACAGCCCTTGGATGGCTCCTATCGTATTTGTGAGAAAGAAAACAGGAGACGTTCGACTTTGTGTTGATTACCGGGAACTGAACAAGATCACTCGTGACGCATACCCACTTCCGTTACCAGATGAAGTCCAAGACCGATTAGCCAATTCAGCAGTCTTTTCTACTTTAGACCTGCAGTCTGGGTATTGGCAACTCCCTGCTTCAATTGAGGATCGTGAAAAGACAGCATTTTGCCAAGGCCCAGGAATGGGACTCTATCAGTTCTGCCGAATGCCATTCGGGTTAGCAGGGGCACCAGCATCTTTTCAGAGGCTGATGGACAAATCCTTAAAGACTTACCCTTTGTGTCCACTTATATTGATGATGTACAGGTATTCTCCTCAGATCCTGTCCTGCACAACGAACACTTGTGTAAGGTCTTTCAGCAGCTCCAACTAACACTCGGGGGTAAGAAGTGCCACATTGGGTTATCTCAGGTAACATACCTGGGTCATGTCTTTTCTGCAGCTGATATGGCTCAAGACCCTAGATAAATCCTGAGTGGCCACGTCCCACAAGTGTTGCAACAGTTCAACAATTCATAGGATTAGCTAGTTATTACAGGTGTTACATTGCACACTTTGCCCAGATTGCAGCACCACTACATAGGCTTACACAGAAGGGTGCAACATTTGACTGGAACCAAGATTGTGAATGTGCTTTTGCCCACCTGAAGACTCAACCGTCCATGGCACCAATTTTATCCTTTCCACAGTTTGACTCCAATGCTGATGTCTTTTCATTGTATACTGATACCAGTTCAGTGGGTGTGGGGGCAGTTTTGGAACAGAGTGGTGCAGTGATAGCACATTCTAGCAGATCATTGACACAAGCAGAGTGGCAATATAGTACAATTCAGAAGGAATGTCTAGCTATTGTTTATGCCACGAAACAGTTTTGTCACTACCTCTTGGGTCGCCACTTCAAACTAATCACAGATCATGCACCACTGCAGTGGTTGAGTGCTCAGAAAATGGAGAGGCTTTTGTGGTGATGGGTTTCATGAGTATGATTTCTCCATTGTGTATCAGAAAGGCTCTCAAAATAAGAATGCAGATACCTTAAGCTTGTCACAGCTTGAGACCACCACAATGCATTCTCAACCTACAGCTGCTACTATTTTAAAGCCTTCAACATTCCCGGCAGAACTGAAGGAGGCCCAAAAGAAGGATGAGTACATTCAACAATTGATTAAGCCACTTGCAACATCACAAACTACCCTCAATGGTCGTCATTGGTGAAAACATCCACTACGATACTATCGTCAGATTTTCCATCAGTTACTCTTGATCAATGGTATTGTTTATCGTAAATATGCTCCAGGACCAACATCAGACATTGTAACTGTTCTGATAATTCCTAAAGCTCTCTGTCACCAAGTTATACAAAAGAATTATGATCCTCTCACCAGTGGCCACCTAGGAACTGATAAAGCACTAAGTCGGCTACAAAGTGAAGCTTACTGGGAGGTATGTCAGTAGATGTAGACAAATACTGTCGTGAGTGTGTTGTATGTCAAGGTTGTAAATTGTCTTCTCCTCAGAAAGCTTCATTGTCTTCAGTTCCTGTGGGTAAGCCATGGGAAATGGTTGCCATAGATGTACTTCAGGTACCAATATCGTATCACAACAATCACTATCTACTCATCATCTAAGATTACTTCACTAAGTGGGTGGAGGCAATCCCAATGCCAGATCAGACTGCTGTGCGCATCACCAATGCATTAGTTATGCTGTTTGCCATGTTAGGATTGCCCCGAATTGTGTATTCAGACCAAGGACAAAATTTTGAAAGTACAACTTTGAAGCAAATGCTTGAGACATTTGGGATAAGTATATCACAAACCGCAGCCTACCACCCACAAGGTGACGGTCTTGTCGAACATGTTAACCGTTCACTCTTACAGTTGCTTCGGTTCTATGTTCAGTCAGAGCCAGATTGGGAGAGATATTTACCATTAGTCTTATATGCATAACTCACTGCAAAGCACACATCTACTGGTGTCTCACCCTTTCAGCTAATGTTCGGTTGCCAACCTAAGCTGTCTGAAACTCTATTGATGCATTTGATACCAACTATATCAAACGCATTATGTACAAAGTTAGCAGAGTTACAGGACCTTGTTACCTCGAATTCAGCGGCAGCTGCACACAGGCAACTACATGGTTACAATCAATTTACTAAGCCACAACAGTTTGCTCCAGGAGACCTTGTCTGCCAGTAAACTAACCCCACACTGGGAAGGTCGATGGAAAGTGGAAGAAGTGAAGTACAGTGTTAATGTTGAAATCTCTAATGATTACCAGTCAAAAGTTGTCCATGTCAACCAGCTAAGACATCAACTCCAGCCTTCCCTAGATGATACATACCCCTCAGACAATAACTGGGCTATTGATATTGAACATTTGATTGCTCCAGAGCCTACTCCTCCTTCTCGATGATATCCTGATCAAGATAGGAACCCTCCTGATAGACTGCGATACTAAGCTCAGGTCGAGCATTTCAAGGAGGAGCGTATGTAGTAACTATATAATACCTATATTGCACTAATCACATGCACATTTGATTGTAACATATGCAGCACATGCATACATGATACAACAATAAGTCACGTGATTAAGGATTATTCAAGAACTTGATTAGTTGTACTGGCACGAGTATGGATGAACTATTGTATTGTTGATTGAATGAACTGTGATTGAATTGTGTATTATACCTGATTGGCAAAACAGTTTGATGTTTCATAATCAACAATTTCCAGCATAAGTGGATTAATCTCATGTATTAAAGTCTAAAGGAAACTGAGTGGTTTCCGCTGTGGCATATAGTAAAGAAGCACATGCCTGAGGCTTTTAAGGTAAAGCACTCCAATGCCAGGATATTAATGGATGCCACAGAATTGTCATTGTTGGCACAATCCACCACCTTTTCCATTTACAGTAAAGGGTGCTACATACTCTATAGCCAACAGTCAACAGTCATAGCTCCAAATCTTCACCCCATTCTGACAATTGCAAAACTGTCATTTTCTTTTGCAGCCACTGTGAGGCCATCTTCTGTACAAACTGTAGGATGTTTAGTCATAATGTTTGCAGCCAGCTGACACAGTTGACAACTGATAGTGAAATTCCCTCTACTGTTCCTGCTGATACACCCAGTTTGGTGTGCAACTGCATGATACAAACAGCTATCATCTCCATTAACAAAATGACACTTAACACCGAGTTCTTTTAAGACAGCATTAAATTGAATGGATTGTGATCCAAAATGACCTCCACATCAGCTTGTGTGACCGAATTTACCCTTTTGGGCACAGTCGACACATTAAATATTTTGTTCTGAAACACAGTATTATAAGTTAAATTCCTACCCCTTTAGGGTAGAATAAACTGTAGTTACCTTGAATCACAAGAAAATTTTTAGAATTATTTGAAAAGTGTTTTCTGCTATTAACAGCACCATGCTAGTTTCAAAAATTCTAATAGTTTCAGGCACAACCATTAGGGTGATTTTCCAAAATTCGGTCACATATGTTTCTGTGTATGTTGCATTGTTTGTTGCTATTTCTTTTCTCAAATGCACTGATGTAGAAGTAGAAGAAATTGTTGCTCATGTAGAAGAAATTGATACTGGTGTAGAAGAAATTGTTACTGGTGTTGAGCAAACTGGTACAAGTGCAGAGGAAATTGAAGAACCAATGTGAAAATACCTGCAGCTGCAGCATCTTTAGAATTACTGGTAGGTGTTAATGTAGTATAGTCAGTGGTCTTTACTGAAACATCTGATGGTGCAGCTTCTGAATTATATGATGAACATTAGCTCTGGGAAAATTCGGTGATATTATGATGCACCACTGATGGAAGGAGCTTGTCAAAAAAAAAAAAAAAATGAGCTTTTTTTAGAGCAGTAGTTATAAAACCAGCATCATATTGTACACATTGCACAAAAGGTTCCTGTGTTGGTGACCATACAACAAAGTCACACCAAGATGTGCATCTGTGTTTGAATCTGGTAGTACAATCCATGGGATTTGCAGTTGGCCATTATGTTACACAAGAAAAAAGCCAGCCACTGACTTACAAGCATCTGCAAACTGGTTTTCTTACATATAAATGGATCGACAATTGACTTTCAGATCCCCTTTACCTGGCTACTCAAAGTTGCTTCAACAACAGTTCCATCTGGGCTAGCAGCTAGCCATGGTTCTGATGTATCAATAAACAGACCAAATTTACTCACATTCACTATTCTGTCATATTTCCTTGATGGCTAATTCTTCATTGCTCTTTCCATCACAAATTGCAATTTGCTTTGGCATTACCTTCCTCTGGACAAATTGTGGTCTCTTTACGATGGGACACCTTGTGTGTAGAATTCATACATACAATAATAGGTCTACAGTACCTTTGGCTCCTATCTCTGTGAATATTTAGAAATCATAATGCAAAAGCACCTAATTATATACCAAAATTAAAATACTCTAATAGAACGGTCACATTGTAATTCAATGCACATTCAATGTTGAGAATGACTAAAAATAAATGTAACACAACTACAAATAACTTAGTGTGTTACAGCTCAAAATTCAAGCCTATTATTGCTTTTATAATCAAGAGATGACTGCTTTGCTGCAGTCTATCAATATTTCCTGACTGTTGTATTAGAGTAAGTGACTAGAGTATATCTGATCATCCAAGAAACAGATCATCCAAAAAACAGTTACATGCTTTTAAATTAATCATTGCAGTAAAATTTTGTAGTGCATTCTTAATCGCTTTCTCTGGTTGCAAGTCTTCTTGAAATTTCCCTGTTGCACTGGCATAATACTTCATGCTTTAGTAACTAGACTATTGACAATGTGCTCAAACTTATACTGGTATAATTGGTGCAAGCCTTAAGGCAACATGGAAGTACTGGTGAATTCAATTATAAATACAGGTACAAAAATGTAGCTGAAACCCAACACATGTCTTGTTTTGGACTTACAGCACTAAAGTACGCATAGAGATACATTATGTTGTAATTTAATTTGTCAGCTTACCAACAATTACTCGCAACTCGATTATTTCACTAGTATACTCCACACCATCAAAGATAACAGAACAGTTTAATTCTCCACTATCTGTTACTTCCAATTCAGTGATATTAACTGATTGTTCAATTTCCATATCAACAAAACATCCAGTGGAACAACTCCAACTAAACTCACTATCAGATGGTGGAGTAGGTGTTATCATACATGTCAAGGTGATGTTAGATCCAATGATATACTCAAAAACATTGTTGCTCCCATCAACAGGGGGATAAATACCAATGGTTACTTCATATTCTGTTGTGGTAACACAGTTTAAGATAACTTATTGCATGTACTTTCTATAGTTAAATAGGTACTGTACGTATGTGTAGTACAGCAGTATTCCATACAGCTAAAGAAAATTGGGGATTTTTGAAATAAAAAGTGTTTAAATATCACCTGAAGTGTAAAATGAATTCCTATTTTAGCTATTCTGGTTTATTTATGCTAAAGCAGGGATCAAGACACATGGTACTGTGTTGTGCAACCGGTGCACCACATTGTGGGTGTATTGACAGAAAGAAAGAAAATATTATTCACAGATATGTAGCACTGTGATCCTTATCTGATCGGAACGAATTAAGCTATAGAGTTTCCTGCCAGGTAGAGAAATACACTACACACAAAATATGAGGGAAGGTTCCACAGCCATTTTTGAGAAAAGAGGGGCCAAAAATTTCAGGCTTTTTTGTTTGTTTTTCTTCTACTTTTTATTTTGTATGTTTTGCAAAGTCCACCATAAAACACAAAAGCATACACCAATCAAGATGAATTTTGGCACACTTGTAGGGGGTTATTAAAGCAAATCGCAATATCAGTTTTGATGCAAATCCAATAAGCATTCATGTAGTTATGACCAATTTTGTACATCTACAGGGTAAATGGCTTTAAGAAATCAGTTGAAAATTGATCTGTAGTTAGAGTAAGCATTGTATGAGTGCTTTGAAAGAAATCAACATAAGGACCGTAAGATATAATGCAAAAACAACAGTGTGAAACACTCACATGATTAACAAAAATGTTTTAAACATGTCTACAAAGCAAACCACTTAAGGGAATGAGCTGAAAATTGGTGTATAAGTGGAATAATCATCATAGAAAAACTTCCAGTGGTTTAAAAGAAACAGATTAAAAACCATTGAGTTATAATGCAAAAGCCAACTACATGTGTAACAAATGCTCAAATGAGATACTCTAACAATGCAGTAGCCCTATTAGTTCAGCTATGTAGCAAGTCATCCTGTAGAGAGTTCTACTTCAAATAAGTCACCCTGTAGAGCTACATCAGCGCAGGTATTACTGGTCACTTAAAGTTATCGAATGCAATATTTCCTAGGAGAGCAATGAGATCAGATCATTTATGGAACTATTATGAAGTCCTAATGACTATAACATGTACAAAATATCTATACCAAAACAGCCAAGCTGTGAAAAAGGTGTGGCCCTCCAATAGGCCAGGATTAAAAAAGGTGTGATCATTAGGAATTAACATCATTGCAGCCATTTCTGCCTTTACTTTCACAACTTTTTTTTACTCTGGCC
Source organism: Dysidea avara (assembly GCF_963678975.1). Taxonomy (NCBI): domain Eukaryota; kingdom Metazoa; phylum Porifera; class Demospongiae; order Dictyoceratida; family Dysideidae; genus Dysidea; species Dysidea avara. The sequence goes on from NC_089272.1 coordinate 37,806,564, forward strand.
TTTTTGGAGGGCCACATCCTTTTCCACAATTTGGTTGTATTGGTATAGACATTGCATCTTTTTGTAATTGCTAGCCAAGCAACCAGCTTTTGTTGAACAAGAAATTATTAAACAGTATTGGGACAGTTACTTTTTAAAAGTAATTAGTTACATATTACATATTACTTGCAACTGAACTATTTAGTTACAGTTACATATTACCCATATATACAATAAAGTAACTATAATAATCATGAACCACGGTAGTTGGTTCATAATAGAGATCGCCTATGTTTTTTCCAAAATCCTAATAGAACACTCAACTAAACATCACCTTAGAAACCTTTTCCAACCTCAAAAGGAGCCTTAGAAGTTAATTTGGAAGAAGTTTAGGCCCACTAGTAAAGATGAAGTCAAAAGAACTTGATAAAAGTACTTTTTAAAAGAACTGAAATTTGCTATTTTGAGCCATTTTGTTCATCTTCTTATTATGATTATTATTTTTTCTCATTGGGCTAGAGCAAAATGTGAATACTTTTTGGGGATAAAAACTACATAACTTTCCTTACTATGGCTTTCTTCATATCCATGACCTATTTTTAAATGCATATTGCAATGTTAAAAATCTATTCAAGCAAATTTGCTTCCTTTAAGATCACTTTGCCATTGATCTTCCGACTTAGTCTTTGCAAGGGTAACCAACGTGTTAATATGTGTTGATAAGTATCCAATTTATTCACATTTAACTTAACATGTTCATTTGGAAACCTCACCATTACCTACATTTTATTAACCACAGTATGTTATGAGCAGCAATGTTGTGTACCACTGGATACTTAACTACTTGTGATCACCTAACTGAAGCCATACTACTGCTACCTCAGCATCCTATATGTTAAGTACTTATATGTAGTTGGATATATCAAAGCTGTGTAGTACAAAGTACACATTCAACAGTAAGGAAACAACACATTGGCGTTTGATAACACTGATAGTATTAGCTAACTACTAATGTACATGATGACTGACTTTATACTGAGTAATAGCAAGCACCATCAGCACCTTTAATTACTAGGCAGATGCTAACAGCATCGTAGGGCGAGCCTGAGTGTATATTTTTGCAGTGAAAACTACTGAAACAATTTAAGGAATTCTAAAGAGTTCATAATATTAAATGAATCAAGACACACGATAGTGTGTCGTGCGGCCCAAGAAGCCGGCGCGCCACACCGTGAGTATATTAACAGGAAGAAAGAAAACGCAATTTTCACACCTATGTAGCTCTGTGATCCCTTATCCGATTGGAACCAAATTTGCTAGAGATGTGCTGCCCAGTTAGGGGAGTCTACATACCAAATTTGAAGAAAATCGCTCCAGCCATTTCCGAGATACGAGCGAACAGAATTTCGTTTTAATTTCTTCGTTTTTTTCTTCTTTTCTTCTCCTTCATCTTCATTTTGCACACTTCGCAAAATTCGCCATAAAACACTAATACGTGCTCGGATTGGGCTGAAATTTGGCACAATTAAAGGGCTTATTAAGGCGGATCTCCGTACCAACTTTGGTAGGCATCCGATGAACATTCTCGGAGTTATGACCGATTATTTGCGTAAAATAAGGTCGAAGGTCTGTCACGCCTACAGGGTAAACCCCTTGTAGGAATCAGTTGAAAATTGATATGTAGATGGAGCAACCATCGTAGGAGTGCCTTTTTGTGGTTTGAAAGGAATCGGGATAAAGACCATGGAGATATGACACAAAACCCAACCTATGTCAAAATTACGCGATCGATTTTTATGAATAAAAAAACTATTAGTTTTTGTGTCTACCAGGCAAACCACTTAGAGCAACGAGCTGAAACTCAGTATGTAGCTGGAATAATCATCATAGAAAGTTCTTGCAGTAGTACAGAAGAATCGGATGACAAACCACTGAGTTATGATTCGAAAGGCAACTACGTGCAGCAAATGCGAGATCGAGATACTCTAATAGAACAGTCACCCTAATAAAGCATTCAGCTGCATGTATAATTTACTCAGTTATATTGCATTGCAAGTTATTCTGTAGGTAATTCAGTTACAAACAAGTCACCCTGTAGTCAGATCAGCTAGAAGAAAGTATCTAATAGAGAGTTCAGCTACAAAGAAGCCATCATGTAGAGAGTTCAGCTGAAATAAATCACCCTGTAGAGAATTCAGCTACAAACAAATTACCTTGTAGAGAGATCAGCTAGAAGAAGTTACCTTGTAGAGAGTTCAGTTACAAAGAAACAATCATGCAAAGAGTTTAGCTGCAAACAAATCACCCAGTAGAAAGTTCCGCTATGAACAGATCACACTGTAGAGAGTTCAGTTAGAAACAAGTCATCCTGTAGAGAGATCAGCTAGAAGAAGTCACATTGTAGAGAGTTCAGTTACAAAGAAACAATCATGCAAAGAGTTTAGCTGCAAACAAATCACCCAGTAGAAAGTTACGCTATGAACAGATCACACTGTAGAGAGTTCAGTTAGAAACAAGTCATCCTGTAGATAGATCAGCTAGAAGAAGTCACATTGTAGAGAGTTCAGTTACAAAGAAACAATCATGCAAAGAGTTTAGCTGCAAACAAATCACCCAGTAGAAAGTTACGCTATGAACAGATCACACTGTAGAGAGTTCAGTTAGAAACAAGTCATCCTGTAGATAGATCAGCTAGAAGAAGTCACATTGTAGAGAGTTCAGTTACAAAGAAACAATCATGCAAAGAGTTTAGCTGCAAACAAATCACCCAGTAGAAAGTTACGCTATGAACAGATCACACTGTAGAGAGTTCAGTTAGAAACAAGTCATCCTGTAGATAGATCAGCTAGAAGAAGTCACTTTGTAGAGAGTTCAGCTACAAAGAAACTACCATGTAAGAGAGTTCAGCTGCAAACAAATCACCTGTAGAGAGTTCAGCTAGAAACAAGTCACCTGTACAGAGATCAGCTAGAAACAAGTCATCCTGTAGAGAGTTCAGTTAGAAGAAGTTACATTGTATAGAGTTCAGCTACAAAGAAACTACCATGTAGAGAGTTCAGCTGCAAACAAATCGCCCTGTAGAGAATTCAGCTACAAACAAATCACCCTGTAGAAAGATCATCTATATAGAAGAAGTTACCTTGTATAGAGAGTTCAGCTACAAACAAGTCACCCTGTAGAGAGTTCAGCTAGAAGAAGTTACATTGTAGAGAGTTCAGCTACAAAGAAACTACCATGTAGAGAGTTCAGCAGCAAACAAATTGCCCTGCAGAGAATTCAGCTACAAACAAATCACCTTGTAGAAAGATCAGCTAGAAACAAGTCATCCTGTAGAGAGTTCAGTTGGAAGAAGTTACATTGTAGAGAGTTCAGCTACAAACAAATCACCCTGTAGAGAGTTCAGCTAGAAACAAGTCACCCTGTAGAGAGATCAGCTATAAACAAGTCACCCTGTAGAGAGTTCAGCTAGAAGAAGTTATATTGTAGAGAGTTCAGCTACAAAGAAACTACCATGTAGAGAGTTCAGCTGCAAACAAATTGCCCTGTAGAGACAAACAAATCACCCTGTAGAAAGATCAGCTAGATAAAGTTATCTTGTAGAGAGTTCAGCTACAAACAAATCACCCTGTAGAGAGTTCAGCTAGAAACAAGTTACCCTGTAGAGAGTTCAGCTAGAAGAAGTTACATTGAAGAGAGTTCAGCTACAAAGAAACTACCATGTAGAGAGTTCAGCTGCAAACAAATTGCCCTATAGAGAATTCAGCTACAAACAAATCACCCTGTAGAAAGATCAGCTAGAAGAAGTTACCTTGTAGAGAGTTCAGTGACAAACAAATCACCCTGTAGAGGGTTCAGCTACAAACAAGTCACCCTGTAGAGAGTTCAGCTAGAAGAAGTTATATTGTAGAGAGTTCAGCTACAAAGAAACTACCATGTACAGAGTTCAGCTGCAAACAAATTGCCCTGTAGAGAATTCAGCTACAAACAAATCACCCTGTAGAAAGATCAGCTAGAAGAAGTTACCTTGTAGAGAGTTCAGCTACAAACAAATCACCCTGTAGAGGGTTCAGCTACAAACAAGTCACCCTGTAGAGAGTTCAGCTAGAAGAAGTTACATTGTAGAGAGTTCAGCTACAAAGAAACTACCATGTACAGAGTTCAGCTGCAAACAAATTGCCCTGTAGAGAATTCAGCTACAAACAAATCACCCTGTAGAAAGATCAGCTAGAAGAAGTTACATTGTAGAGAGTTCAGCTACAAAGAAACTACCATGTAGAGAGTTCAGCTGCAAACAAATTGCCCTGTAGAGAATTCAGCTACAAACAAATCACCTTGTAGAAAGATCAGCTAGAAGAAGTTACCTTGTAGAGAGTTCCACTAGAAACAAATCACCCTGTAGAGAGTTCAGCTAGAAACAAGTCACCCTGTAGAGAGATCAGCTAGAAACAAGCCACCCATAGAGAGTTCAGCTAGAAGAAGTTACATTGTAGATAGTTCAGCAGTTTAGCTGCAAACAAATCGCCCTGTAGAGAATTCAGCTACAAACAAATCACCCTGTAGAAAGATCAGCTAGAAGAAGTTACCTTGTAGAGAGTTCAGCTACAAACAAATCACCCTGTAGAGAGTTCAGCTACAAACAAGTCATCCAGTAGAGAGATCAGCTAGAAGGATCACCTTGCAGAGAGGTCAACTACAAAGAAATCACCCTGCTTCATCTTTTCTTCTTCCTGTAGTAAAGAAAAAATGACAGGTTAAAAAGCCTATGGCCGGCTTTGGGCTATACAAATACAAAAAGAATTAAAATCTAATCCAAAACAGCCAAGCTGTAAAAAAAGAGTGCGGCCCTGAGAAAGGCTATGGTGAAAAAAGATGTGAAATTCAAGGTGGCGGCTAAGAAATGGCTGTGATGGTAGGTTAATGGTAAAAATTTTAATAACAACAATTCAGGTGAATTTGGTGCCGCTTGGTCTTGGCACAAAATTCACCTGAGTTGTCATTATTAAAATTTTTACCATTAACCTACCATCACAGCCATTTCTTGGCCGCCACCTTGGATTTCACATCTTTTTTCACCATAGCCTTTCTCAGGGCCGCACTCTTTTTTTACAGCTTGGCTGTGTTGGATTAGATAATATTTTATGGAGGAGAGTGTCTAAGAATCAATATAGCCTGTGCAAAATCACTATGTACACATCTGCAATGCTTTCATTGATGGTATATATGATAGATGCTGATAAGGTCAAGTCTTTGATCTGAGAGTATTCTACTTTAACCAACTCTTTTCATGTCATTGCAGCTCTTCGGTACTGCATATATTCATGGTTTCTATGCCTTCTCCTTTCTGCCTCTTCAGGAGTTTCTGCATCCCTTCTGAGCCTGTACTGCTCCCTCCTACGTCGAAGACATTCCTTCGTATCCATTCAATAGTTACTCATGGCCAGACATCACTCCATGGTATAAAAGTAATTTACACCGATAACTCTCGTGATATGAACCATTACACATACCAAATATGGCTAAGCAGTAGTATACACCGTTAACTTCTGTGAATTGAACCATGACAAATACCAAATGTGGCAAAGTAGTAATCTACGCCATTAACTACTCCGTGGAATGAACAATTACACACACTTGTATGGCTAAGCAGTAATCTACGCTGTTAACTCCTCCATGAAATGAACCATCACACATACCAAATATAGCTAAGCAGTAATCTACGTGTTAAGTCCTCCATGGAATGGACGATTATATGCACTTGTATGGACTACGCACACTGTATAAGGAGAATGGTTTGTAAGCACATGTAAGGTTTACACTTTATATTGTAATTTATAGTAAACCTGTCCATTACACCGCTGACTCCCTAGTGTGGGGCTCACTCACACTCGCCCCAATCATGTCAGGTATCCATATTTATAAAAAGTAAATAAACTAGTGTAAAAATAATAAAACATGGTAATAGAGATACTGACAAATGTAAAGAAATGAGAGTCAAACAAGCCAGCATGTTAAACACACACAGATCTCTATTTGGACTCAAATAAACATTTATACAGAAGCATTCTCAGTACTTATCTGCCCCTGATTTATGGAAAACTACTGTTTTTTTTCTTAGTTTCTACCATATCTATTGAGTCCAAATAGAGATCTCCGTATGTTTAACATGCTGGCTTATTTGACTCTTGTTTCTTTACTTTTTTCAGCGATCTCTATTACCATGTTTTAATTTTTAAAATTATTTTTACACTACTATTACATATTATATTACCTTGTGTCCACAGCCTTAAGCTGTCATGCCACCTTATCATGTGACATGATTGCATTGTTAGACAATGTGCAAACTTGGTTATAAGTAAGAAGCTGGTGAATAAGCTTCATTCAGTAGGCTTCATTACTTCGTTGTGGCTAGGCATTACTCAGTGGATCACTAACAAGATTAGTAACTTTGTTACTTGTAGTAACAATATTATGTAATATTAGATACGTTACAGTAACTATACTACTTAGGTAATGCATTACATTTGTAAGTAAAGTAACTTGAGTTATATTACCTGTTTTTATAGCGTATATCGTTATATTATTTAGTTACCACAAAAGTAATAATATTACATAACGCGTTACTCCCAACACTGTTATTGAACAAGTCAAGAGTACTATTCTATGAATTTATGTCTCTATTATAAATTTGAAACTAAATAAAATGATTATCATGTAGCTATTAAGGTGACCTGTTATGCAGCTGAACCCTGCACAGGATGTTATGTGTAACTACAAGTGATCTCCATAACTATATCTCCATACACTTTACCACACAGCCACTGCTGCCAGTTGCTCATCTTAATTTAATTTCTATAACCTTATAAATGAAAGTTCTATAGTTCACTATACCAGAAGGACAAAGTTTTATAATTTCATACAGTAAATCTATCAGTGAAAATTCTAATTGCATTGTATTAGAAGTGCTCAGAAAAATGTGTGCTCTATCAGAGTACTACAAAAATATTAGGCCATTACATAACACAGTCGAGATACTCTAATTGTTAGTGCAATTTGTTGTCATGTCTTCCAGCTAAACTGCTTATGTAAACTAGTCAAATTTTCTTGCACATGTTAGTAAACTATTAAGGTAGTAATGTAATGGAAATCTGTTTAAATATCAATGAGTTATAGCTATATATGTAAGGGGGCATCTCCAAACTGATTTTGGTACGCTTAACGTCATAATGACGCTAACTTCAGACCCCCCCTCCTTAACGTCACACTATGAAAACAATGCATTGGCTATAGAAGCACAAAACATTATATTCTTTACCTGAAAGCAGTCTACAAACAGTATAGGTGCTTAATCACATCACTTTCTCTGTTCTATAGCTGTTTACACTATAACTGCTTTAATAAAAATTAATAATGTCATAGGCTGAACCCCCCTCCCCCCTAACGTCATTATGACGTTAAGCATACCCCCAAATCAGTTTGGAGATGCCCCCTAATTCAACAGATAATCAAGTATGTACGCATGTGTCAAAAGTGTGTTTTTTTTGAGATACATATCACAATAGAGTAGTAATACAAATAAATTCACTACAAAATTAATTTCAATATAATAAAAATCTACTTCTGTTTACCTGCAGAATAAGACAAAAGCCAACTGTAATATCTAATCCAAAACTGCCAAGTTTTGAAAAAGGGGTGCAGCCTTTCAAAATAAGCTAGTGTGAAAAAGATGTGATATCAAAGGTGGCAGTCAAAAATGGCTTCAATGATATTGTTATTATGTCAATAAATTAGTGATGTGACAAATTAATTGACAAAATAATTGCAGCCATTTCTTGGCTGCCACCTTTATTTTCACTTCATTTTCACGCTAGTCTATTTCGAAAGGTCACATCCATTTTCACAGCTTTGGATTTGATTAGTTGTATTATAGTGCATGGGCAGATAAAGAGCTACTGTTAGTGTCATAAATCAGTTGTAATGTTTACAAATGGTTGTAACGCAGCTAGGTACCTCTATTAAGCCACACAGTCTGATTACTAATTAGATAAAAGGTACCAAAATAACCATACACTACATCACCACATGAAGACACAATACAAAGGTAATGAATTTGCCAATACATCGCCGATTATTACATGATTCTATTAATTATCAGTGAATATCTGCAATACTTACAGTACCACTGAATGGAAAGCAGAATAATGGCTGGTCTGAATTAGAATCAATATACAAGTATATACCACGTGTTCGTTCAGCTATTAGCTAACCCCCAAAATGGTAATATCATTACTTGGACACAGTTCTCAGTAGTATGTATACTTCAATGGGTGCTGTAAATCTGTACATGCACTTTACTACAAAAGAGTAGTTGATGACAGCTTTTATATCATATTTGGGAATTGTCAATTGTCAGACCTGCAGCCCAGTGCTTAAAGACCTCGCAGGAGTGGTATGACTAATACTAATAAATATCAGTGGCAGATCCAGGATCTAGCAAAAGGAGGGGCTCAAACAGGCTAAGTTGTAGGTAGTTGGGGGAGGGGGGCAGAGAACAGATTCTCTTGTCAGTTGCTGTATTTTTGAAGCAGCAGATAATCACCTCTTAGTAATGTCTCACTGTTGATTTTGTCATTATTTTTCCTTTTGCAGATGATTGTAAATTTCTTAAAAGCTATTTAAAAGTCTTAAACACTGGCCAACAACACAGAAATCATTTTTAGAGACATTTAGTGTGCATGAAGGTGCTGGGTGACAGTTTGACAGCTGCTTTTACTTAGGTTTCAGGGGTGAGTTTGCATTAAATGGTAGTAATATGCATATTTTTATTAATTGATTTTGGCCTGGCAAAGTTTAGTATTTCAGTTAAAAGAAGTATGGCTCCTCCACAAAGGGAGGGGGAGGCACTTGCCCCAAATGTTCCATCCTAGATCCACCATTGAATATAGCACTAAAACAATAGTCAAAATAGGAATTCTCTCCACATATCCCATCATGCAGTAGCAATACACCATAGATGGCTTTGTAAATTGTCATCCTTACTTAGTGCAACTGTGTACACTGCAATTTATATTGTTTGTAGCTACCATATAGTGGGAAATTTTTGAAAGGGTAAATTTTCGAAAAATTCGAAAACAACTATGTGTTTTCGAAAATAGTACATCCCGGCTTTGAAGTGACAATCAAAGAAAGTATAGCTAGGTATATATAAATGATTTTTGCGAGTGCACGTATGCATAGCTTTCTGATCAGTTAGCTATAGGCTTAATGTATTATAGCTAGGCACTGGGCCACACACAAGTAGCTAACGATATAGCTATAGCTACCACGCGCGCGCGCATATGAGCAAGCACGAATGACACCATGAGTCTTGAAGCCCATAAGAGCTCGAGAGACCAGAAATTACCAGGAAAGACTATAATTATCAGTAAACATCTATATGGGCTGAAAAACGCCATGTACTTAGCTATGGCTCGAACAACATGGTTCAATCTACGAAGGAAGACCCTAGGATAGCTATACGAGATTCCATCAAAGCCAGATTGAACGTTTATCTAGCTGTACTGAACAATCAAAGCAGCAAATTCTAGCTATGTACGTATGTGATCAACGCAACCACTGTTATAGCTTCCTCCGTGAATTAATTATCTATGGTGCGGCGCAGTAAAGAGACATTGTTTCGAAAATATTTTTTCGAATTTCCAATCAAGCACTCTTTTTCGAAAATTTAACTTTTCGAAAATTTCCCGCTATACGGTATATGTTTACCTCTTTCAAATTGAAACATCCATACTCCTGGATTACCCACATTACTGGTCTCTGAAATATTAAGAATATCTGGTGTTCTCGATCCAGGAATGATGAAATAGTTGACATAATCACCACCGTTAATTCCTGCTACAGCTTCATTTCCACCAAGTCCATTACTTCCACCCTCCCAATAACCAGTAGTCCACTGAATTCCCTCATAAGCATAGAGAAAAATAATGACAGAAAATCGTTCACTAGTAGCCAGCACACATTGAAATGTGTTTGTCTGTAATAATATTGACATAACGTTAAGTACGCAACAAACCATCCTTTGCATAATACTACTGCATTTAACTTACAAGATTCAAGTTAAAAAGTCACAGAAATTATATACACATTACCTCCATTTCTCTTATTGCATTAATATTGCTCTTCTTTATACTATTATATATATAGAAAACTTCTACCCGAAAAGTTGACACTATGTTTTACTTTTCCAAAATATACTCATTTTCATACAGTAAGGTAGTGTCTTTATGGTAGGGTACTGTACCTGCCATTACAAATCATCATAGAAATAGTGTATGTAATGAAAAGCTCAATTTTACTACTCAAATAAACAATCACACTAAAATGAAATACTCTGATATAGCAATCAGAAGAGTTTTGAAGTTGAAATATCAATGTAAATACTCTAATACAGCAATTATCAGTCAAAAATGGTGGCATAATTTTGGTCATTTTTAAAAGCACAATAGACAATTACAGAGCAGATCAATTTTATCAGCAAACATGTAACAGCTAAATACCAATACAATATTCATAATTGTGTGGAAACTCGATCTTTTTAATAATCCTGGCTACACCTTTGTATAGGGAGTGGATAACTACACTTGTAACAATTGGTTTGCTATACATAGTGTTTAATAATCTAGCTGCATTTGTAATGATTTTCATAAGCACAGTGCCCATGCACCTTAATGAACTATGTACAATAGTTGCATTTAGGCTTGATGATTTCCTGTTTTTCATCAGAAAATTCCAAATGTAGCGTGCGGACAGGAAAGTCATTACCATTATCCATTATCACCTACTGTAGTACGTACTTGCCACAATCTAGCTAGCTAGACTTATTTTCATACCTCTATACTCTCCAGGGTATGATTCTCTCTGCATAACAGATAATGTGGTAATTTAGCTAACTCAACATTGCTAGTTTGGCAACTATCCTCATTAGATGTAGCTACATATAGTTTCCATCCTTCGTCACATGATCAGATCAATTTCAAGTTCATTGCACCAATCTTTCACATTCTCTTGGCTACAATGTGCAAGGTAGCTACTGTATGAGTGCAGAAATCTTGAAAACTGAACTACATGCACATTCTCAATATTTGGTTAATAAGATGAATAATTAATAATGGTTAAATCTTTAGTAATAGGGAAATACATGTACCAGTAAAAACAGGGCCGGAGGAAGCAATTCAAAAGTGGTCAGGCCAGGGGGTAGGTAGTGAAATGATAAGCAATTGTTGTGTGAATGCTAGGGGGGTCTGGGGGAATGCTACCCCAGGAAAAGTTTCAAAATTGCATGCTCTGGGATTAAATCTAAGAATATTTTCAGCTGTAAATTCCCTAGCAAATTACTGACTAACACTTTTGTTAAACTCACTGCACGGGTCTACATCATGTGTTTACATTAATTTCTTACATAATGCAGTTGTAACACATGCAGCATGAGTCTATAACATTTGAAATTAATAGCTATAGAATTTAAATTTTTAATGTGATGAAGTCACAACTCAGTGAATAGCTAGCTAGGCACTAAGCTGTATATTTAATCTTTACCTTATCATGCTATGTTGCAGTGCTCACTATTATATTCATTAAATTATGTATGCTATATTTCATATTTGCTAGCTTCATAAAGCGTTTGACTAAGTACCCGAGTGCTCTATTAGGATGACTGTTCTATTAGAATGTTTTGATCTTTTCCATGATTGTCACAGGGAAGGATTTAACAGGTAAATATTCTATTGGCATTATATCACAATGCTTGCATGATGCCTTTGGCATATATCATTCCCAAAAATACGCCAACATTATCGGTCAGTGCCTATCAGTGACTAGGATAAATATTTTTAAAATTATAATGCTGAAAAAGTGGTCAGGCTATGGCCTGACTGGCCGGACCGCTTCCTCCGGCCCTGAAAAATACATGCGGGCACTAATGAAAAAAATCATTAATTGTGGCATTATAATGATCACTATTGCAACGCATTACATTATAATTTGCAAACCCTAAATAAGGTATCACATCAAGACACACAGTAGTGTGTCGTGTGGCCAAGAGAGCCTGTCCACAGCACCATGTGTACAGGTTATTTTACAATATTTTGAATGATTTTCTGATTGCACTAATTTGAATTGCATTCATGTGAGTTAAGCAAAAACAGACTATGAATGTACTTGTACGGTTTCCTGGCTAGCTAGAAATGGGCTTATAACCTAGATTTAAAAGTTTCAAAACATGCCCTAAGGCAACATGGCACAGTATCTCAAATGATTTAGTGTACGTACCTTGCTCAACGTTCACAAAAAATTTGGTGCTTTTATCACAAAGTGAACAATTTCATCAAAATTTGTTGCTTAGCTGCTCTCTTATTATGGATGTTTTAAAATTTGGGCATTTGTGACTAGATCTGTGAAAACCATTCCTATCGCCCAAGGCAGGAAGTTGTTTTTTTTCACTGTCACAGTTGACCAAAGTAAAGTGGTCTGCTTTTGCTAGCTGCTTTTTTGAAGCACAGTGGCAAGCTGTACGAGTGATCTGGGGTCTTGATGGAGCCCTGGCCAACCAGGAGATGGCTGTGTATGGCTGCACAGCTCTGTGGTATTGGACAATGACCTATGCTGTGAATTTTAGCCAGGTTTGAACCCTCAATGGCCCGTAACTTAGCCTAATTCATCCCTAAACTCAATTTTGTAAACAGCATCTTTCCCGCCTTCCAGCCCCCCCCCCCCCCACTTCCCACCCCTTTTGGAGCTCACCTGATACAGCCAAACTTGGTTAAAAAACTATTCTTAATGGCAGGAAATTTAGCTGTTGACTGCTTCTTCAGTGGATGATTTGGAAAGTAATTAAATTGTTGAAAAACGTGTTAAAATTTGGTACTCATAGCTACCACCATTGGAAAGCTACAACACTCTGAATATTTAAAACACAGTGTTTCTCGATACTTTTAAATGGGCAATAAGACTGGTTTCCCAGAGAGTCACATTCGTGACCGGATTTGTGAAAAGGGGTCTTCCACACACATCCAATTCTATGAACTTGTAACTTAGTATTCAAGAAAGATACAAACCTAAATTTTTCTCCATCCATTCACCAATGTTTGTTCTCATTTCTGTCCAAATTTCAAGTCAATAACGTTTTTCAGTCTCAAGTTATGAATTGTCAAAGTTCATAAATTGGATGTGCGTGGAAGACCCCTTTTTGCAAATCCGGTCACATTTATGGATGCAGGCACCATAGCTCCATAGTCCCTTCTCCAAAGCATACTATTTTTGCATTAGCTGTCTGCCAGGTAGGGTAGGCCACACAGCAAATTAAATTAAATTTGTTTCAGCCAGTCGTGACACAAGTGATGGAGTGTACAACACTTATTGCAGGTTATTCTATAAGGGAGTCATGCTGCATGGGCTTCCTGTGAAATTTGAATAATCTACTTGGGAAATTTGAAAATCATTGCCAGTTTTACTTGCTTTTTGCATTTTAAGGCATTTTCAAGCTTTTAAATTGCAAATATTCTGCAGCTTCTGGGGGTTGCACCCAGACCCGCTTGAACTTCTAATTACTAGCTGTATAACTGTACAGCCATATAGTAAGTTTCATGCTGTGCCCCATAAAGTCAGATCTACAATTGCCTACCTATTATAGTATAGAATGTCTTAAGAACAACAAGTATAGCTAGCTAGCAGTGAAATATCACTACAATTGCATAGCATATCTGAGTGTTTAACTTTCAAAAATTTCCTAGGGGGCATCGCCCCAGACCCTCTAGAATGCTTGTACTTTGCACTTCACAGAGTGTGCTTTGCACACTGTGCAGCAACTCCATTCTCAGGTAACACCATGCATATTAGTAGCAATTTCGACATATATATACAATGGCCTGACCAACTCAATTTTCCCTTGTAAGAAGACATGTTTCTCTCTCCCTGCTACACAGGCTATTCAGTAGCCTTCTTTGCAGGTCCATAGTGGGATAGTGACTAATAACAACCTCCAGCTTTGGAGCCGCAAAAGAAATGGCCAAGCTGTGAAAAAGGGTGCAGCCTTCAATAGCCGAGTGAAAAAGTTGTGAAATCAAATGTGGCAGCCAAGAAATGGATGTATAAAAATGTCTGTGTGCATTAGTAACATTTCTTAACATTAAAATCATTAGCATTATTGCAATAATATGAAATATAGGGATTTTTTCATATAGCTATGTTGTATTACCAACATTTATTATCTTGTTTCACTACTATTGATTGCTTGGATACTTGGCTTTTAAGCTAATACACTTTTAATAATTGTTTCAGCTCATAACTATTTTGACTTTTAATAGCTTTAATAACTTGTAGCAAAGTATATTAGGTAATACAGTGGAACCTGTGTTACGGTCACCTGGATTAAGCGGTCACCTCTGCATAACGGCCATGGACACGAGGTCCCAAATATTTTCCCATACAAATGTATGCATTGTTGTCTGCATTAAGCGGTCACCTGTCTAACGCGTATAACGGCCAACCAAGAATTTGCCTATGAATCACTGTATACATAACTTTCTCCTTCACATAGCGGTCGCTACCTTTTATGGTGGCTTATTAAGCCAACTGCCTGGCACCACGGTACCGTTTCAATTAATGCACAATTATCACGCTTCCTGCCTTTCAATGAATACTATATAACCTATCAGGCTTCATTGCTTAAACGTATTCAATAGCTATAACCAACATTCATAACAAGCTCACCTTGTCCTTTCTGTACTAAAAAAAAATTAATATTTCTGCATTGCGGTTGGCGCGAGCCTCTTAATAATAATTACTCATTTATAACGGCCATAGCCACTAAAATGCTGCTGACCACCTTATACAGGTTTTCTCTATAACAGCCACCTGTATATAAAGGCCAGATATATCTGGTCCCAAGGTGACCATTATAGACAGGTTCCACTGTACCAAGTTATAGCAGCAAAAAATTACTTTTAGCTGAGTGATTGTTGTAAAGAGAGAAGAACTTTTCTACTGACTATATCTCAATCTCAGCTTATTGAAATTATATTTTGTGCTAATTATGCTAAAAAATTACTTGAAATGGTTGAAATAATTCTCAATGATTCTACCCCATCACAATTCTCAAAATTATTAGGGCATATTTTCTGTATCCTAAATATCTTCAAAACAGATATGCTAAATCATACCTTGTCTGTACGTCTTGAGTAATACCCGACAGCGTCCCATGTTGCAATAAACAAGTTTGATACAGTAAAATGCTGATACGCTGGGAAAACTGCTCTTATTTCATTGGTTGCTCTAGCAAGGAGACTAGCATCAGAGGTCTGACGATAGAAGACTTGTCCAGTTCCTCTGAGGTCAACATCAGCCCAGAATGGTGCAACAAATCTGTAACCAATTTGAGGAAGTGAATTAGGAAATCGAGAAAATCTTGCATTAAGACCAATAACTCCATTGTCACCAACCTGTACAGTAAATACACATGTGTACCATTTAGAACAGTATGTACAGCACTTAGCAGAAACAGGCCAAAAAGGACTTTGGAAATGAAGCTACACAGTGGAGTTTGCAGTACACAACAGACACAGATGTCATTCTGCAGGCATGGGCCCCTAAGACGTTAGAATATAACCATTTATAGCTCATCGTGCAAGGTATATCAATAGGCCCATGAATAACACAGTGCATGAAACTTTTGGCAATGGCAAATACTTGTCACCAACACCAGCCATTGTTGAAAAAAACGCTGCAACATAGTAGTTAAGTAATAGTTAGACTTCAGACCACAGAGTACTAAGTAATTTAGTAACCATATGGCCCTGTGCTGTGGCGCCTGAGCGAAGCAAATTGAAGGTGCTACTACAGGGCCTGAGGGTTACTAAAGTACTTACTGTAGACTCCTATGGTCTGAAGTCTAACTTAGTTAGACCCTTTATGTAGTTGTTGTACCTTAACACTGCTTGTACCACAGAAATGTAGCATTAATCAGTAGAAACAAGCCATTACTCCAACTGTAACTGGTTTAAAATTAATGCAATTCATTGCTAGCACTACCAGTGCAGGTGCATGCAATAAACTTAAAAGGGTCTAAGTAACTTAGACACTTCCGAAACCCACCACAAAAAGGTTTAAACATAATTGGCAGGTTCCTAATGATAACAAAGAATTTGCTGCAACAATATGCACAAAATGGTGTTTGCTGGGGTTTCATGTATACTAAATTGTGATATTTCCTTGAGATCTCCAGAAATTCATAGTCAGAAATGTGCAAAGAATTGTCATAATTAATTAATACTTCACTAATTTTTATGCAAAGGATTGTGATTCCATTCAGGAAGTACATGATTGTGAATTGCGATAATTTTTGTAAATTTTCTGAAATTTTCATTTATAAGTTTCAGTATACTAGAAACATCATGGAACATATTTTTTGTGCAGTGATGTGTGCTACATATCACACATGCATTATGGAAAACATACATAAATACATACATAAACACTCCTTATTATCTGATCATAAAATACAAAGTCTTCTGCTAAGTCAATTTGTGAAGATGTGGAATCACCACTAAAAGTTGATAAAGTGTTATCATTTTGACTGTATCCATAAGGGTAAAACTGTAAAAAAAAATGGAAAACCATCAACATTTACATAAGATTACATATGTACAGTAGGAACAGAGTACCGTAATTTTTAAATATAAGCTGTGAGAAATTTTCATGAGCTAAATTTTCATGTTAAAATTTTTCCACCTGTGACCTCAAGTAACAATTTTTTAAACAATGAATTATATAACTTTATTAAATTGTTAAAATATACTGTCCTATTTTTTGTATAGGAGAAGCAGAATGACAAGCAGTGAAACTTAAGTGTGGCATCTCCGTTCCATGGAGGCTGCACCCCAGATTCAGAAGTTGTCCATCACAATTCAAGCAATGGACCAGAGTGAAATTGCTGCAGCTAGAAACTCAATTTGTATACTTCATTTAATTTGCTGTCTATCATGACATGGTATCATTACCTGGCCACGCTATTGCCAGCTCATGGTGAAATAAATCTTTCCTAGAATCAGGCAAGTCACTCTTGTTTTTACAATACTGCAGCAAACAAGTATATACGTTTGACACGCCAATGGTGAAGCCTCGATCCAGGTGGCCAGAAGGGGATTGACTAAATCTGTAGTGACTTCAACTTGAAACTTGTTAAAAAAATTTAAATATTTTGTAAAAAATATTTAAAAAGAGAAAAATCAAATAAGAGATTTTTGTGCTCAATCTCATCGCTTTTCCATAATGCATCAGACTCCTACCACTGCTGCTAGCCGCTGAAACCCTGAATCTTAGATGTATAGATATGGTAATCTACCATATAATAAAAATGTTGCTGAACCTAAACCCTAACCCTAACCTTGGACTACTTCTCTACTACCACCTATTTTTCTAGCAGTTAACCAGCTTATCTAATCTTACGTCGGCAAAAAATTAATTTTCATTGAATGCTAACTTCGACAAAATATTTTTAATGGTTATAAATATAGAAATACGGTATATACAATTCGCACAGATATGTGACTGAATTTTGGAAAATCATCCATATTGTCACTCATGAAGTAATTACAAATTTAATGTTTAGGGTGATGCTGTTTAGTGCAGGGTCCAGTTTTAAATATATTCAAAAACTTTCTTGTAATTCAAGGAGAATTGATAACAAGCGGATTTATACCAAGAAGCTTATTACTAAATTGTTAGAGCGATTTTCCAAAATTCAGTCACATGTGTACCTTGTCAAATAATTATTATAAAATACTGTAGTTCTTACCTCTGATACACAAGTGTACATTTCACAAGGGTCTAAATAAAAATGGCATCCATGTTTAATGATGAAGTGGTACACACACACACACACACACACACACACACACACACACACACACACACACACACACACACACACACACACACACACACACACACACACACACACACACACACACACACACACACACACACACACACACACACACACACACACACACACACACACACACACACACACACACACACACACACACACACACACACACACACACACACACACACACACACACACACACACACACACACACACACACACACACACACACACACACACACACACACACACACACACACACACACACACACACACACACACACACACACACACACACACACACACACACACACACACACACACACACACACACACACACACACACACACACACACACACACACACACACACACACACACACACACACACACACACACACACACACACACACACACACACACACACACACACACACACACACACACACACACACACACACACACACACACACACACACACACACACACACACACACACACACACACACACACACACACACACACACACACACACACACACACACACACACACACACACACACACACACACACACACACACACACACACACACACACACACACACACACACACACACACACACACACACACACACACACACACACACACACACACACACACACACACACACACACACACACACACACACACACACACACACACACACACACACACACACACACACACACACACACACACACACACACACACACACACACACACACACACACGATGAGTTATGTAGCCAAGAAAGTAAAAAGCGCATGCCACAAATTTGTAAAAAAGCTCAAGCCATTACTGTGAGTTATTTACAAGTAGTAATGATTTCACAATTCTCACTGCATATCACATTATTTTACCATCTCAGTTCATGAATGTACAAAAAGCTTTCAATTCAATATCAAATATCAACAATACTTGTATCCATACTATTAATTTATCCTAATATGAGGCAAATTAGTGCTGAGAGAAATTATGAAGTTGGACAATTCTTTTCTTTCATGCAGGTTTTATCTACACAGAAGTTCTGAACCTTCTGATGAACTTGAAATGTTGCTGGTGCATTATTACAGCTATGAGATGATTGTCAGCTAATTATGTAGCAACGTGTATGACCACGCAAGTTGCATCTGCAGAAACAGAATCTGGATCACTCATATTTATATGCCAGTAAATTCTCCTAGAATTGTGTTATTGTGTGTGCATCATTTCCACCCACCCACCCACCCACCCACTCACACACACACAAACTGTGCTGGCCATGCACTGTGTATACATGCCCTATTGTTATCTTTACCCATTGGTGGTTGTATGTATGTGTGCTAGGCCTAATAATAATAATGAACTTATAATAATAATAATACAGCTAAATAAGATACAGAAGCTTACCAGCAATTACTTGCAAATCAATTGTCTCACTAGTATACTCCACACCATCAATAATAACAGAGCAGTTTAATTCTCCAATGTCAGTTACTTCCAATTCAGTGATATTAACTGATTGTTCAATTTCCATATCAACAAAACATCCAGTGGAACAACTCCAACTGAACTCACTATCAGGTGGTGGAGTAGGCGTTACCATACATGTCAAGGTGAGGTTAGACCCGACAAAATATTGGAAAACATTATTGTTCCCATCCACAGGTGGATTAATGGCAATGGCTACATTGTATTCTATTGTGGTAATACAGCATAAGGTGAACTTTTGCATTTGTGAAATACATGTAATTAGTTAGGGTACTAAGACTTTTTTTGTGCACTTTTGGATAAAAACATGAAACTTGCCATATAGTTTGTATGTATCATAAAGGTTATTTTTTTTGATAGGGAGCCACCTCAGATTTGACCTTTGGTGACCTTTACACCCAATTTAATGCTTTAAAATGGTCAGTTTTTCAACTGTCTCACCTATAAATGGTTCAAAATTCACAAACTTGGTGTCAAATTAATGCTCTTGCTCTGAAGAGTACACTAACATTTAAAGAAAGTCCATAGCTTTTACTATTGCAAAGTTATAGCCATTTATAAGAGCAAAAAGTAGCCTTATTTTGTCCCACCCACGCGCATCATGCAGTATGGTACTTATACATAGTGCAGACTTGTATTTCCAACATAATTATTAGATGCTGAGTTAGATATGTGTTGTCATTTACAATTGTAAGGTGGAACCTGTCATATAGTGACCACCTGTGTTATGAGACCACATTGCTATAAAAGTTAACTTCAAGTACATTGTACAGTAAAATGCACTGTATACTTGTCTACATAAGATAGAATACTTGGCTAAAATGGTGCTGATACCTATGGAATATAAAATAGCCAGTATAGCTACACTTAAGCATGCAGCATATGTTTAGTTGTCATCCTGTAACAATGCCCCATTTATGTGTATCCTTAAGCTGTATATACGGTATACCAAGCATTATGTTGGTAATACAAGCAGTGCTTACTAACGTGGTGCAATAAGATAGTAAAGGAATTGGTAGTTTATTTACAATATAGCAGTATAAACACCACTAGCCAAACAGCATTATAAATCCTGTGCCAAAAACAGCCCAGCTGTAGAAAAGGTGAGGCTAAGAATGCACAAGTACATGTTCACGGAGTAACTACAACCAAAAGATATGATATCAAAATCTGGCCAAGAAAGCATTTACAGTATAGGCACTTTTATGTATTCATTTTCTATATGCTTCACATTATCACATCCAGCTAGCTGTACATGTGTGCTTGCAATATAAACAACACTACTGAGACGATAAAAGATGATTACACTGCATTGTTACCAAAATTAATTTAACTAAAAATTTACAATTGGTTTCTACTTGGCCATCTTTTTATTTTAATATACAGTGTAAAAAGCGAAGTGTACTACAGTCCTACTAGTTTTGTTGCACAGCTTTGACATTAGATTAAAGCTTGAAAGACAAACGGTTATACTAGACAGCAGCTGTGGAGAGTTAGGAGAACAGAAACACAACAGTATAACAATTCCTAGCCAAGTTTTAACCAAGGAAATACGTAGCGTTCAAACTAGAGATGTGGCTTAATAACCATACTGTTCGACTCTAATGATCAATGGAGTTCTAAAAAGCCACGTATCGTCAATACCAGAAGGTGTACACAGCTGCTACAGGAACAGAAACGTACCTTGGTGTAGAAACGATACTGAAACGGCACGATATGACGAGTTTCTTCTGTGGGAAAGGCCAGTCAGTGACTTACTTCAAAGCAACTTGAATCACCCAACCTTAGAGAACGTTCATATTCTACTAAACCTACACTGATAGTCTACAGTAAAGAGAAATTTTAGTCTTTTATGCTCTTCTAATTGGTAACAAGTGAAACGGCCTTGCATCTAACCACGATGACATCAATTGTACAGAGCGCATGACGCCATTTCAATCCCTATTTAGAGTCGTATATCTATGATCTCAGTAACAATTTGGTGGAAATCCAATCAAAATTCATGGAATTAGGACCACTTATTCAAATAAAATAAGATCAAGATTCTGTCATGTCTACAGGATAAACTGCTTTCAGAAATCAGGTCTATAGTTGGAGTAACAATTTTAGGAGTGCCTTTTGTTGGTTTGAAAATAAATCAAGATTTAGACCACGAAGATACAAGTCAAAACCCACAGTGTGCATCAATCACGTGATCGAGTTTTGTTAAACAAAGACATTTAGTTGCTATGTCTACTAGGCAAACCACTTACAGGAATATTGGTGTATAGGTGGATTAATCATTCTTTCAGTAGTTCAGAAGACTTCACAATAAAACACTATGAAGATTAACTATGTGTAACAAAATTAATGCTTGAATGAGATACTCTAATAGCACAGTCACCCTATTAGAACATTCAGTAAGTAACAAGTCACACCGTAGACAATTCAGCTATATAATATTATAATGATGTCACCCTGAAAGAAATTCAGCTACAGTGCAGGCCACCATAAACTTCCATATGAATCAGTATTCATAACACTGTGATACTTGACTGGATTAAAGTGTTATTGACACCACTGACTTCAGTGCACTTTTTCTGCACAAAATGAAACTAAGCAGCAGGTTGACGTCATACCACAGACCTGAGCACAGCAAAAGGTTTATTACTTTGCATGTCAACGTAATTTCACATACAGACATTGTCACATTGTTAAGGACATATTGTTCCTTAATTAAGATGAAAATTGCAAAGTAATTTGTTCTACTGAAGGTATAGAGGAATTTTTGCTGTAATAATAAGACCATGTATGTATGGGAACACCTTGACTTTGGAATACCTTGAGTTTTTTGAAGAGTTTCCAGACATGCTTAAATGTAGATGTCCATAATTTTACTATATGTAAGAATTTCAATAATCAGTTTTTTAGCCTTCTCATATTAAACTTTGTGGATTTGCAATACCATCATGATTGTATAGTCATGTATCCTAAAATGTCTCTTTGAGTACAGCCATGCAAAAACAAGGATTTGATTTTAAAAAAAATCTAGAAGTAATTTTCTAAAAATCTGGTTCAGGGTGATGTTATGCATGAAACTACAAGAGCTTGTCATAAAGTAGGCAGCAGACAATTGTAAGCAATGTAGTTCAACAGCACATTACATTCATTTCATTTTATAGCACATGAAAAGAAAAGTCTAAGTCCTTGAAATTAGGTTTGGTAATCCTAAGGCTGCAGCACATGTGGTTGTCAGACCTTCAGTGCTGGTCACTGTAAAGCGCTAATTATACAACCAAGTACTAAGAATAATACGTAATGCGGTTAAAATTATGTCATTAATATAATGAATGAATAAATAAATAAATAATAAATAATGTTTGAGAAAACTACGAGGCCTAGAGACATCAACTAAGCGGGGATAGATTCGCCTGTGAATGAAGGTACAACCGTATAATAAGTACGCCTGTTCGTGCTGATGACTTTACCATACGTGTAATTCTATATAATGCCCGGCACCACACCCTTGTTTAATTACAGATTGTTCGAAGGAGAAGATTAGCAAACGTCCGCAGAGAGGCCAGAGGCCACTTTACTGGTAAACAACAACATTACAAGTATGTTTAAATGTTTGTAACTGTGTATTTTGTGTGCAGGGTATGCGCTCCAGGCGTCATGCAATTCAGCTGATGACCAGTTGGGATACCAGCTGATGTGCCTCATAAACAACCAGCTGGAACAACAAGGTAATGAGTAATGTAATACTTGTACTGGTAGTTGTATTATACATCTTCATCCTTCATCTGGCTTGCTAGCGGCTGGAATTATTTTCCACTGGACTTATCTACTGCTCTACTGTGAGTCTGTATAATAGCTAAACAAGAAGCCGATGCAGTATATACAACAATGTGTAACTATCTCCTGTATGTTGTGCATGGCTGTATGCATAATATTATAGACTGTGATCACTGTGCCAATGCCACACCGCTGATATACTGGTACATCACCTGTGGCCTCTAGTTACAACAGAGTCTGTTGTGCCATATTGGCTTGATTGGGATCAATTGTTAATTGTGACTTCACCATGTCCCTTGTTCTGCATAGCCTCATTTCACTGCTGAGTCATCTTGAGAGACAAGTCACACCTACAATATATAGCTACTTTCAATATAGCTTGGTTTTTGTGTAGGTTGTGTTTTAGTATTATGGTTTTCTGATGCCAGTTATACTCCCTTGCCTGTGTATGTATGCATATGTATCATTTCCACCGGTACACGCACACTGCTCTGAGTCCTACCTATGGCACTGTTTATACTTGCCCAATGGGTAGGTTGCAACTTTGGTGTATGTACTTGGTTGTATGTGACGCGGTCCTAGTAATAATAATTAAAAAATAAGAACCATTACAGAATTTGGGGATAGTTTAATAGTCTTAAGAACAAATGCTTCCTCTATAAAGCATTCACACAAACAAGTACAAACGAAAACATTTCTAAGGTAGGAATTGTATGCTTACCATGTAGTCATACATCAGCACGCCTCCCGTTTCAAGTAGAAAAATGAAAAAATACTGTATAAAGCTTCCTAGGATATGTTGTAATACATGGAAAACCTTTTTAGCTCAAAACATTTGCTCAAAGTAACTTGATTGTAAATAGCTGATTATGCTACAGGGTAACTTGTAACACAACTGAATTCTATAGGGTGACATCTTTGTAGCTAAACTCTCTACATGGTGACTTGTTTGTAGCTAAACTTTCTACATGGAGACTTGTACTATAGTTGAAATCTATTCAGGGTGACTTATCTGTACCTGTACCTTCTACAAAAACCTTGTTTGTATAGTGTGGGGCACCATAAACTTCCGTATTTACAGTGTATTTTTAAAATTGCTCCAATCCATCATAATGCATAACTCTCATTTGATATTGCAGCCAATGAATGCCTGGTAATTAGCTAACTAATAATAAAGCCGTTCAAATTATAATGCACTCTGTTGTATGGCTTTGTACTGAAACTTAGTGATTTCACTTATAAAACATTTCTTAAAACTTCACAATTACCACTACTGTTGCATAAAATTTAACATTACCGCGTAATTATGCAAGTTGAATAAGTTAGTACTTTATCCTTACCACAATTTAGTTGATACATCCATGTTCCAGGTATACCTACATTACTGGTCTCAGTAATATCAATGATATCAGATGTTAGTGATCCAGGAATGGTATAGGAGTTTATACCATCACCATCATTGATTCCAGCCAATGCTTCAGCCTCAGCATCCTCAGGATAATAGTAGTAATCATTAACTACAGTAGTCCACTGTATTTCCCCATACAGGAACATTACAAATGTTTCAAGTACTCCATTTGTGGCTAGCACACATTGGAAGGTGTTAGTCTGTAATGAGAAATTTTATGTATGTACACTGTATTTGATTGTATTAATTATTTGATTTTTTATTCATGCCATGGCTGTCCTAATGTGATCAGCTATGTGGTCCCATGTTGTCCGAGGGACCACTGGTTGTGACCATGTCATTACAACAGACATGTACAAAACCAGCTACTGCCAACCACTACCAAGTATACAGTAGTCCTCCAATGCTAACTAGTTAAATGTCTGTATAAATGTGACCAGACCTGTGAAAATAGGGCACATGTGCACAAACTATACCCCGACACGTAACATCTCATATCTCAGTTCTGCGATGGAATATTTTTATTCTGTAACTTATACTTTAAAGCCAAGTAAAGTTTGAATGACTGCTGCAACTTTCGTGGCAAAACAGTAATGGAATACAAAGTTGTGATGCATCTCACAGTTTAAAAAAGTAGGTAATTTTTATGCGCCCACATGCCCTATTTTTGCAGGCCCAGTAACACTATTACTGTATTTGACCGTTAATAGCCACGGCTACTATAACTTTCAGCAAGCAAAACCATGCAGCTACTATGCAAAGGCGGCTACTATCTGAGGGCAGCTACCATGGGCTTATGTAGCAGCAGCAGCCTGCGGTGTTTATACGAATTCATGAGTGACTGACCTTGTTTAATCATCTGTCAACTCTGTCATTCATTTTAAATTCTCCCAAAAATGATATTTCCTGGCTTAAAACAACTCCTTGCCTAGTTTCTGCTTCCAATGTGTCTAGTGGTCAACACTTGCAATAGTATGTTCACATACAAGCTGCGGCTCTTATCCGAGGGTGGCTCTTATGACAATAATTCTAGGCTGTGGAGTAGCTACTATCAGGGGGAGGATATTATACGAGCCACGGCTATTAACCGGTCAAATGCGGTATGTCTAAAAGTGGCTTGATATACAATACAGCAAATTAGGGCTGGGTGGTAATTACATATTACTGTATATAATCGTGATTGTTTCTGAATGTTGTGATGTAGATGTATTGTACGTATAATTATTATAAACAAGTAGAAGGAAAAATTAGCAATTGTAAATTGGATTAGGGATCAAAGAATAAAAAGAAGTAGTAAAACATTGGAATAGAAAAAAAGTAGTGAAACAAGAGAGATTGCCTATACCAGCAGATATAATAATGAACATTTAATCCCTTTGCTTCAGTCTATAAACTGACTTAGGGATTAAATGTGACCCGGCCTGCAAAATAGGGCATGTGGACACATAAAAACTGCCTACTTTTTCAAAATTTGATATATCATAACTTTGTATTCCATGACTATGTAGCCATGAAATTTTTAGCAATTATTACACATTTAATTGGCTTTACAATGCAAGTTACAGAATGGAAATATTCCATTCCACTGCTGAGATATGACATGTTATGTGACGGTGTGTAGTTTGTGCCCACATGCCCTATTTTCGCAGGCCTGGTCACAAATGTCCATAAGTATATCTGCAGGTAAAGGCAACTTCTCTTGTTTCACTACATTTTTACTGTTCCCTTCTTTCACTACCTTTTATACTATGATCCCTAGCTAACTTAATTTTTTCCTTCTACTAATGAACCCATGTATACTGCATCAAAATGAATGGTGTCAGGCATGCCATAATTAATTTGCATCTGAACACATGCCCCAACAACCAATTACTGAAAAGTGCAGTGGTAGGGGTGAATCCAGGATTTTTCAAGAGGGGGTCTCTGAGGTGGATGAAGGATAATTCCCAAATAATTCACATATGCGAGTCAGCACATCCTATGGCTGCAGCATTCATACATAAAATGTGCTCTTAGACAAACTTTAACAAGTATGATAACAGTATCTACGTAGCTAACTAGCTGGAAACCTAGTACACTGCTGTTTGTGCAGCTTATTGCTATACTATGCTATTTTAGATCTAGCTTATGCTTATTACATACACCACTTCCTGGCATACAGCATTACAAAATATGGAGCTCTTGTTCATCACACTCCTTCCTGACGGAGTTGATTGAGTTGAATCAACCTATATTATAGCATCATGTGATGATAGCACATGTGATATGGATTGTTTAAAATTCAGCAAATGGTGGAAGACATGTACTTACTGTCACAGTGTAAGTGGAAGAGCTGGGAAGCATGGAATTATAGTCACTGATATTGTTGCATAGGTATTATATGCTGTTACTTTTCTATTGTTGGTATATAATATACTTAACTCCACCCAACATTTGGTTTATATGGTCATATGATATCACTCAGCTGTTCTTGAGACCTTGCAAAGAAGACACAGAATGAATTGAATTCCACACAGTATGAATTACAGGGTGAGGACTCGAGGAGTTACTTCAGTAGTTCTTAGAATAGTTTGTGACTGCTCTATTAGAGTATATTGCTCTTTTGCTTTCCATTGCTTTCCTCCTTGCAGTTTCCTTCTTAGATTTCCTGTTCAAGATTTAACCTAATCACCTAAATGGGGTCTCAAGACCCCCAAAGACCCTCTCTGGATCCACCCCTGCCACTTCAATAACTATGTTCCACCCATTACACAGCAAACAAATGAAGAATAGTATAAGAAGTGTCTCTGCAGTCACATAATATTATGGAAATACACAAGGAAGTTGTATAATGCTACCACTAATCGATGTGTTGTGTTCTCAGCAAAAAGAAATGAAGATGACAGAGGTAAGTCCATAATGCATGTATTGCACATACTTTTGATGGTGAAAAGGCTTGGTGCTGATACTGGATGAGGATGAAGAGGATAATTTTCTGGGTAATGTGTTGTTGTAATGCAATAACCACAAGGCAATCTGGTAGCTGAAGAAGCAATCCCTGAGAAGAATTCTAGCCATAAGTCAGTCTTCTGAATATCCCACCATAACAAATGGATCAATGGTGTTAGGATGCATAAACATATATCACAGTGTTTAGCCAAAAGCTGGGTAATTGCTAGCCAAAGTTATCATACATTAATTTTGTAGGCAATCATTGATGGTGTGCGAGAGTGGACATGATTGATTAGGATAGCTAAATACATGTAAATATTCCGTACCTCCATCCACAATTTGAATCACAAAATCTATTACTGAAGTCATCATTTCCATTGATCAGTAAACTATTTTATTATTTCCAGGAATTGGTTAAAAAATATGGCATTGGACAGTAATGACCTAAGAATCAATGAAATTACCACACTAGTTATCTTTTCTTTTAGTATTGCCATATCAACACTTTCTTTGAGCAACATAGACACCACAAAATTATTTAAGGCGCTTAAACTATGCTACTGCACAGAGGTACTAGATACAGTACCTGTACCTTCACGATAGATTACATCCATTCTTTAAACTACATCTGATATAGATCTATCAATATCGATGGAGACCATGATGACCACACCCCTTTTAGGGAAATCTGTATTTACAATGGAATATACTGGACTCAAGATGTTCTAATACAGCAGTCACCCTAATAGAACAGTCACAGCTGTATGCTTTAACAAAAAAACTAGTACATTAAAATTATAAATTTAAAAATGAAGTAGGGATCCAAGCGATAAAAAGTAGTGAAACAAGAGATGAATGATGGTAGCTATTACAGCATAGCTCAGTGGGAAATCCCTTTTTGGCATGGCATAACAATTATTTTGTGTTCAATGTCAAAGTAGGGATTTCTCACTGAGCTATACTGTAATAGCTACCATCATTCATCTCTTGTTTCACTACTTTTATTACTTTGATCCCTACTTCATTTTTAAATTTATAATTTTTAAACCAGGCGTGTGATCAACAGCTGAGAAAAATGTGACTGGAAACTTAGTTTTATAACTTGATTTTGTGTAGTACGCCATCTGGTATAGTGCATATGTGACTTGTAATCAGCACAGTGAATCCAGTTCAATACAGCTAGCTATGCCCATTGTTTAAGCACACACACTCCACCTGTGACATCAATCACTGCATGTTAGTTTACAATAAAACACACGCAATCCTGCGCTGCTAAACAGCAGCTCATATAACATATTAGCATGTTTGATACATACTGTAACTACAGTACTTTATCCTTTTACTTGTGTACCATGTTTATCCATATAGACACCCAGGAATTTATTCCCCTTGTGAACCAGCAATCTTGTTGTTCCTTGTAACAGCTGTTGTTGACTTTTGACAAGTCAAGGGTTTCATTTGTTGCTGTAAACCTCTACAAATTAAGCTATTGTAATCTCATACAAGACCTTGTATATTAAGGTATGTCACAACCCTAGCCTTATATATTAGGACTTTGCATTTATTTGAGCTTGGCTTTAATATGGTATATAAATTTCATTATCACATCAAGGAGGCAGCAGCATATTAATATAATATTATTACCTTATCAGTTTGTTGTGGATAATATCCAACAGCATCCCATGTAGCTATGAACAAACTAGTTATTTCAAATGTCTCAGATACATTAAAGGCTGCTCTTATTTCACTGGTAGCTCTAGTAAGGAGATCAGGATCAGTCGTTTGACGATAGTAAATATTTCCAGTTCCTCTCGTGTCAATATTAGCCCAGAATGGAGCAACAAATTTAACATCAAAAAGTGGAAGTGAAGTAGGAGTGAAATAAAAAGATGGACCATTAAAACTAATAATTCCATTTTCATAAACCTACAATTGCACACAAACAAAATAATGTAATACAACAAATAAACATACATAACTCATAATCATTGCTCCATATTTTGCTAAATTTTTTAAGAATGCATGTATGTAAAAGATAGGTATACATACGTAACTGTATGGACCAAGTAAGCAAGCAGTAGAAAAATCTATATCTTGTGTGAAAGCTATAACTTCCATTCTTACATAAAAAGCAGAAATGCATATATGTAATAGTTGTAACATGGGAATGAGGACTTTGCCTGATATGTATGCCTGACTGCCCAAGGGCCGGAGGCCCAAGGGCAGAGGGCATATATATCAGGTAAAACCTGAATGCTCGTGTTACAGCTAATATGTAACACTTATCAGGCTGATAGCCTGTACAGGGCAAGCAATCACCCAAGCCAATATGAGTGCAGCCACTGGCTGTATTATATATTATGTGTACCTAAAATTTTTGATTATGGGTTAGCAGCTAGTACATTCTGATTATGTTCAGTTATGATGAACGGACATATCCTAGAGATATTACGGAGAATTTCAGTTACACGAGTTTATTGTTTTATTCAGTGCTATTGAATCGTTTATGGAAAAAAGGACGGAGTTCACTAAAGGCCTAGACAGGTAAGCTTACTGTAGAGTGGTTACTCCATGCAGAGTGGTAGCTTCATGATGGGGGCATGTCTGTATTCAAAAACATGCAGAAACGATCAATGAATAAGCTATAGCGCTAGTTTTCACCTTAGCCCAATGTTTTTCAACTCCTAGGATGGCGAGGATAACAAAATGCTCTCCATCTGAATGGTTTTCATGGCACAATCCAAATTATGCATCCTAATCACGTGAGTATTAATCGATCCCACAATTGATTTCAGCTTCGACATCTAGGATTTGTACAAAATTGTTCTCATTAACAATATATGTCTGATATTTATGCACAGTATATTTTAGAAGTACAGTACAAACATATCACATACTGCTAGATCTATCCATATCATACAGTATGATAGTACTGTATAGTAGGGACTACAAAGGAGTAGGTGTGGCCCATAAATAACATCACCCAAAAACCAGCCTCAATTTTCCCTGGCGATGATGAAGCAGTATTGGTTAAGTAAAACTAAGCCCAAACAAGCCTTCAGATCGACCTGAAACTCTTTCAACAAGTTGCTACAGATTTTTTTGCAAAACATATTATTCAATGGAATTTTCTACTGACTGAGTAACTGACTGACTGACTGACTGATTCCTTCAGACAACTGTAACTCGATAATGGCTAAGGCTACACGCTTGATTTTTTTCACTGTTCGACGTCACTTTGACCCAAGAGGTGCCTTTTGGCAAACCGCAGTATGTACAATGCATTCTTCATGGACTTACCAGTGTCCTCCTTTGTGTCCCATTCATCTTTGCTGACAGCAAAAAGTGTTGATTTGGTGGTAGCACACAATGGCTTCCCTTCATAATGGAAATTTTCCATATTTTTCACAGTGGCTATTTTGATTGCAGAGGTGCTTTTTGAACAGTTCTTGATTCGTACTGCTGTGTAATGGGTTGAACATAGCTGACAACAAAGCATAATGGATACTTCAAATTTTTCAGATGATAATTGATATAGCTGGGGAGCGTGGCACCATTTCAGATGTGGTAGGTGTGGATTCACCAGTCAAAATAATTATTTACAAAAAAAGTTAACAAACAAGTACACATAAAAATTTGGAATTTTTTACTAGAGTAGGACTACAGCACATTGACAAAAAGTACTGAAACAAGTTGGAGTAGTGCACGATATTAAATCACAGTAAAACAATAAGAAGTGTTATATCCCTACTGTGCATTTCTTGAGCACAGTAGGGATATAACACTTCTTATTGTTTTACCATGATTTAATATCGTGCGCTACTCCAGCTTGCTTCAGTACTTTTTATCTATGTGCTATGGTCCCCACTCTAGTTGAAAATTCCAAAATTTTCTGTGTACTTGTGTACTGTATAGGTGGATATACTGTACTTACATAAACTGTTGTTATGGCATTGTCAAAACAGAAATCTCCTGACAAAAATATCACTGATCTGTAATCATATGTTAGTAGTGGGTTGGAATCATTATGAGAGACACCAAATGGATAAAACTAACAAAAAGAAAAATACATAAGACAAAGAAATAATCTATGAAATAATTCTTAACTGCAAATATCCATTAAAATATTAGTACATGTATTCATGTATGCAAAACTAATATAGTATGTACCCCTACTTTCAAACTTTGAAGTAGATTTCCTACAGTATAAATCCTGGTTTGCATACATTTTAAAACCATGGACCAATATGTAATTGCAACTTGGACACACTTGAATACTTAATGTCAGCATAACATTCAATTCTTACCTCAGATCTGCAAGTGCCTATTTCTGGTTGACAACCTACGAAACATTATTTTAGATTTCAACATACGGTATTTCATTAATACTGTGTGATCAGTTTTATGTCACATGTACAACTATTGTGTAATAGTTTGACAAAAACATTTTTGTACAATTATGTGACCTAATTTTAGAAAACTGTCAATATCCACACATTTTTCAAAATTCATTTTATTTATTCTTTGTTTTCTACAGGGACAGAGGAATGCACTGGCTAAGTTTCAGCTTCATAAGTTAAGCAGTGTTGGAAATACAGTACTAGACAGCCGGACAAGCAAATAAATTGATATGTACAGAAGCCATCAAGAAAAGAATCTACAGGCGCTTACATAAACCATCATAACTTACTGATACAATGGCTTACAGAATTGAATCTTGACTCATTATGTTCGCCATGAATTTTAAATTCAACAAGGTGTAGTTTTTTCCCAAGGCATGCTTCCGTGTTCAATAAGGAAGGCACAAATTCACTGAAGAACGATTGTCAGTAAATTATTTTGTCATCGCAATGTCTGTAACTTTGAATCCTTTTGTGTATGGAGATGAAACAAAGATTTTTGTACTCCCTATGAACAGGCGAACATGATGATGCTTAGGAGTTATCCTTTAGAGGTTTAATTTGCCCACCAGTGAGGCAATGAACACTTGCATAAATTTTTTCTTGAGCTTGCATTTATTACCCATTGTCTTTTAATGCGTTTTATTACAAAAGTGCTATTGTGCGTAGATTGACGGTTTTCCAAAATTTGGTCACATAATGATATATGTGCAGCAAAAACAGCATACAGTACAGTATTTGCTACACAAAATAGTTTATTACTGTATAATGTGCATTGTGCATACAAAAAAGACAGCACAAAAAATAATGATAACTGTATAGCTGGATATTTTCAAAGGGTTTCTATTTTGGGATGTTTCAAAGAGGACTTCTCTTCAAAAATAAATTCCTAAGTCCTGTTGTTCTTTGAAAATAAATTCCCACCTGAGCTTTCATGTGACCGTACAGGGTGCATTTGCCCATGTATTCTTTTACAACTCATAATTGTTAAACAGTAACATTACTGCATCAATATCCAGTAAACTATCCAGAATGGCGATTATTGGGAATCCATGCCATCTGTTGCTGTAACCTGATTGAGCCAATCGCCTCACCAGTGGCAGTTAACTACTTCACTTATAACTCAGTCTTCTTTCCAGTGTGCACAAGTGGGGATTATTCCATCCTCGATTCCATCAGTAAGGTGAGCACATGCAGACCCTATATACGTGTTTTTGTAATTCGTGACACGACCTGTACTTTGAAATATGCATTCTTTGATATTAAAACCTTCAATATTCAGATTTTACTGTTCCTATGAAATTTCTAGTTCAAAATAACCAGCTAGACGGTATTGAATGCATCTGTGAATGTTCTATTAGAGTATTTAAATGTGGGGTGACTGTACTACTAGAGTATATTGGTCTTCGCAAGTAGCTGTAAAACTGATGGTTTACTGTGTCTGTACACTATCCCTGATATTTTGTACACTATCCCATTATGCGTCACACAAAATATGCAGAGTTTTAGCTTCTTTGATAACCAATGTACACAAAGTGTGTCCATTATGGTCAATGCCTTTTCTCACTTATTATGCCTAAAATTATGCTGGTACAATTGGTGCAGGCCTACTGCAGAAAAACAGAAAACTACAGCATCGTTTTACTATAATAGTATTGTAATTAATTATATTTTAGCATTGTTTTGTAACTTTGTGTTATTATTTTGTCGAATGTTGTATGCATGACTGGTGTATATATGTAAGGTATGATCTATCATAAAACACACTACAAGTAG
Source organism: Dysidea avara (assembly GCF_963678975.1). Classification (NCBI taxonomy): domain Eukaryota; kingdom Metazoa; phylum Porifera; class Demospongiae; order Dictyoceratida; family Dysideidae; genus Dysidea; species Dysidea avara. The sequence continues at coordinate 37,840,279 of NC_089272.1, forward strand.
AGCGGCATAGTGCAATAGTTGGCAAATTTTTGATACAATTATGAAACTTTCCATATAAGTTGTACTCCTTGTGGGTATTTTTTGGATATAGAGCCATCACATATTTAACCTTTGGTGACCTTTACAGCCATTTTTGTAATGAAAATTCATCGTTTTTGTCTTTATCTCCCTGAAGCATCATTTGGCACAGTTTCAAATTAAAGGTGCTGCTAAACAAACTACTCGGCTTTTAATTGAAGTCAATAGGTGATTGCGTTCCAAAGTTATGATCATTTATATTAACCATGAAATTCTATAAATTACTTGCCCATTAGTAATTTATACCCAAAGGGCAAAGAATTTCATGACTTACAAAAATGATCATAATTTTGTAGTGGAATGGGATACAAACTTCAAACAAAAGTCAATATAGTCCTTAGATCAGCACCTTTAATTTGATTCCATGTTTTACAGTGTAAAATAATGCCTCAAGGGAGATAAAGACAAAAATAATTAATTTTCAGTGAAAAATGGCTCTAAAGGTCACCAAAGGTCGAATCTGTGATGGCTCTATATCAAAAAACATATGTTATGTGGAGAACAACTTGTGTGGAAAGTTTCATAATTGTATTACAAAGTGCACGAAATGCCCATTTTTTTGGTGCTGTGCCGCTCTACTATACTACATGCATTGTTGGTTTTTGCATTACAACTCATTTCTTTAAGGATTAAATAAAGTGAGTAGTGGCTGAGTGATAAGATTTAGGCTTTTAACAGAAAGTTTGAGTGGCCATAACTTAAAGTGAAACCAATGAAATGAGCCAAATTTTGGTGTGTAATAGTTTCGTGACAGGGTCTATGCTTGTGCCAAATTTCATGAAAATCGAAAGGAGTCCAGATTTTTTCTTGTTGATTTGGCATGAATTACCCATACCGCAGTATGTGCAATTCATTCTTCATGGACTTACCAGTGTGTTATATTAATCTTTGATGACCAGTGTTGGGAGTAACGCATTACATAAGTAACGCGTTACGTAATATTATTAGTTTTGTGGTAACAAAGTAATATAACGAAATATGCTATGAAAACAGGTAATATAACGCAAGATACTTTACTTACAAACGTAACGCGTTACCTAAGTAATATAATTACTGTAACGAGTCTAATATGACGTAATATTATTACTTAAAGTAACAAAGTTACTAATCTCGTTAGTAATCCTCTGAGTAACGCCTAACCACAATGGAGTAACGAGGCCTATTGAAAGAAGCTTATTCACTAGCTTCTTACTTATAACCAAGATTTGTACATTGCCCAACAACGCAATCATGTCACGTGATAAGGTGGTAGTTTCACACGTGACAGCTTAAGGCTGTGGACACAAAGTAATATAATATGTAATATTATTACAGTTACTTTATTTTATGGGTAATATGTAACTGTAACTAAATAGTTCTGTTGCAAGTAATATGTAATATGTAACTAGTTACTTTTACAAAGTAACTTGCCCAACACTGTTGATGACAGCAAAAAGTGTTGATTTGGTGATAGCACGTAATGGCTTCCCTTCATCTTGGAAATCGTCTGTAATTTTCATAGTGGCTACTTTGATTGTGGAGGTGCTTTTCGAACAGTTCTTGATAGGTGTGGAGGTTACTATTGAACCCTGGCCATTTTAAAACATTTTTCACACTTAGTAATATTACAATAAATAGAGAAATGGAAAATTCTACCAATTGGTTTATTAGAGTAGGTGACTGCTCTGTTAGAATATCTCAAGCTCAAAATTAGTGTATGGACTTATGTTCTAAGACTACTTTAAAATCTTGGAATAATTAATAATTCATTTACCCTCATCATTATTGCAAAAAAATATTCAGGCACACTTCCCTTATCCCTAACCATTATGATCTCTAGATGTAGCAGTCTGTTGGCCAAAGCTTGTCAAAGGCCATGCATGATGTTTTCGTAAGAAGCAAAGTTTTATAGCAGCTATACATTGGCAGAGAAGTATCTGTAAATACTGTATACCAACAGAATTTTTGGCATGTGGTTATTCAATGTAGACAATTATTATCATACAGTTGTAGAATATGGGTAGAGGTTGGTGTCAGGCTTTGATACTAATGTACATACGTAGCACTCAGTTTGCCTCGTGGTATATTTGGCATCATGACTGCACATTTCATGCATTGCTGTCTGTATAGTTTGCACTTACAAAAATACTTTAATATATACAAAAGCACATGCAATGCTAATATCTCTCACATATAGCACTTAAGTACATTGTGATAAAACTTACTCCTAATCACTGTTATTGGTTCACTGGTATACTCTACACCATTAATAATAACAGTACAGCTGATTTCTCCACTGTCTTCTTCAGTGATATTAACTGATTGTTCAATTTCCATATCAAAAGAACATCCAGTGGAGCAATTCCAACTAAACTCAGTATCAGATGGTGGAGTAGGAGTTACCATACATGTCAAGGTGAGGTTAGACCCAGCAGGAAACTGCAAAACACTGCTGCTCCCGTTGACAGGTGGATCACTGGTTATAGTAGCATTGTATTCAGTGACACCTACACATATTAAAGTGTCTCAATCCATAAGATCAAATACCAAGATACATATGCATATGTACAGATTTCCATGTTTCAAAATAAACAAAGTTAACAAACATTGGCTTAGTGTAACATGTGTCATACAGTATGATAGTAATAGTAGAGCAGCATGGCAGAAAAGTTGTACACTTGTCAATAAAAGCATGATTCAGAAGCTTTCAACACATAGTCAGTACACCTGATGACATGAATTCAAGAGGTGCAGCCATCGCTGAAACGTATGACCTTACAGTTCATTATATCAAATATGGTGACATTTGTTTAGGTACGTATATATCACCCATGCAACTGTCAATTTGTTTAAACTGGGTATCAAAGCGAGAATCTTTATCCAACAAACAAGTTGATACTTGTTGCTAGTAAGTTCATGATTTATTTTCCATTCCAAAGTTGTGGTCATTATTACAAGACAAAAATTCATACAAATTTAACCATCCACAAAATTAATTGAATTATATTCATTATCTACATTCTTTGGTTTGCAATTCAATATTATATATTTATTTAGATAACAATTTAGGATTTGTAGGCAGCATATACAACCAGAGTGTGGAGAGAAATCCAAGGGTGGTGTGACCCTTCGTTGGTTTAACAAAGGTCATTGTTGTTCTATCATCAGCTTGAATCCAAAATCTGGGGTTGTTTATGGCTATAATTGGAGTTGTAGATCAGTATTCGAGGCATAAACAAAACTCCACAACTTGTGAGAGCCACATGCTACAGTACTTCAGTCAAGGTTACTGTAAAATATATTTCCATGTTAATTAAAGGCTTATACCGTCATTGACCTGATCTGCATATTTAGAGCACATGCAAGCCTGTAAACTGACTAGGAAGGATTATGCTCCCAAACTTCCTACCTATTTAAGATTTGAAAGACCTTAGGAGAGACACACTCAAGGGAGTACAAGATGTGGGGACGCCTGAGGGCAAAACCAACTGGACAATTTATGCTTCGTAATTCTCTAGGCTATGTACAGCAAATGCATTTTTGCTAATATATAAATGGTTACAACCTAAATATAAGCTTCTATATGAGGAAAATATTTGTACAGCAACCTTGGCTAAAAGAAGAATGTGGCCATCACAAGTTATGGTGTTTTTTGTTTCAAATATTATTTTTCAAGCAAAATTATAGCTATAAACAATGCCAGAATTCAGCTTTAAACTGATGATAGAACAATCATGACCTTTCTTAAATAACCTCAAGAGAGGAAGATGCATACCCCTATTCCCCACCCCTGGAGTTTTTTCTACACTTCGGTTGTATATGTTCTCTGCAATGCGTAAAAGGTTAGCTAAAGTAATATTGAATTATTAACCAAAGAATCTAGATGATCAGGGGTGTAGCCAGGATTTTTTGAAGGGTTTAGGATTTAAAGTGGAATGTCTTAAGGGGAAGACCTGGGTGCTTCCCCTAGATATGTTTGGACGAAAATGATGTATACACAAAATGTGCCCTTAGGCAGTAACATTAAAAGGTGCTGTTTGTGCATCTAACTAGCTAAAACTTACACACTGCTGTTAATGCAGCTTATAGAAACTATAAACCTATTGTAAAACTAACTAATCTTCACTTCCAGACAGCATACTGACAGCCAACTTCAATTTCCTAGCACATGGAAGCTCTCCACACTCGAGTCCCTTAGTTGGCAATACTTCTTTCCAATACATTATTCTCGGCCGGTCCTCCTGTTGATGGTCAGCAACTTCAGACTTGGCTTGTACTCCAATATGTTCGAGATGTCACGTGCCCACAACATGTAACAAGTAAACAAACCATTCATCAAGTAAATATACATCAACAATTCACAGTTTGTGGTAACCTGACACATGTATAACATGACCACTCAAATTCCTTGTAATATGTCTCAACCGACCATTGAACAGTCCTTCACCATTTCACTCGCACCATTTCAACCATGCATCACGTGCGCAATTGATCACGTGATTCAATAGATATGCTTTTCAATGGTTCAGCAGTAATGTGATGTGACCCTCAGGAGTAGTACAGAGGAGTGCCAGTGGGCAAGTAGCTACCGGAGAGCTCCAGGGCTGTAAGATTTGGTGTGATTTTTAATTTAAAAAAATTCTGCCTCTGAAAGGGGGGTTTGTCCGAACCATCCGAACCCCCCCTGCCTACGCCTTTGATGATCTAATTAATTGCATGTGGTGATTAAGAATCTGTAGCTTGCATAAATTACCATAACGTTGGAATTTAGTAAGCTATGAACTCGCAACAAGTATCAACTTGTTTAGTGTTGCCTGTATGATGTACGTATAAACAAAGGTTACTAGTTTTGGACATAAAAATAATGAGCTGTAATGGACACCAAAGGTCAAATTCATATAATAAAGTGTACTAACTATGTGGAACGTTTCATACCTCAGTGCATAATTCACCTCATTAATAGGGTTTGCACTTTCCCACAAAAACTATTGAGCAGAAATCAGCACTTTCATGGTGCCTTGGCAGGTAGGTATAACCAAGCCCTCAGTACAACCTGAAATGCTTCCAATAGGTTGGTACAAAATTTTAAAAAGTGAAATTTTCTACTGACTAACAAGTTCCTGTCTGACTGATTCTGTAATTTAATAACTGCTAAAAGTTGGGGGCTTGATATTTTACTGCTTGACATCGCTTCAGTCTAACAGATACTTTTTGGTGTGCTGCAGTACATGTTTCATGGACTCATTTTGTGCCCTCCTGCATCCCATTTATCTCTGCTGGTGTTGATTCATGGCAGCGCCATGTGATGGCTTTCCTATATTTGTAAGCAGCTGGACAAGTGAAATAGTATCACAAGTAATCACAAAGAGGTTAGGGGGGGAAAATGCACGACTGAAGTCCAGACACGAGATTACAGGGCTGTGTTAGCTCCTTAGTAGCTGATATGTAGCAAAAAACCATACAGAAAATGTTTATCCAACTATATGAATCCATCCAAATTCGCACTACTGATTCTCATGATGCCAAGTCTTCACAAGGCCAGAAACTGCCATTCAAGCTTGCTACACCACACAGAAATGACATTTGTTAAAGACTTCATCCTGAGGGGTAGCTATCCACTGGTGGTGTTATTTTGATTTTGCTTAATGTGTAATTTGGCTCAATTTTATAAAATCTGGCAACATACAGTGTATGTTAATAATTTTTAATGGTACTTGTATATCTACCAAAGCAGCCAAGTTGTAAAAAAGTACAGCTACAAAAAGCAATGGTGAATAAAGATCCAAGGTGTTAACAAAGAGATGGCTGCAATGATAGGTTAATGAGGAAAATATAATAATGACACTTAAGGTGAATTGGTGTTGCTTTCTCCAATTCATTATAATTCGGCATTTATTCACCTCAACTGTTGTTATTAAAATTGATAACTGTATCATCACACCCATCTCTAGGCCTCAAACTTATATTAAACATTTTATTTGCTTGCTGTGGTACTCTGTACAGAGTGTTACTCCCCACAAGATGACTTGTACTGTAGCTGATTCAGAACTGACACGTGTCTTATTTATAGCTGAACTCTCAATATGGTGACTTGCTACATAGCTGAACTCCTGAGTTTTCTACAGGATAACTTGTAACATACAGCAGCTGAACTTTTTACAGAATGACTTGTAAACCTACTGTACATTAGCTGAATTCTCTACAGAAAGACTTGTAACATACAATAGCTGAACTCTCTACAGAATGACTTTCTTGTAGCTAAACTTTCTACAGGGTGACTTGTTGTGTAACTGAACTACAGAGTGAATTTTAATAGCTAGCCACAGGCCATGCAGATGTGGGGGATTTCCTGAAAATGTTATACAAAACATGTGCACATCTGTGCATATCTGTGCACATAAGTATGTTTGTCTGTTCTTCACATAACCAAAACCTTTATGCATAAAGCAGCAAGTATAGTACATGAAGAGTGAAGGCTGTATAGTGCACATTTTGTAACAACTATCAAAGTTTGTGGTTGAAATATGTGTAGAAAATTTATTAAGGCACTCTGTACCCTCCCTAACAAGTTTTACAGGCATTAAAACAAAAACTAATTACTGTAGATAATAGTTGATTTTAAATAATTAACTTGTTTGATGCACACATCCTACATTAGCTATGCAAGTGGAATGTGTTAGACTTCATGAATATCTCAGCTTGACTGCAAGCAAGACATTTCTCTTCATCGGTGTACATTGTGATGAAACAGTACAAGTATTTATGCACCAACCTACACTATGTACATACCTTCTGTAACCTGAAACATCCAAATGCCTGGGCTGTCTACATTGCTTGTATGTGCAATATTAATAATATCTGGAGTTTGTGATCCAGGAATAGTAAACTGATTGATACCATTACCAGCATTAACTCCAGCAAGTGCTTCATTTCCACCAAGTCCGTTAACCCCACCAGAACGATCTCCAGTTGTCCATTCCATTCTCCCACAAGCATACAGGAACATTACAAATGACTCATCTCCATTAGTGGCTAGTACACATTGGAATGTGTTTGTCTGTAGAAATAAAGTAATAATATAATACATACACAAAATAGGATGATGAAATGCAGTACGTACATACATACATATATCAATGAGAATTTAAATGGAATGAAAATTCATTAGCAAGTACATTAGCACTTAACATGTTGGTTGTTGGGGCCCACCCCTGGGAATAGTGGAAACCGCCACCATTTATTGAGCATTAAATTACACATACGTATGTGCTCATATACCTAGAAGTAAGTTAATACTGAGCAGAAAAAAAGATTAACCACAACCAGTTAGTTCCAGGTACATGTGTACAAATAAACATGAAACTTTAGTGGTTAATATTGTACCTGTGCAATGATTAATTAGCATATGCTATGATGGGCAAGCAACTGCAAGAGAGCAAGCAACTGATGGAGAAATGAGGCATACAAGATGGTTTGGAAAATTGCCTCGCTTTGCACAGCTGAAGTGCAGCAGCCACATATGCATGTGCAGTGGCCGAAAGTTACTGCAATGTAACTAGTTGGTAAATTTCATGTGAGCAAAGGTGGAAATGGAATAACCCATGCAAGTCAAAGAGCTGCCATGCTTAAGGAGACAACAGTATTACTAAAAGAAAAAAAGACACTGTGGACCATTGAAATGCATGCAAATACCAACTAGCTACATAGTTAATGGCATAGAGTGGGGGGTGAGAGTAGAAGGGATTGGAGAGTAGTTACACATTTGTAGTAGGTCAAACATGGAAGTATAATGATGTCTGTGAAAGTAATGATAATGCATGAGCTAGTGGTAATAGAACTGGATTAGACAACTGAGGTGGTCACTGAATAGTGTAGCAGTCGCATAAGCATGGTATTACATGCAAGCAACAGTTAGGACATGCCTGTCTGCAAAAGCAGTGATAACTCACAAGCCTATAGCGAAGAGCATGCGTGCAGTGGCAGCAATACTAGCAATGACCAATGGAAGCAAAATACTTACCGCAGAGTTGTAGTTCAATAGCAGTGGCAGCAGTAATAGCAGACATGCAGCAGCCATAAAATTCATGCAGCAGCCATAAAATTCATGCAGCAGCGCTTTCATACATAAAGCAGTCATGTATCATGCAGCAGCAAGAGCATCATACAGTACTCTGCTAGTCTCCGCACTCTAAGTAGATCATGCAATAGTGCCACCCTCAAGCTCACAACAGTGATTACATTCATGCGGCTGCAATAATGTTTCATGAAGTTGCACTAAAAGTTTTTGTGCTGGAGCCTTAATATATATGTGGCAATATTAACATTTACTCAGCAGCCACAAATGGAATTGGGCAACTGAGGGGATCAGGTTGGGATCACTGGACACCGTAGTAGCCATACTTGGCAGAATTGCATACCGACTAATTGATTTCTGGGATACACTTTAATGGAAGCAGTAATAACGGTGGTAACAGGCATGTGGTAGATGTAATCTTCATCCAACGTCACCCTCAGTGCGATAGCAGCAGCAACAATAACTTTCATGCAGCAGCAGTGATAGCATTCTTGCAGCAGCGCTCTCAGTGCAATAGCAGCAGCAATAGCAATATTCATGCAGCACCACCCTCAGTGCAATAGCAATAACATTCATGCAGCAGCCCTCTTAGTGCATTATGCAGCAGTATTCTCAGTACAGCATGCAGCAGCCGTCATGCAATAGTGATGTTAGTGCGCCACCAACAAGGCAACAATAGTGGCAATTGCCTTGGTGTAATAGTATTAGGCAATAGCAACATACTTTGCATAGCGTAAAAGCATAATAACCTTATAATAGACTTGCAACAGCTTCTAATGAAATACATGCGCATAAGCACGGGCAACCATCCATCATGCAAGATCAAGCATGCAAAGCTGTTACCCATACATAGAACATGTTACCAGAGAAAGCTTATCCAGTAAATACTTGCCCATTGACTGTGGTATTACAGGTTTTTGCAATTGAATTCGTCGGTTTTGCGATTGAATTTGTCGGTTTTGCAATAGAATTCATCCCGTTTGCAATTGAATTCATCGGTTTTGCAGTTGAATTAGTCGGCTTTGCAATAGAATTCATCGCATTTGCATTACAATTCGTTATAAACAAAATGGCTCCATGAAACCAACTGTTCATTAAGAGATGAATTATTCATGCCATGGAGAGTTACACTTGAGACACTAGAAGATAATTGGAGCTGGTAGTACGCGAAGTTGATAGCTGTCTGACAAGTTAATTAGCTTTCTCGCGAGTGACCACACCATCGTGAATGGCATAATAGAGTTTGGAATGTTGCTGGATAGGCTGTAGAGGAAGAATTATTGCCTTATATAGAGTTGTTTACTACTGTTGTACTTGAACGAGTTCTTGTAGCAGCTGCTACATCACGTTTTCGTGCTTGCTCCAGCTGCCATTCTTGTTACGGACAAATTTAACTGCAAAAGCGACGAATTCTATCGCAAAACCGATGAATTCAATTGCAAACGGGATGAATTCAGTTGCAAAACTGACGAATTCAATTGCAAACGGGATGAATTCAATTGCAAAAGCGACGAACTCAATTGCAAATGGGACAAATTCAATTGCAAAGTCGCTAAATTCAATTGTAAAAACCTGTATTTTCATATCTCAGTTGCCACCAAACTATATGTGGAGGACTGTACAAATGCAGTGTAATTAATGTGTAAGGGTTTTCTTAGGTTGGGAGGGAGGATTTTTACCAGAGATAATATCATACTTTAATGGTGTATTGGCTCACAAGACACACTATAGTACGTGAGCTTCCAGAACTTGTATTATTTCCTCAACTTTTATTATTGAAATTTTCGCCACACGCTACATTCATGCAGCAGCACTCTCAGCCAATCATGCAACAGCAGCAACATATCATGTAGCAGTAAACTCAGTTAATTATGCCACAGGAACAGCATATCATACAACAGCATATCATGCAGCAGCATTCTCAGTGCGATAGTGTTAAGCCCTTACGAGTTTTGATTTTGCTTTACCAGCAGTACCTATTTGTAGCTGATAACACCATTTGTGACCCTTAGCTGTCACCTAGCCAGTACCTGTATGTATCAGACATAAGTAGTGCCTGACCTAACAGAAGCTAAATAGAGGAGCACTTACAGCTGGCAAATCATTGATATCACACATCGTTATTAGAGCACAATAACATTCATGTGGCATCATCATGCAGCAGCGCCTTATGCAATAGCAGCATGGAGCACTAACACTTAAGTAAGGTATGAGCAAAGGTAGTGGCATACATTCCATATAGAATAAACATAGCAAGACCTCATGCAAGATCAAGGCACATGTTAGCTGTGCATATAAATGTGCTAATGGTGAAATGGCTTATGATGGATGATGACTTCGTAACTTGAACAAACAAGCGTAACAGCTGACAACGCTTGAATAGTCAAGCCCAGAGGTTTATAACAAAACTTGAAAAGACAAGCCCGGAAGCTGATGATAGAACGTAAATGTACAAGCCTGAAAGCTAATGACAAGACTAAGCCAGTAGAGCAACTCATTGCAGTGTCACTTTAATTATGCTAAACTTCTTATAGAACATGTGAGAACTCGGCCAGTACCCCATGATAGCCATTCTTCTTATCGCAATTGTGCAATCAGTTTTGTTCAATTTAGTGCCCCACATGCAACACGTGTCACACAAGGAATGAGCTCACCGGTTGTAATGAACTTCCAGAGATGATACCCTTGTTTTTTGTTACCATCTCAACCGATTTTGTAGATTGGAAGGACTGTTACAAAGAACCTCCGGCCAGGCTCATACAGAACTCTTTTGAGTGGTGCATTTTTTCTTCACCAACCACTGTCCCCGGTACGTGATGCAACACTAGCAGTCCTGTTTCACCTTCTAGAACTTTATGTTTCTTTAACTAGGTCATTGACCTTTCAAGAACATGGTGTGTCACGTAAACGAAAATCTGTTAAACCAGTTTGTCGATTACACAATACTTGAAACTATTTCAACATTACTGCACACGCTTAGATCATATCACACCCTTATGTCATAGCGTGCATTATGTACATGCTCTTATATTCCTACATCTGCAGCATGAATGTAACTTCAATTTATTGTGATGTAATGAATTACATTAAATCATAAGTACGTACATAAACTTGTATGCAAAATTATAACACCATGATCTTATTTCACATTTTATCCAAAGACACATACAAAGAAAACATAAGGAATTTATAAATCATACAGTAAGATAATACTGTATAGTAGGGACCACAAAGGTTTGGGTGTGGCCCATAAAAAATTACCAGCCTAACTTTTCCCTGATGGTGATGAAACAGTACTGGTTAGATAAAATTAAGACCAAACAAGCCTTCAGATCGACCTGAAACACTTTCAACTAGTTGCTACATATGATTTTTTTATTATTAAATGGAATTTTCTACTGACTGACTGACTGAATGACTGAGTGATTGACTGATGCCTTCAAACAAGCATATCTCAATAACGGCCAAGGCTGCAGGCTTGATTTATTCACTGCTCGATGTTGCTTCAGCCAGACACGTGTCTTTTGGCATACTGCAGTACATACAATGCATTCTTCATGAACTTACCAGTGTCCTCCATTGTGTCCCATTCATCTTGGTTGACAGCAAAAGATATCAATTTAGTTGTAGTGCATTATGGCTTACCTTCATAATGAGAATCATGGCTACTTTGATTTTCACAGTGGCTACTTTGATTGCAGAGATGCTTTTGAACAGTTCTTGATTCATAATGCTGTGTAATGGCTGAATATAACTGACAACGAAGTGTAATGGATTTCACTTTTCAGACGATAATTGATAGGTGAGGTGCGCAGAACCATTTTCTTTCAATGCGGTTCATCAGACACAAAAAAAGTTAACAAACATGTCAAGTACACAAAAAATCGGAATTTTTAAAACTAGAGTAGGGACCATAGTACATCGATAAAAGTACTGCAACAAGCTGGAGTAGTGCACAATATCAAATCACAGTAAAACAATATAAAGTATTATATCCCTACTGTGCTCAAGATACCATAAGGTAGAACAAAGTAGGGATATAACACTTCTTATTATTTTACTGTGATTTAATATTGTGCACTACTCCAGCTTGTTTTGGTACTTTTTATCGATGTGCTATGGTCCCTATTCTTTGTGTACTTGTACCTATAGTATGCACATAATTAATTTTAAAAAGTAGCAATACTACTTTTAAGTTGAACAATGTTATTAGCAAAGCAGCTAAGCAAAAAAATGGAGTTTAACTAGTTAAACTAGGTTAATGTTGCAGTCAAGCATGCGTGAGTGTATTATGATAGTGGCTAACCCGAAGCTCCACCATGACTAGGGGGAAGATTGGGCAGGAACACACGTGAGAAGGGTTGGCAATAATTGGAGAATAACATTGCGTATGCGTTACAAGAAAAAAGGTGCATGTAGAGGTGTTAGAACACATGGTGCTACATGGCATGGCGAATCTTGTCCCACCCATACCACTCCCCTCTACCAACTATCTCATATTAGTATTTTTAGAAGATGATAATCACAAAGGGATTGTTTGGTGGGGTTTAATGTAATGTATTGCCCAAAAAATAAATAAATAGAATAAAATTAATAACGGGGGTGTGGGGAGGTGAAGCATGCACCACAGACAGTCCCAGCAGGGAGCTTAGTAAATCCCCCCTTTTTTCCATTGTCTTTTCCATCTTGAGGCTAGCTCAAGGGTGTGACAGTGCAGGGTTTCTATTAGGAACATTGTGGCATGCGGAAATTCTTGTGGCTTCAGAGAATGTCAGAATCCCCAAGCATTCCTACCTCCAAGCCTTTGTAGTAAAACATGCTGTATACATCATGTAAAATTGTTGAAAAGGGCCTATTTGAGAATTAATAGGAGAATCCATGGAACCCTGCACGCCTACCAAAACAACCACCATCTGTTGACGGTGGCAACCTGCTCACAACAGGGTAAGACCTGCTGACCGGGGTAAAATGACAAGCAACATTAATTGTTAATTAATCGATAAAAGCACTAAACTTGATACAATACAGTGTATCTGCTTGATTCATACTATTTCATAGTAGATATGGTTCCATTAAAATTACCATTCATATCATGCTCAAAGAACCGGACAAATGAAACCAATAGATAATGTTTTGGGGAAAAATGTATTTAAAACACTCAATAGTAAATATGCTAAAAGTTTGCATCTTCATAGATAAGCAAGGGATGGTCCTATCCAAAAGCTGATCAAGGAGGTGTCCATCCAGGTCATTAGCTTGCAGTGATAAAAAGCACTGATGGTCAAGGTGTATGAAGCTGTAGATGTACAATATAGACATGTGCCTGTACTCTTTACACTGAAATATTGGCTCCATTAGAAGTGTTTAAAAGCAGTTTATTTTACCGCATTTTAAAAGATTATCTGATTGCACTAGTAAATTTGAAATACATTCGCACTATTTAAGCAAAACCTGAATGCACTTACTGGCTTCATAACCTGGGGTCATGATCTACTTACATAGTTTAAAGTTTTCAAACATGCCCTGGTGCAATGATTTTGATGCGGAACTACATCTCAAATGCACATAGAGTAGAGTAGTTGTGCTAGGCACCCGTTTATTAAGCAAATATGTAGCTACAGCTGAAATTGCATGCTGCAAGGTGATGATATGTAGAAAGTCAGCAGAAGACCATTAAAACAAGCCAGATCTTGTAATGTCTTCTTTGTGCAAGAAAATCAATCAACTACATGTACTAATACTATATTATTGTATAATAAACTATATCAACTATATTAATCAGAATATAATCAACTACTACAGTCTGTATACACATAATACATACCTTGTCAGCATTTCTATTATAATATCCGACAGCATGCCATGTTGTAATAAACAAGTTGGTCATAACATTGTGCTCATATTCAGGAAAAGCTGCTCTTATTTCACTGGTTGCTCTAGCAAGGAGACTAGGATCAGTAGTCTGACGATAGTAGATATCTCCAGTTCCTATGATGTCAACATCAGCCCAGTATGGTGCAACAAATTGGAGCGGGTCATATAGTGGTAGTGAATAAGGAGAATTCAAATCATATAGTGAATAGTCCAATGTGGAATTCAAGATAATCATACCATTTTCATGAACCTATTAAAACGTACATAGTGTATGTGTAGATTAAATACAATATACAGAGATAAGCTATTATCAGACATAACTTATGTACTACAGTATACAAGTGTACATTCACTTACATAAACTGTTCTTATGATTTCGTTATAGAAAACAAAGTCTGCTGTCAAATTGACTTCTGGAAGATCATAGTAATACAGGGGTAGAGTACTGTCTCCATGAGAATTTCCAAATGTATAGAACTACGTTGAAGAAAAGAAAGCAACAAAGTTACAGCTGTGTGGAATCACACATAGGTACACTCTTCACAAATCACTCCTTACCTCTGATATACATGTGCACATTTCTGGATCGCAAACATCTGGAAATGTGAAATAATGTCATCTAAATATGCAATTACAATGCAATGGAATACAGCAATGCTACACAACATCCCCTGTGGTAGGATAATTATACAGTATGTACCATAATCAAATTCTTCTAGTAACTGTTGCATATACGTACATATTGACTCACAGTAATATGCCAATAATGCAATTAACAAGTCACTATGTTTTTACTCTATCCCTTTCAGCTATTTTCTCGACACACTACTGACCTCTACAAGCGATGTGTGTATGCAGTGAATAAAGTTCATCCACACAGCTGCATTTCTTTTCAGTGGTTGATGCTATGAAATACAGGTGTTTCAACTTTCTAGTTGTGGAGGGTACCATCACACATACTCATCTCCACTTTGGGAAAGAACTCCATCAAGGCCATGCTGAATCACTCATATACATGTAACTCATCACAGGGAATTAAAAAATCTATAAAAGCCTCTGTCTGCATGCTTCTGTTTTGCTAGTTTTGATAGTGAAATTAACAAAGCTATACAGTACTATATATGCCTGCTGTAAAACATTGCCATTTATGGGTAATAAGTCTAGTTTCTACCAACCTAGACACACTTTTTTGTATTTCCATTTGATTCCAATACAGCACACTTCAAACAGTAATAAAGTTGATCAAAAAGAGCCTAACCATTGCATTATTTTCACTAGACCACAGCAATGTTTATGAAGCCATTCAATGTATCATTAGCAGAAAGCACAGTACTGTGACGTAAATACAAGTGGGTTGAGAGCCATTCTTTTAGCCTGTATCGTCTAGGCATTTACAGTACCTCTTGCTTCTTGGCATCACACTTACTCTTCACAGCCAATAGTTTAGTATACTTAACCAATTAAAGCACCGTGCTTGTGTAATATGATCAGAAATAAATGCACTTGAGGATGATCTTAAGCCTAATATAATACTTGGCTATGCTTTGAAGACTTGGTCTCTTAACCATTACTTTTCCCATACTGTACCTGTGGTAATTATGCATTATATTTAACTTGTATACTACATGTATATATATAGGAGAGAAAAATACTGAAACACTGATAAAATATTCTGACTGGGTATAAATTTTTCTGCTATACAGTACTGGTATGTGACTGGACCTATACAAAACCATGCATTTTTTGAATTCTTTATTATTACATAACCGTATGCTCTGGATACGTTTCAGCCCCCTATGCCAAGGAAGTTAGAAGTTGAAGTGTTCATATTTTAAGTCTCTTCACTCTGGACACTACTCTTATATCTGCTAGAGCCACACCCACCAACCCATCGTATATATTGCTAACCTCCAAGTTTAGTTTACAGCCCTACAAAGTGGCAACAATGAAAAGATTGATTTGTACAGCAAGTATAGGGAAAATAAATTGCAGGCACTTATTAAAACGGATGTAACTTACGAACAAAATGGTATAGGGAGTCAAGTTCAATGTGTTAGCTATGAATTGCTGGGTAAGTTTTTACTTGTATCACCTTTCTTCACTACAGACTAACTAAGCAAATATTTTTGAACTCATCTTGAGTGGCAAATAAGATAATATCCACCTTTAACCATTAGACACTTTCTTCACATGGAACGCACGTACGTATTTCACCCATTGTATTCAAAGCTGCTAAATTAGGCTTACACAATTACTGTCAAGTATTGACTGACAGACATTTATTATTATTGTTGTAATTGCCATTGCTGTAGATATGTGCGCATGCGTGCTTCTAACCCTTTAAGACAGGCTTACTGAGTGCGAACACGTGTAGCTTACTCGAGCAGTCCACCACTATACCTCACATTGGTGCTGTGACCGAAAGAAGTGATGGATGAAAATCAACGCCTTCGTACAAAATGCTGAGGAATTAAGACCAGCGTAACAAAGCTGATCACGAAGGTGGAAACCATGATCTCTGCTGACCTGGAAAGTGTCAGTACTAAGTCTGTCTCCAAGTCACGGAAAGTGTTGGCTGAAACTACTCTAACACAACTTAAGGTCAAGAAAGATCAAGTCATGGAGTTGGACACCGCCATCGCGGCGAAGATCGATAGTGAACTGGAGTTTGAGGAAGAAACTATTGAGGCGGATACCTATCAGATGATGCTAGAGGAACGTATAGCCCTTTTGTCTGAGTTCATCCGCAAGGCGAAGTTGCTACCACCACCTCCAGACAATAACCCTTCACCGCCCGTGACACTATTGATCTCGTCTCCGCCCACACAACTCCCAACTAGTCATAGCCACTCAGCTGATACAACTAAGCCAGCAGCAGCTAATCCATCCCACGTGAGTACAAGCACACACTAACTGGGTAATATAAGTAGGGTACCCCAAGCCTCACTCGACTCCCAAAACAATCCTTGCCAACATTCAGTGGTGATCCACTTCAGTGGCAATCCTTTTGGGACTCATTTGACGCAGCCATCAATGCTAACCCAGGCGTTAGTGGGGTTCAGAAGTTCAATTACTTGCGTGAACTAGTACTAGGGGATGCTGCTCGTGTTATTGCTGGCTTCCCACTCACTGATGACAATTATACCCACTCGATTGATCTCCTTAAGGGTTGATATGGTCAATCCTACAAAATCATCAATGCCCACATGGATGCTTTACTTAATCTAGGGAAACCATCTAATTATCTTTCTAGTTTACAGGCATTCCATGATATCATAGAACAACACATGAGGGCTTTGACATCATTAGGCAAGGCTTCAGAGTTATATGACACTATGTTAGCACCTTCAGTGTTAAGTAAGCTTCCAGTAGAGACTAAGAAACACATGGCTCATGACCATCATGACTCTGAATGGTCTATTAAGGGTGCTCTGTACAGTTGCGTGTATGGCTTCCCATAAATTATGTTTTTTTGCTATAACTTACGAACGCATTAAACTATTCTGCTAAACTCTTTTTATTTGCAATAAGCTATCACTACTGCACAGTTTAGTCCAAATCCCATGTCTTAACTCACTGTAGAAGGCAACTTTTAAATTTCCGCTTCAAACTAGAACTAGTCCCACAGTTTATGCCCTAGAGACTTGATTCTTTAAAAATACATTATTGAAAACTGTACAAACAAACGTGCGTTTCTATTTTTGTTCTCTGGCTTCTCAGTCATCAGATACTCCTCTTCCGCTTTTGTGCTGGCACTAATCAGTCTTCTTTACCTCCACGCCATTCCTCGCCAGAAGGAGCTATCAAAAAACGACAAGCGCTCTTTTAATGCATAAATACCATTCTTGCCCATCTGAAATTTTCATGCCTATCAGGTCTAAAATGACGAACTAGTTCTAATTTTAGTATCAAGGTGTAGGCTGTTCTATGGCCACAGTTATTGTTTCTTAATTGCGTAACCGGAAGATAATCGGTAAATTACGGATCGCCATATTCGTTAGACCACGATGAAGAAGATAATCACTTACTTCGCTTCCTTCATGTATATCGATCTTCTTTCTTCGTTTGTGGCAGGTTATTTCATCATAAAAGACATTTTCTTGTTGGGCGCGCCACGCGTTAAACAAGCCACAGACTAATTAGATAATTACTGGTGACCATGGGAATCCATTAGTAAACCCCAGCTGTGCTAACCTCAGAAGCCATACGCGGAACTGTACAGAGCACCCTTAAGGATATCATGAGTGGCTTGCTTAAGGAGATCCGGATACTTGACATGAGTCAACAGTACAGTGGGAAGGCCAGCATGCATGACAACATCCCAACCCCCACGGCCTCATTTCACACATGTGCAGACAAGGGGTCCTACATCCGTGATAGTTAGCAGAAAAAACTACCAACATGTACATTCTACAAGGGTAATCACAAGGCCACAATTGTAATGTAGTTGTAGATCCCAAGGAGAGACTGGCCATTGTGAAACGCAATAACTTGTGCTTCAATTGTCTTGCAAAGCACAGGGCATCCCAGTGAAATTCTAGGTTTACTTGCAAGGAATGTAAGAAACGTCACCACACCAGTCTCTGCCAGTCCTTTCCTAGTGATAGTGAACAAACACAAACTAGTCCACAATCCACAACTACCACCCAGACTGATTAAACCTCTGGCCTTACAACTATGGCTTCTACCCCCATTTCAGCCTTCCATGCCAGTGTCTGCTTGCTGAAGACCGCAATTGCCGAAGTGTCATCATACACAACAATTGCCAAAGGTCACATTTTGTTTGATGAAGAAGCACAGCGTTCCTTCATCATGCAACAGCTAGCAGACAAGCTTCACCTCCAGCCAACTAGCCATGAGACCATCTCAATGTCTTCGTTTGGAACACAAGTCTCACCATCCAGAACCCTAGCAGTAGCGACAATGTTTGTATATACCCTTGATGGTACCCATTTAGAGATTTCTGTTCTCATTGTCCCGAAGCTTGCTGTTCCCAATAAAATTCCGTGCACACTCACTTACACACTGTACCCTATTTGAAGAGTTTGCCACTGGCCCATCCGGTAACTGGACATGAGAACTTTGACATCTCTATTCTTATTGGGGCTGACTATTGTTGGCAGTTCATAGAAGATCATACAGTCCGAGGAAATGGACCAACTGCTGTCAAGTCAAAGCTTGGTTACCTCCTGTCTGGCCCACTCCAGTTACCGCAGCCTATGACCACATCCAGCCTTCATGTTGCAATCTTTCATTCCACTAGTCACCCTACACATGACCACCCAGGTTTCTGGCAGTCAGAATCCAGCACTGATGAACACATGCAGAATTCCTTTCTCCAGCAGTACATGAACACACACATTACAGTAAGACCAGATGGTGTCTACAGCCTTTGTTTTCCATGGAAGGAAAACCATCCTCCCCTACCATCAAATTTTTCAATGTGTTCTAGGTGAACCAGATCCATGGCTTACCGACTGGCCAAAACATCAGATCTGTTGAAACGGTATGGGGCAATCATAGCACAGCAAGAACAGAAAGGTTTCATTGAACGAGTGGCTGACACTAATTGTAGAAACAACGCTCACTACATCCCACACCATCCAGTGAGGAAAGAGTCTAGCACCACTCCGATTAGAATAGTGTACGTCTGCAGCTGTAAACAGTCTTGTAGCTCCCCTAGTTTGAATGATTGTCTCCAGGCAGGTCCCCCCTTTCTCAACGATCTCAGTGCCATCCTTCTGCGGTTCCGACAACACCCCTTTGGCCTTTCAGCAGACATTGAGAAAGCCTTTCTCCATGTCTTCTTAGATGAGACTGACCGTGATTACACAAGATTCCTATGGCTGTCAGATCCCATCAATGCTAGTAGTTCCTTTGTTACCTACTGATTCAAAGTGGTGTTGTTCGGAGCTACTAGCTCCCCATTCATGCTTAGTTCTGCCCTCAAGTTTCATCTCACACAGAATGTTAGTGCAACATCCAAGGATCTACTCCACAACTTGTATGTGGATAACTTAGTGTCTGGGTGTGAAAGTGAAGAAGCTGCCATCCAGTACTTCACTGAATCTAGATCTGTGCTAAGCAGTGCGGGATTCAATTTACGTTCATGGTCCTCAAGCAGCCCACTGCTCCAGACTACTGCACTACAACACAAGGTCACTGAAACCACCAACCCAGTGAAGGTACCTGGAACACCCAGACAGATTCAATTCCATCTATTCCCATGTACAAGTAGTGGAAACTCACCTGTAGTCACCAAACGAGCAATCTTGTGATGGTCCTCGACTGTGTTTGATCCACTTGGCTTGATATCACCAGTCAGAATTTCTGCCAAACTATTCCTTCAGCAACTATGGCAGGAGCACATTAGCTGGGACACCACATTGAATGACGATCTTCCTGCCAGGTGGAAAGTTATTTCAGATGCCATCACAAATGCTACTACGTTACCATTTCCCTGCAAGTATGCTGCCTCACTATTGACACCTCAGAGTACGCACACTTACCTACATGTGTTTGCTGATGCCAGCCTTAAAGCTTACAGAGCTGTGGCATACATCGAGCAGGACCAAGGCTTACCTTCATTCATTATGTCTAAGTCAAGGGCTGCTCCACTTAAGCAACTAACCTTGCCAAGGCTTGAGTTGAAGGCTGCTGTGCTTGCAGCTAAACTTAGCTCCTTTGTCAAGACATCCTTAAGTCTTGACTGTACTGTGCAGCTGTGGTCAGACATTCAGATTGTCCTGCACTGGATAGCCAGTCACAAGCCACTACGAACATTCGTTACCAATAGAGTTGAAGAGATCCGCTCAATATCTACCTGCTGGAAGTACTGTCCCTCAGCAGAAAACCCAGCTGATCTCTTGACTAGAGGCATTACTACTGAGCAGCTCAGATCGTCACATCTCTGGGTACATGGTCCAACATGGCTGCCTACACAGTCCGCCTGGCCAACCTGGGACCCTGCAAAGGTTCTGCTCACCTGTCTGGAATTAGAATGCATTGACCAGGTACACAGTGACCACATTAAGACCGACCATAATCCCCCAGCCTCAGTGGCAAGGATTATCAACATCAACGACTACAGCAAACTAACCAAGCTGCTAGCAGTCACTGCATACACACTGCGGTTTGCCATCAATGTCAGATGCACATCCCCCATCACAACAGACACACATTTGTCACCAACAGAACTTGCAGCAGCTACAGTGAAGTGGATCCATGCTGTTCAACATGATCATTTCCCAGCAGAAGTTCAGAACCTTCAGTCACAATCACAGGGGTTGCCATTAGTACAACAGTTGAGGTTGTTCTTGGACAAGGACATGCTACTTAGGTGCGGTGGGCGAATACACAATGCCCCGTTGTCTGAGTTGGCGAGGTTTCCATACCTTCTGCTATCGAAGCACCACTTCACTAACTTGGTGATACTACAAGCACACACACAACTACATCACAGTGGTGTCAATGCAACACTAACATTGCTACGCCAATGCTACTGGATACCCTCAGGCAGACAACAAGTGCAATCACTCATCAGCAAGTGTGTCATCTGCAAGAGAGTTGCAGGTAAACCTTATGCTGCTCCAGACCCACCTCCACTAGTCAAGGATCGGATGAATGCCACACGCCCCATTGAAGTTACTGGCGTGGATTTACAGGGGCCCTGTATGTCCATAGTGGCACTGGAGAGCATAAGGTTTACATTTGCCTCTTCACCTGTGCGGTATCCAGAGCAATACATTTAGAAGTTGTTGTTGATCTAACCCTACAGTGTTTTTTACAGGCATTTCGCAGATTCGCCAGCCGGAGATCAACCCCACGACTGATGCTGTCAGATAACGCATCCACCTATCAAGCTGCGGCTGAGGAGCTGCAGAAGTTATCCACATCTGCAGCACTGACAGAAGACTTAGCCAGATGAGGTGTTGAGTGGCGCTTTATTCTCAAAAGAGCCCCATGGTTTGGAGGATTTTGGGAACAGCTCGTCAGACTCACCAAGTCGACACTGAAGAAGGTACTAGGCCGAACTCACACCACCTTGGAGAGCCTCAAAACCATGACAATTGAAGTGGAAGCAATACTCAATAATCGGCCGCTTACATATGTTTCATCAGATGCCAATCATATTGGACCAATTACCCCTGCTCATCTGCTGCATGGTGGACCAATAGTTACCTTGCCACACCACAATGTCCAAGATGATTAACTGGATGACCCGACATATGGTGAGACCACAGACTTGAGGAGAAGTGTGAAAGCCCAGGTTTTACTACTCTCACACTTCTGGAATAGATGGAAGACAGAGTACCTGACTGCATTACGTGAGTTTCATCGAACAACAGGCTCCAACATGCAGAAGGTGAAGGTGGGAGATGTTGTATTGATTCACAATGACACCCCCAGGATACAATTAGGGACCAGTCTATTTTGCTTTTTTTCCACCTATTTTTCTTTCCATCAATTCTTTTATTTTTCACCTATTAGGCTCCATATTTTGCTCAAGAATTATAAATTTTACTCAGCACTGATCTTTGTTAATTGAATATTTCCAATTGCAAAGCTACAGTTTTGTCTTAAAGTGACTGTTCTATTAGAGTATCTCGATCATCAATTACTTCTAACATGTAAAGCAAGAAGCTAGCTAATATTGCATAACATGTGTGACTGTTTTATTAGGGTATCTCGATTGTCACTTGTTGTTGCAGAACAATTAGCTACGCATTGTCGATGTTTTAGCACGTCTGACTGTTCTATTAGAGTATCTCGATCTTTTGTGCAATTTTTATGTCCACTTCACAAAAATTGCACCTATTATGCCAGCATTTTGCTCATTGCTTTTATCCACCCATTATGCCAAAAATTTTGCTGGTGAAATCGACGGGTCCCTAGATACAATGGAAGTTGGTCTTCATTGAAGAGATCAATAAGGGAGAAGACGGACTCATCCACTCAGCCAATGTGAAAACATCCACTGGGAAGACCAATCGGCCAATCACCAAACTACGTATACCCTTTGGAGGTCAAGGCAGCAGAACAGCCCACTATGGACAGTATGGGAGAGACAGCAACAACACCACCTAAACTACCTCAACAACCTGTTCGCCAAGCCACCCTGCAAGGATGTCAAAGAGTGCAGCAGTGGATCCACTCCCTTGCCCCCCCGGAGGATGTCAAGTATTGACTGACAGACATTTATTATTATTGTTGTAATTGCCATTGCTGTAGATATGTGTGTATGCGTGCTTCTAACACTTTAAGACCGGCTTACTGAGTGCGAACACGTGTAGCTTACTCGAGCAGTCCACCACTATACCTCACAATTACATCAGGCTTTCAAATAATTATATGGTCACATCATAGATGGCAAATTGTGTACTTTGTGTCATACATATATATATACTGCATGTATACGTACAGCACATTGGGGCTGCATTGCAATTTCAAATACCCTCAAGATTAGAAATTAAGCCTATCTGATCAATGATGGCAGGTCATGTAATGAATTGACTATCAATACTAAAGGAGCAAGTAATTACAGGACACTGAGGAATTTATTTTATCTGATCTCACATACCTGTTACTTGTAACTCAATTGTCTCACTAATGTACACTACACCATCGATAATAATAGAACAGTTAAATTCTCCATTATCTGTTACTTCCAATTCAGTGATATTAACTGATTGTTCAGTTTCCATATCAAAAGAACATCCAGTGGAACAACTCCAACTAAACTCAGTATCAGATGGTGGAGTAGGAGTTACCATACATGTCAAGGTGAGGTTAGATCCAACAGTATGTTC
The DNA here is from genome assembly GCF_963678975.1 of Dysidea avara. Lineage (NCBI taxonomy): Eukaryota > Metazoa > Porifera > Demospongiae > Dictyoceratida > Dysideidae > Dysidea > Dysidea avara. The sequence goes on from NC_089272.1 coordinate 37,864,093, forward strand.
TAAAATACTGTTGCCCCCATAGCCAGGTGGATCACTGACAACAGTAACATTATACTCGGTGACACCTACATTGAAAAAATAATGCCCAAGTTCGAGACTGTAACAATGCATTGGATATGATCTGGCTGAATAAACTGTATGTCAACATGTATGTAATTACTGAAACTTTTTGCTACTGTAAATCAAGCAAGTACCCACCTACAGCTGGCCCAATGCAGGATGTGGGCATGCATCTATATTATGAAAATGTGTGGTGTGTGCATGTACTGTATGTGTACACACATGTAGTACGTATGTTTGTCTGTTCATCATGTGAGCAAACTCTTTGTAGCTAGTACATGAGAAATAAATGCTGTATAGAGCATAGAAAGCTTTTATTCTGAAGTGGTTCATTCAGGCTGGTTTGAAATATGAGTGAAGTAAATTCTGCAGGCACTCTGAATGCTTTCAGTAACTAGTTAAAAAGGCATTTACAACTGTAGTGGGTGCGAGAATTGTCATAAGAAAACACCATAGAGTAAATACAAAACAATTGAGAAGACAATAATATCCTCATACTATTTTACAGCCATTAATTTTGTTCAAGGTACGCTTATTAGTTATGTAGATATCTAACGAGTTACAAAGTACATAAAACTAATGAAAAAGAAAAACTAATTATTTTAGTTACAGCTAAAATATGTAATAGCATAGTCTTCAAATCAATTACTTTTATGCATGGAAATTTTTTGTTGGACATATTTTTATGTAGCTAAGTAATTAAGCACCCATATTTTAGAAGTACTGCAAATGTATCACAACACATCTACATACGTCAAGATGTTCATTGTATAAAAAGGCAATGACAATCTTCACTATGTAGGCAAAAGTATTACAATAACATTTTTGTTAGCTTGTATGTTAGAATGCATGAACACCTCGGCTTGATTGCAAGAATGATGTTTCCTTTAGAGCATCCTTATTCATACCATAGTTAATTAATTAAATAGCCACCATGCTCAATTGTGATATATACAATCACATAAAACTAGACCAATTCAACACTCCTAGTATTCATCAACCTACCTTCTGTAACCTGAAACATCCAAATTCCTGGGTTGTCTACATTGCTTGTATGAGTAATATTAATAATATCTGGAGTTTGTGATCCAGGAAGAGTAAATTGGTTAATACCATTACCAGCATTAATTCCTGCAAGTGCTTCATTTCCACCAAGTCCATTAACTCCTTGAGAACGGTCTCCAGTAGTCCATTCCATTCTCCCACAAGCATACAGGAACATTACAAATGACTCATCTCCATTAGTGGCTAGTACACATTGGAATGTGTTTGTCTGTAATAATGATTTGATATGACCAACAAAAGTATGGTGGTGAAATACTTACATACATACCTAATGTGAGTATTTATGGAAATGGTACCATGTATTAACAAGTATATTAGTACTTAATATGTACATTGTATAGTTAGTATCCTTGTGAGGAATTTATTATAGGCCTGCACCTATTATGCTGGCATAATTTGTGACCGGATTTGCAAAAAGGTACTTTCCACATATTTTACATACCAGCAAGTAAAATGATGTAACGCTTGACCCCTTCTACTGAAGAACTTCCTCTGAGTATCAAAATGTAGCCAGACACTGTAGCGACACTCATGGAAAATTGCAGTTTATTACATACCATGATTTAAAAGTTAAAAAGTTATGAAATTTTAAAGTTCCATAAATAGGTCAAATTTTGTGTGTGAAAAGGTACCCTTTGTAAATCCAGTCACATTTTGAGAACAATAGGTAATCAATTCCGTGAGAATAATAATAGGATGACTACAGGCAAAATTTTAGAATTATCGGATGTCCACGGGAATAATCAGTTGAAGCAAAGGAAGTGTCTCTTCTTGATCAGCTCGAATAAGAGTTAAGCTATGAAGAATGATACTTAGCTGACATTATAGGATTGCTGTGGAGTGCTTGTTGAAAAGGGGTTAAAAAGCCTCTAAAATATTGATATACGTACTTTGATTGAATGCTCAAATACTCTAATAGAACAGTCAGATTGTTTCATGTTAACAACCTACAGTCAACATCAGGGAGATAATCTGCAATTCTGAAACTTGTATATCTTATATCAGTGCATCTTCTTCAAGTCTTTGAACATATTGATATCACCATCTACCTAATTTAGTATGTAGCCATAGCTACAGCTTAATACACTAAGTCTGTTGTAACTACTTATGGCTGCAAAAATGATGTATAAGATGGAAAGCTTCACAAATATGGCTATTAATTAATTCTGGCAAAACTACTAATAGCAGAATCTTGAAAACTATGAATGAGAATTATTATGGAATAATAGGCCAGATACAAGAATAATAAAATGAATAATGAGAGTTTTTTTTGTTGGGAAATTCTGGAAGGAACGATAGGTAAAATTTTGAGCATAACAGGCTCAAGCCTAATTTATTGGAATTGAAAAATACGCGTGACTCCAGAGAATGTATAGCACTCAAAGAAGTGTGCACATATTTCAGCCAAATCCCAAGTACTGCAATTGTATTATAACTATGTATTACACATATGTTAGGTGACTTAGGTCCCAGCAGATGAAACTAGCAATTTGTGACCATATTAACGAAAACCTGACATACCATAATGGCATATTTTTTTGAATTATTATTTTAACTGTGTTGGTAAAGGTAAACTAAATAACATTATAATGCTAAATGTGACTATTGTATTAGGGTAGTTGACTGCTCTATTAGAGTATTTCAATCTGAACTTTTGATATCTTTTTGCAAATAAATTTTAATCGCCTGAATACACTTGGCCAGTTTCTGAAAATCTCAAACTGTATTAACAGTTTAGGCTTGCATCATTGTCACATGTCCAGTCAAATTTACATAAATATAGAGTGAAACAAGACCTGTTAGTAAGAATCCGCAGATTCATCCAGCAGAGTCAGCTTTCAAGACTCTTTATGGGCAAATGTACACCACTCGTGATTTTGGAAGTGACCATGCCAGGGGATGAAGAGATTGAGTGATGTTTCCAGGTACATAATATTTTAGTAGGTCAGTTGAAGCACTAGTTATTGGAGTTGTTTACTGTTATAGCTAAGGCTATTGCAAAATGTGAGAAGCTACACCACATATGGCAAGTGTAGCCACAAACCATGGTACATCAGTTATATACCACAGCACAGTGTTTTTGATCTTCACCACAGGTAGTATGTCATCATAATTATTATGTCATATAACATCATCGTTATGCATAAAAGACACAATGTATGCTTTACAATTCAGTCAATAAAATAATAAGACATTGACTCAATATTAGCCTCGCTAGAGATAAAAACGAGATAAGCAGTTCTTCAAGACAGGAGAAGTTGGCGCTGCGAGCAGGGTTCCAAGTTCAGCGATGAGGATACACCAGCTACTATGTCCGGGCCAATCAGTAAGTTGATTGGACCCACGAAGGCGAGGCTACAGACGTATGTTGAAGAAGCACCTTCCATCGTATCCAAGGCATGGGACGATTAAGAAGATGAGATAAGAATAGAAGAATTAACAAATCGTATTAAAATAATTTGTTCCCTTTTAGAGTGATGCAATAGCAAATGGTCTAGTTTGCTCAAGGATCTTAGATGTGAAGAAAAGGTCAAACAGGAGAAAGAGGTTCAGCGTTGTGCAGAGGGAGAGAGATATATAGAGATATTCCTAGATGCGAATGAAGCTGCTTCTTGCCTGCAGTCAAGACAGAGAAGGATAACTAAGGCAGTTCAAGCATGGGAGCACCATGGAGTGGAACATTCAGAAGTGGAGAAGAAGATTGATAATAAGTTGGACAGTCTGACAGAAGTTAAGGTATACACTGTCCATACTCTAATTTAAAATTCCTAATTTTTTCTTATACTTGTTGTCTTACCTTTTATCCTTCTTTACAATGGCCATCAGTCAAGTTCTACCATAGATAGTGTTAATAGACTACAGTATGGCTTCCATCTACAGGTGTATCAATCTTTTCAAATATACGTGGTTAGTTTAGCATTGCACCAAACTATTTGAACATGCGTGACTTGGTGGTTTACGAAGTTGGTAGTTGATATCGATCAGTGAGAGCAACTTGTGGCGAAATAGCCATGTGTAAGTCAATAAAATATAGTAATAACGTTAAAACCGAGTTGGGTCATCGAGGACCCACTTTACAGATTATCCAGGTCTGACCCGGATTAGATCTCATGCTAAATTAATTAGTATAACGATGTGGACATGTAGTAACACGTCATGGCATAGCACTGCTTCTTTCGTGAGCCATGCTTACTTATGTAAATAACTGTCTGTAGACATATGGTAGCCACGCCCATTTATCAGTCTGTACTTATGCATGAATCCACATCTGTCTGCAGGCTTATGTAAAGCTATGCCCATTAATCAATTGTTATTGTATGAGTAATATTCTAGTATATAGTGCTGTAATTAACTCTATATAATATTGTGACTGGTTTTGTGAAAAGCAAGCTATTTAGTGGTCATGAGCTTGCAAAAAGTTCACAAACAAGTATAACTCAATGCACAGTAGGGATACATTCACTTCTTATTGTTTTACAGTATTTAGACATCACATACTACTCCGATCCAGCTTGTTTCAGTACTTTTTATTGCAGCACTATACACTGTCCCTACTCTAATTTAAAATTCCTATTTTTGTTATACTATAGTATCATAGCAGCAAAGTTAACTAAGATACAGGGGTAGGTCACCTATATATTTGTGACCCGCTGAGTGAAACTGGTAACATCCACTCCTCCTCATCTCGTTCCACTCCTGACCTGCTAACATCCACTCTTCACCTTGTTTTCACAAAAATTCTATTTTGCTATTAAAACGATTGAATTAAATATGCACATTTTAATCACTTCCATATGTACTGAAACAAAGCTGAAATCAACATATTCCGAAATACCATTAGATTTGGTGAGTGTGAACAGTGTTTACCACCAGCCTAGGAGTCTAAGCGAAAATCTTTCTGTAAAGTATCCTAAAGTGAAACAGGACTATCTTGTAAGCATTTACAATAAGCCTTTTCCACAATTATGTCAGAAAACAAAATTTAATTTGTTGTGGCAGTGCCACATTGCACACTGAACTGAACCTTCATTAAGACAGTTAGTTTCAGACGAGTTATCAAGTATTGAGTTGTAAGTCATACAAGTGTTGTGGTGAGGAGAAGTATGCTAAATGAGCTGACTTTAAAGGGAATCCTATTTATGTGCTTACTTAAGGGGAGGAGTTGTACTTATTTGGATGCAAAAAATGATAGCGAACTTTTAAAAATTTTATTCCAGTAGTCCATTAGCATGTAATTCTTTGTTTTACGTTGGTATAATAAAAGGTACGTACATGACTTATGAGACTTATTTATGATACAGTAGAATTAAAGTTTATCCTTTGTTGGAATGGCTTTCTTCTTCTCCACATGGAGGAGTACAGGTAAAGCACTAAATCTTGATGGATTTGTGCTAGTGAATAGATTGAGCCAAGTCCTATCTTTGGACATGAGTAATGATCAATCAACTAAGTGTCTGTAATTACTTTGCCATAATAATTGTAGCTGATGAAATCAAGTTTATTGTTGTTCCAAATCTGTAATGCTCTATCTCCAGGACTATTTGTCATAACCGAAGGGCTAAAAGAAAAGCAATTTGAGGAACTTGCAAAAACAACCATTTTTTGTTTAGCTAGTAATATTTTTAAAATGTACATATGTAAGTAACACTATTGAAGACTTCATGACACAAGAAGATCAATCAACTGTATAATATTGTACATACCTTGTCAGTGTTTCTATTAGAGTATCCAACAGCATGCCATGTTGCAATAAACAAATTGGTCATATTGTTGTGCTCATATTTAGGAAAAGCTGCTCTTATCTCCCTGGTTGATCTATCAAGGAGACTAGAATCAGTCGTCTGACGATAGTAGATATCTCCAGTTCCTCCGATGTCAACATCAGCCCAGTATGGTGCAACAAATTGGAGTGGGTCATATAGTGGTAGTGAATAAGGAAAATACAAATCATATAGTGAATTGTCCAACGTGGAATTCAAGACAATCATACCATTTTCATGAACCTAAAACAAAGAAAAAGAATGCAAATAAAACACAGGGCTTATGATAACAGTCAGACACTGGACAAATTCCTGACAAATTATCCATTTCCAACCTTTGGCAGGACATCATGTCCTTTCAAAGTGTAAGGGGAAGTCTACTGTCTGAGCTGTGCATGACTGTTTATTCTATTAACAATAACTACCAGTTGGGTGCTAGGAGATGCTACATTCTTGCAAACCAAGGGAGGGATCACAAATATACCAATGCCGATTCCTCTGTAGTAGTGAACACACAAAAGTAGCTATATATGTAACCAAATTTTGGAAAATCACCTACATGGGCGCATTTGACAACTAAAATATTTAATGATCAAATCACACACTTTATAGTGCATATCTACTTGTTGATGGTTTTAGGCCATTCTCAATACCTTGAATTACAAGAAAGTTTTTGAAATATTTTCAAAACTGTGCCCTGCTCTTATTAGCAACCCATTAAACACGAAAATTCTAATTATTTCATGCGTGCCCATATGGGTGATTTTCCAAAATTCAGTCACATATAGCATTTAGGCTACTTGGCAGCACAACCAGCAAAGTGGAGTGCATTTGTGTCTATACAGTACACTGGTGTGTGCAGTCAACTGCAATTTTTCCCAATCAATTACAAGTTCGTCAGGAAATTTGTCGTTACCCTTAAAAATTCTTATCATTGGCCCTGTAAATATGCATTCAGTAAGTAAATTAGACTGAGACACATGGTAGTTTGTCGTGTGATCCAAGAAGTTGGCGTGCAACATTGTGGATATAATTAATACCTAATCAAAAAACAGCCAAACTGTAAAAAAGAGTACGGCCTCCAAAAAAGCCAGGGTGAAAAAAGATGTGAAATCAAAGGTGGCGGCCAACAAATGGCTGTGATGGTAAGTTAATGGTAAAAAGTTTAATAATGACAAGACAGATGAATTTGCATCGCCTTCTGTGATCCAGCACCAAATTCACCTGAATAGTCGTTATTAAAGTTTTTGCCATTAACCTACCATCACAGCCATTTCTTGGCTACCACCTTTGATTTCACATCTTTATTCATCCTGGATTTTTTGGAGGCGCACCCTTTTTTTACAGGTTGCTGTTTTTTGATTAGATATCACTTCTATTTGTAATTTCATACTTAAAGCCAATCTATGGCCAGCTTTAGGTGTTTCTTTTTAACTTGTCTTTTTTTAATACAGAGAGAAGGTTATTATGAGGCAGAAGATTTTAATGATTTGTTTAGCTACATGTACATTTAGGCAATATTATTTAGTAATTTATAATTGTATTGATTGATGATAAAAATTAATTCACACATGTTGAACTGTTTGCAGCTGAATGCTCTACAAGGAAATGTGTGTGTAGCTGAAATTTCTACAGGGAGACTCATAATGTAGCTGTACCGTTTGACTACATGGTGAGTGGTTTGTAGTTGAACTCACCACAGAGTGACTTGTAACCTAACTAAACTCTACAGAAAGAATTGCAAGATAGCTGAACTTTCTAAAGAATAGTTTTTTGTATCGGTGAACTCTCCACAGGGTAACTTGTTATGCAAGTGATCTCGCTACGGGGTGCATGTTCTCTAGATGAAATCTCTACAGGGTGACTTGTTTCTAGCTGTTCTCTCTACAGGGTTACCCGTTTCTAGCTGACCTCTCTACACGGTGTCTTGTTTCTAGCTGATCTCTCTACAGGGTAATTAGTTTCAAGCTGATGTATGAGAGATTTGATTGTAGCTGGACTCTCCATAGGGTGACTTGATAAGTATATATATTTCTTCAAGGCGCCTTGTTTCAAGATAAGAAAGCTTGCCGATTAAAGGGTGTGTCACTCACGAGTATTCATCCCAAATGAAGCAGGATGAATACTGGAGAGTGAAACAGGTGCCACACCCTTTAAAATGTGAGCTTTTTAATCACTTGCACTATCATGAGACGATGTTGCATTTGAGTAGTACTACTTGTGACCCGCTGAGTGAAAACCCAACTTGTTTGCATTTTCTCAAAATTCATTTTATGACTTTTTGTTGCCTACAGGAAAAACCAATGGGCAGTTAAAGTTTCAGCCTTATCTAGTAAGAGCTTTCAGAGTTATAGCAATAGACAACAAAAAGAACAAAACTAATTATTTGTACAGTGCCTATACAGAAAAAAATTACAAGTGATTGTTTAATTGATTATTATATAAGTCTCAAGCGCAACGGACTACACTCTATTCACCAGGAACTGGGGCATTCATCAAGGTATAGTTTTTGGCCTAAATATACTAATGTTATCAAACAAGAATGCTGTTCAAACTTAGTAATGATAACAATAAAGTTATATTTTACTGTAACGTAAACAAATACACATAACACATGTTTGCTTTATGGTGCAGAAATGAAACAAAGATATTCTCACTCTTCATGAAGATGCAAATCTATTGGTATTATTAGATATGTATTCCTACACTGTTTATTGAAGCAATTAAAATATCATGTAGCACACGTTGTTTACAAAATATATTTCAATGGCATTTATCTTGAAAACAGAATTATGCAGTTTCACTCAGTAGGTCACATAATACCCATGACTATATAACATAGGTTCTGTTGTTCTTTGCCTAGCATCAATAGTATTACATAATGCAATATTCATTATCTGATACTACTAGGGAAATAAAATGAAACTGCTTTGCAATTTGAAAGTCAAGAAAGCACATGCAAAGCATTTCATGAGCAAGTGAAACTTCAGAGAATATTCTTACAAGGATGTTCACATGATACAAGTACACATACATCTATGAGCCCAGTAACAATGTGCTGTAAACAGTAGGCAAATTTACAGGTCTGCATCGTGTGTGCATACATACACACATGTCATGCATACATACATACATACATACATACATACATACATACATACATACATACATACATACATACATACATACATACATACATACATACATACATACATACATACATACATACATACATACATACATACATACATACATACATACATACATACATACATACATACATACATACATACATACATACATACATGTATTACATGCATCACACATGTATGTTTAATAAAAACATACAACATGTACACATACGTACATAAACTGTAGATATGATCTCATTATAGAATACAAAAGCTTCTGTCAAATTGATTTCTGGTAAATAATAGGAATATGGTTGTAAAGTACTGTCGCCTTGAGAATTTCCAAATGGATAGAACTATGGTAAAGGAAAAAAGGCAACACAATTACAGTGTTAAATCACATGTATATATTATTTACGATTACTCCTTACCTCTGATATACATGTGCACATATCTGGATCACAAACATCTGCAAATACAGCAAAAATATTACCATATGTGGTGTAAGCCACAACTATAGCAATGGATTACTATAGCAATGGATTACTATAGCAATGGATTACTATAGCAATGGATTACTATAGCAATGGATTACAATAACAATGCAAATGCACACTCTGTGGTAAGATCCTATATCAAACAGTATGGTAATACTATTTATCCTAAAGTGACAAATGCTACCTGTTGCAATGGACAAAGTGAGTGTTGGTTCACTATTCAATCAGCTCTATTAATATACTCAGCAACAACTAACAAAAACAACGTGTTCAAAATCAAGTGCATAAATAATTAGAATAAAACAAGTTTTTTCTCGTTTTTCAATGATGCAATCACTATTACATAATTCGCAATACGGATTGCGACACTCCCCACACAGATAAGACTGACTGCAAGGCCAATCCATTCGGTATTTCTCATTTCAGTGCCATTGCTTCTTGTCTCAGATGAGGTTTCATCAGAGTTACAAGAGTTTAGCTATCGTATATGTTTTTGCCTTGCTTCAATTGAGGCCTTGAGGTTGGAACAAGTATTAGAGCTCATGGGTAGATCAGTGATATCAGCATCTTTTTCATCAGTGTCATAGTCAGATAAATGATCGCTGTCATCAGATTTTCCTTCAGTGGATGATGATGAACTATTTTTGCCCACATTGGTATCAGCAACATCATCATCTGGGCACTCAATGGGGTAGAGGAAGCTAAGAGCTCTGTTGATGATCTTACTTAGACCAAATGTGATTCTTGCAGACCAGATCCTGTTTCCTCAACTTTGGATTAGTTCACAAATACGACAACCCTCCAGTAACCTCTAGGGAGATTTTCTTTAACTATTATGACATCTGCTACTCTTGGAATGAATGATGTAGAACTGCAAGGGCCCTTCAGTGTTGACTGAGATCTTTACGTAGGTTTGATAAATCAAGACACACGGTAGTGTGTCGTGCGGCCCAAGAAGCCGGCGCGCAACCCCTTGAGTATATTGACAGGAAGAAAGAAAACGCAATTTTCGCACCTCCGTAGCTCTGTGCTGCCTTGATGAAACAAGACAAATTTTGCTGTGTACATTCCCTCCAACTTCAGTACTCCACATTCCAAATTTGAGCGAAATCGCTTCTGGCATTCCTGAGATATGCGACTTCAAAAATTGGCTTAGTTTCTTCGTTGTTTTTTTTCTTCTTATTTTTCTTCCTCTTTTCGCACACTTACAAAAACTGCTATAAAACGCGAACGCATTATCCGATTGCCTGGAAATTTGGCACACAGAAGGGGGGTATAAAGGCGCATCTCTGTACCAACTTTGGCTGGAATACCATAAACAGGCAAAGAGTTATGAGCGATTATGCACGAAAAATAACACCAATATGTTGTCACGCCTACAGGGTAAACCGCGTATGGGAAGAAGCTGAAAATCGGTGGGTAAATAGGTTAACTATTGAACCTCAAACCTTTTGTGGTTTGAAAGAAATCGAGCTAAAAACCAGGAAGATACAGCGAAAAAATCAACAGTATGTAACAATTACGCAATCGAGATAAGCAAATTTTTATTATTATTATTATTATTATTATGCTTGCCACGCCTACCAGATAAACCACTTGGGGTAATGCTTTGAAAATCTCTGTACAGATGGAGTTATCATCTTAGAAAGGCTCTTCAATGGTGTAGAAAAATCAGACTTAAAGCCACAGAGTTATAACACGAAATCCAACTTGGTGTAGCAAGTGCGAGATCGAGATACTCTAATAGAGCAGTCATCCTAATAGAGCAGTCACCCTGAACAGAATTCAAGAGATCAGTTAGAAATAAGTAACCTGTATAGAGATCAGCTACAAACAAATCACCCTGTAGAGAGTTCAGCTACAAACAATTCACCCTGTTCAGACATCAGTTAGAAGAAGTTTTCTTGTAGAGAGTTCAGTTACAAACAAATCACCCTGTTGAAAGATCAGCTAGAAGATGTCACCTTATAGATAGTTCAGTTACAAAGAAACCACCATGTAGAGAATTCAGCTACAAACTAATGACCCTGTAGATACATCAGCTAGAAGAAGTTACCTTGTAGAGAGTTCAGCTACAAAGAAACCATTCTGTAAAGAGCTCAGCTGCAAACAAATCACCTATACAGAATTCAGCTACAAACAAATCACCCTGTAGAGAGATCAGCTAGAAGAAGTTACCTTGTAGATAGTTCAGCTACAAACAAATCATCCTGTAGAGAGATCAACTAGAAGTTACCTTGTAGATAGTTCAGTTACAAACAATTCACCCTGTACAGAGCTCAGTTAAAAGAGGTTTCCTTGTAGAGAGTTCAGCTACAGACAAATCACCCTGTAGAGAGATCAGTTAGAAGAAGTTATCTTGTAGATCGTTCAGCTACAAACAATTCACCCTGTAAAGAGATCAGTTAGAAGAAGTTACCTTGTAGAGAGTTCAGCTACAAAGAAACCATCATGTAGAGAATTCAGCCGCAAACAAATCATGTATAGAGAGTTCAGCTACAAACAAATCTCCCTGTAGAGAGATCAGCTAGAAGAAGTTTCCTTGTAGAGAGTTCTGCTACAAACAAATCACCCTGTAGAAAGATCAGCTAGAAGAAATCACCTTGTAGAGAGTTCAGCTTCAAAGAAGCAATCATGTGAGAGTTCAGGTACAAACAAATTGTCCTGTAGAGCGATCAGCTAGAAGAAGTTACCTTGTAGAGAGTTCAGCTACAAAGAAACCATCATGTAGAGAATTCAGCCGCAAACAAATCATGTATAGAGAGTTCAGCTACAAACAAATCTCCCTGTAGAGAGATCAGCTAGAAGAAGTTTCCTTGTAGAAAGTTCTGCTACAAACAAATCACCCTGTAGAAAGATCAGCTAGAAGAAATCACCTTGTAGAGAGTTCAGCTTCAAAGAAGCAATCATGTGAGAGTTCAGGTACAAACAAATTGTCCTGTAGAGAGATCAGCTAGAAGAAGTTACCTTGTAGAGAGTTCAGCTACAAAGAAACCATCATGTAGATAGTTCAGGTACAAACAAATCACCCTGTAGAAAGATCAGCTATAGAAGAAATCACCTTGTAGAGAGTTCAGCTACAAAGAAACTATCATGTAGAGAGTTCAACTACAAACAAATCACCCTGTAGAAAGATCAGCTATAGAAGAAATCACCTTGTAGAGAGTTCAGCTACAAAGAAACCATCATGTAGAGAGTTCAGCTACAAACAAATCGGCCTGTAGAGAGATCAGCTAGAAGAAATTACCTTGTAGAGAGTTCAGCTACAAAGAAACCATCATGTAGAGAGTTCAGCTGCAAACAAATCACCTGTAGAGAGTTAAGCTACAAACAAATCTCCCTGTAGAGAGATCAGCTAGAAGAAGTCACCTTGCAGGGAGTTCAGTTACAAAGAAATAAACCATGTAGAGAGTTCAGCTGCAAACAAATCACCTGTAGAGAGTTCAGCTAGAAACAAGTCACCCTGTAGAGAGATCAGCTAGAAACAAGTCACCTTGTAGAGAGTTCAGCTAGAAGAAGTCACATTGTAGAGCTACAAAGAAACTACCATGTAGAGTTCAGCTGCAAACAAATCACCCTGTAGAGAACTCAGCTACAAACAAATCGCCCTGTAGAAAGATTAGCTAGAAGAAGTTACCTTATAGGGAGTTCAGCTATGAACAGATCACCCTGTAGAGAGTTCAGCTACAAACAAAACAACCTGTAGAGAGTTCAGCTACAAACAAATCACCATGTAGAGAGTTCAGCTGCAAAAAAAATCAATCACTCTGTTGAGAGTTCAGCTAGAAGAAGTCACCTTGTAGAGAGTTAAGCTGCAAATAAATCACCTTGTAGAGAATTCAGCTACAAACAAATCACCCTGTAGAAAGATCAGCTAGAAGAAGTTACTTTGTAGAGAGTTCAGCTACAAAGAAACCACCATGTAGAGAGTTCAGCTGCAAACAAATCACCTGTAGAGAGTTCAGCTGGAAACAAGTCACCCTGTAGAGAGATCAGCTAAAAACAAGTCACCCTGTAGAGAGTTCAGCTAGAAGAAGTCACATTGTAGAGAGTTCAGCTACAAAGAAACTACCACGTAGAGAGTTCAGCTGCAAACAAATCATCCTGTAGAGAGTTCAGCTAGAAGAAGTCACCTTTTAGAGAGTTCAGCTACAAAGCAACCACCATGTAAAGAGTTCAGCTGCAAAAAACTCAATCACCTTGTAGAAAGATCGGCTAGAAGAAGTTACCTTGTAGAGAGTTCAGCTACAAAGAAACCACCATGTAGAGAGTTCAGCTGCAAACAAATCACCTATAGAGAGTTCAGCTAGAAACAAGTCACCCTGTAGAGAGTTCAGCTAGAAGAAGTCACATTGTAGAGAGTTCAGCTACAATGAAACTCCCATGTAGAGAGTTCAGCTGCAAACAAATCACCCTGTAGAGAACTCAGCTACAAACAAATATGCAGTGTAAAAAGATCAGCTAGAAGAAGTTACCTTGTAGAGAGTTCAGCTACAACGAAACCACCATGTAGAGAGTTCAGCTACAAACAAATCACCTGTAGAGAGTTCAGCTGGAAACAAGTCACCCTGTAGAGAGATCAGCTAGAAACAAGTCACCTTGTAGAGAGTTCAGCTAGAAGAAGTCACGTTGTAGAGAGTTCAGCTACAAAGAAACCACCATTTAGAGAGTTCAGCTGCAAACAAATCACCCAGTAGAAAGTTCAGCTATGAACAGATCACCCTGTTGAGAGTTCAGTTAGAAACAAGGAATCCTGTAGAGAGATCACCTAGAAGTATCGCCTTGTAGAGAGTTCAGCTACAAACAAATCACCTGTAGAGAGTTCAGCTACAAACAAATCACCCTGTAGAGAGATCAGCTAGAAGAAGTCACCTTGTAGAGAGTTCAGCTATAAAGAAACCACCATGTAGAGAATTCAGCTGCAAACAAACACCCTGTAGAGAACTCAGCTACAAACAAGTCGCCCTGTAGAAAGATCAGCTACAAAGAAACCATTCTGTAAAGAGCTCAGCTGCAAACAAATCACTTGTACAGAATTCAGCTACAAACAAATCACCCTGTAGAGAGATCAGCTAGAAGAAATTACCTTGTAGATAGTTCAGCTACAAACAAATCACCCTGTAGAAAGATCAGTTAGAAGAAGTTACCTTGGAGAAAGTTCAGCTACAAAGAAACCATTTTGTAAAGAGCTCAGCTGCAAACAAATCACCTGTACAGAATTCAACTACGAACAAATCACCCTGTAGAGAGATCAGCTATAAGAAGTTACCTTGTAGATAGTTCAGCTACAAACAAATCTCCCTGTAGAGAGATCAGCTAGAAGAAGTTTCCTTGTAGATAGTTCTGCTACAAACAAATCACCCTGTAGAAAGATCAGCTAGAAGAAATCACCTTGTAGAGAGTTCAGCTTCAAAGAAGCAATCATGTGAGAGTTCAGGTACAAACAAATTGTCCTGTAGAGAGATCAGCTAGAAGAAGTTACCTTGTAGAGAGTTCAGCTACAAAGAAACCATCATGCAGATAGTTCAGGTACAAACAAATCACCCTGTAGAAAGATCAGCTATAGAAGAAATCACCTTGTAGAGAGTTCAGCTACAAAGAAACTATCATGTAGAGAGTTCAACTACAAACAAATCACCCTGTAGAAAGATCAGCTATAGAAGAAATCACCTTGTAGAGAGTTCAGCTACAAAGAAACCATCATGTAGAGAGTTCAGCTACAAACAAATCGGCCTGTAGAGAGATCAGCTAGAAGAAATTACCTTGTAGAGAGTTCAGCTACAAAGAAACCATCATGTAGAGAGTTCAGCTGCAAACAAATCACCTGTAGAGAGTTAAGCTACGAACAAATCACCCTGTAGAGAGATCAGCTATAAGAAGTTACCTTGTAGATAGTTCAGCTACAAACAAATCTCCCTGTAGAGAGATCAGCTAGAAGAAATTACCTTGTAGAGAGTTCAGCTACAAAGAAACCACCATGTAGAGAGATCAGCTGCAAAGAAATCACCCTGTAGAAAATTCTGCCAGAAACAAATTGCCCTGTAGAAAGATCAGTTAGAAGAAGTTACCTTTTAGAGAGTTCAGCTACAAAGAAACCATTCTGTAAAGAGCTCAGCTGCAAACAAATCACCTATACAGAATTCAGCTACAAACACATCACCCTGTAGAGAGATCAGCTAGAAGATGTTACCTTGTAGATCGTTCAGCTGCAAACAATTCACCCTGTAGAGAGAGTAATTAGAAGAAGTCACCTTGTAGAGTGTTCAGTTACAAAGAAACCACCATGGAGATTTCTGTAATCAATATAATATTATGTGACCGAATTTGCGAAAAGGGGTCTTCCACACACATCCAATTCCGTAACCGTTGGAGACCATAACTCAGTATTCAAGTAACATATTAACCTGAACATTTCACCACGTATTCAGCTATAGTGGTGCTCACCACTGTCCAAAATTCAAGGCAATTGCTCTTTCCAATCTGAAGTTATCAATTGTCAAAGTTGGCAAATTGGATGTGTGTGGAAGACCCCTTTTCGCAAATCCGGTCACATATGTATTATACAGTATATATAATTTGTACATTTACTGATAAAATATTTAAAGTACATCTACTTCATCTTTTCTTCTTCCTGTAGTAAAGAAAAAAACATAGGTTAAAAAAGTCCCAAAGCTGGCCATAGGCCGGCTTTGGGGTATACAAATACAAAAAGAAATGAAATCTAATCCAAAACAGCCAAGCTGTAAAAAAAGTGTGCGGCCCTCAGAAAGGCTATGGTGAAAAAAGATGTGAAATCCAAGGTGGCGGCCAAGAAATGGCTGTGATGGTAGGTTAATGGTAAAAATTTTAATAATGACATTTTAGGTAAATTTTGTGTGAAGTGGCACAAAAATTCACCTGAATTGTCGTTATTAAAATTTTTACCATTAACCTACCATCACAGCCATTTCTTGGCCGCCACCTTGGATTTCACATCTTTTTTCACCATAGCCTTTCTGAGGGCCGCACACTTTTTTTACAGCTTGGCTGTTTTGGATTAGATACTCCTTTCGCCAAAGAGTCCAGAATTGATTTAGGTCCAAGTTTCCAAATTTCTAAAAATTGATGTGAAGAGGAAATTGTCCTTGTTAACATCAAACTCTGGATCTACTTCTTCAGTAAGCACAGGAATGACATTGTTTGAGTGAAGTGACAAAAAACTGTGAAGGTGTAAGGGCTACGCTTGAGTTTATACAGTATCATCATCTACATAAACTAGTGGACAAGAATTAATAACTGCCTCTACCTCTGTCAATACTGTGAACAATTGTTCTTGTGTTAAAGATCAGGATACAATTGTTTTCCTAAGAGCATACTTTGTCAGCCCCACCAATCACTCATAAAACTCTCCCATCCATGGGGCTAGCTTAATAATAAACTTCCACTTAATGTAAGGCACCAAATGTCGCAACAGACAAAGTGAGTGCTGGTTCACTATTCAATGAACTCTATTAATATACTCAACAACAACTAACAAAAACAACATGCTCAGAATAAAAAAATAAAACAAGATTTTCTCGTTTTTCAATGATGCAATCACTATTACATCATTCGCAATACAGATTGCAACACCACCTTTGAAACATCCTAGAAGCACCTCATGTAACAAAAAATCACCTTTATGGAACAATATTAGTCCATCTAACATCAAACACAGCATTAAAAACATGAACACAAGTGGCTGGATATAGAATTTTTAAAAAATCACAGAAATTCAAATTTTTGTCTGCCTGCAGCAAGGCTGGAGGTCAAATGAAGCTGCACACGCCCATCATTTTACACCGCAATAACAGACTCAGCAGTGGGATGTGCATTTTAGGGTTCGGACGACCATGTGCATTCTGTGCCTTGTCTTTATATTCAATCATGGTAGTTTTCTTCCTTCTCCATGAAATAAAACCATATTGAGGTGCTAATGTTTCGTATCAACACTTTCCTTGAGCAGCATATTTACACACCACAAACCATTTATTAAAGGGCTTACACTTGGTAGATACCTGTATAGCTTCATGATAGATTCAATTCCACTCCTATTAACACGACCTTGGTTGATTAACAATGATCAAGCACTGAGATGACACCTCTTAACAATCTATCATGATGACACATCCCATTGTATTAGCCTAACTGTATTCATAATGCTAGCACAATGAAATAGTGAAAGTAGAACAGTGTTCTGTATTACCAAGAGTGCTGGCTGATGAGGATGGCTACCCGCACAAATCAAACAAGAGTCATTGGACTAACAAGCTACAAAATCCTACCAGTGTACCATACTGAGTATAGAATACTTTTTACTGTGGTTGCCACAAGCAGAATACAGTAGTCACCCTAATAGAACAGTCACACGTGGTGGGAAATTCCTATTTGGGCATTAAACAAAATGATTGTTATAACATGTCAATGTAAGGATTTCCAACTGAGCTATGCTGTAATACCATCATTATATCTCTTGTTTTATTACATTTTACTGCTTGGTTCCTTACTTTATTTTTTAAATTAATAATTTTTAATGTACAAGTGGTAGTAATGTTCAGATGTGGAGTGAAATATTCTCTCACATTTACAATTTCATAACTGTTTGAACATAAGATGTGGCAGACTATATGCTTACGTGATACTATACATATTACACCACATGTAGCTATATATTAAGGTTGCATCACAACTTCAAATATCCTATTGATCGGCAAACAAGCCTATTAAATTAATGTTGATAGTAATCAAAGGAACTACATACGTATAGTGCCAAAGGGACACTTACTCATTTTGATACTTGTTCTTCATCCATCCCTTTCAGCTATTTGCACACTACTGACCCCTTTCTTCATCCATCCCTTTCAGCTATTTGCACACTACTGACCCCTACAAGCCACGTGTATGTATGTGGTAAATAAAGTTCATCCACACAGCTAAGCTTTGCATTTCTTTTCAGTGGTTGACATTATGAAAAAGTGTGGTAACTCTCTAGATGTGGAGGGTTCCCTCAGATATAATCATCTCCACTTTAGGAAAGAACTTCATCAAGGCCATGCATGAACCACTCATACACATGTAGTTCAATGGAAAAATCCATGAAAGCCCCTGTCTGCATGTTTCTGTTTTGCTAATTTTGATAGTGAAATTAACAATCATAAAGCTACAGTATTTTATATTCCTGCTGTAAAACATTGCCATGTATGGGTGATAAGTATAGTTTCAGCCAACCTACGCACAGTAATAATTTCAGGAGTCCAGGTGCATGCTCACAACTTGTGCTGTGCTGAATTAGCTCAACTGTAATTTATTTTCCATTTCATTCCGATACAGCACATTTCAAACAGTAAATAAGTTGATCAAAAATGCTTAATTATTGCATTGTTTTCACTAGACCACAGCAATGTTTATGAAGCCACTAAATTTATCATTAGCAGAAAGCACAGTACCATGACGTAAATACAAGTGGGTTGAAAGCCAGTCTCTTAGCTTGTAATGTCTAGGCACTTACAGTATCTCTTGCTTTTGGCATCACACTTACTCTTCACAGCCATTAGTTTAGTATACTTAACCAATTAAAGCACCGTGCTTGTGTAATATGAAATAAATGCACTTGAGGATGATCTTACAGTAAGCCTAATATAATACTTGGCTATGCCTTGAATACTTGGTCACTCAACCATGATTGACGTTACTTTTCCCATATCATACTTGTATATGTACATATACAGGGGAGAAAAATACTGAAACTGTGATAAAATAAGTTGACTGGGTGTAAACGTTTCTGCTATACAGTGTATGTGAATGGATCTGTAAGTACTCAACATACTGTAATTGTGCATTTTTCAATTTCATTATTACATACACCATATAGTTATACAAGTTTACATACGTACGTATGCTCTGTGTAAGTTTCAGCCTCCTAAGAAAAGAAATTTAGGAGTTACAGCCCTATAGTTACAAAGTGACAACTTCCTGGTTGCTTTGTAGCAGATGATACAGTGATGGAAGATTACTAGCATGCAGCTGGAATCCAGGATTAAAAACTGTTAAAAAGTTGAACTGTTTTGTTTTTCAACAACAAAAGATCAATTTGTACAGCAATTATAGGGGAAATAAATTGAAGGCACTTACTAAAACAGTTGTAACTTATGGTCTTGCACCACTGTCATTGTGTTAGCCATGAATTGCTGGGTGAGTTTTTCCTTGTATCACCTTTCTTCACTACAGACTAACTAAGCAAAATTGTTGAACTCATCTTTGAGTAGGAAAATAAGATAATATCCATGTTTAACCATTAGACACTTTCTTCAAAGATTTTTTTTATAGTAAGCAAGTGTTTCAACTACATGTATTACATTCAATGCTGCTTTATACTGTAAAATTAGACTTACAAAATTACATCAGGTTTTCACATATCTGGTTAAATCATAGATGACAAATTGTGTACTTTGTGTCATACATATACTGCATGTATATGTACAGCACATTGGGGCTGCATTGCAATTTCAAATACCCTAAAAAAATTAGCAATTAAGCCTATCTAATCAATGATGGCAGGTTATGTAATGAATTGACTATTAATGCTAAAAGAGCAAGTAATTACGGGACACTGTGGAATTTCATTTATCTGATCTCACATACCTGTTACTTGTAACTCAATTGTCTCACTAATGTACACTACACCATCAATAATAATAGAACAGTTAAATTCTCCATTATCTGTTACTTCCAATTCAGTGATATTAATTGATTGTTCAGTTTCCATATCAAAAGAACATCCAGTAGAACAACTCCAACTAAACTCAGTATCAGATGGTGGAGTAGGAGTTACCATACATGTCAAGGTGAGGTTAGATCCAACAGTATGTTCAAAAATACTGTTGCCCCCATAGCCAGGTGGATCACTGACAACAGTAACATTATACTCGGTGACTCCTACATTGAAAAAATAATGACCAAGTTCAAGACTGTAACAATGCATTAGATATGATCTGGCTGAATAAACTGTATGTCAACCTATACGTAATTACTGAACTTTTGCTACTATAAACCAGGCAAGTACCCACCTACAGCTGGCCCAATGCAGGATGTGGGCATGCATCTGTCTGAAATTATATTATGAAAATGTGTGGTGTGTGCATGTACTGTATGTGTACACACATGTAGTACGTATGTTTGTCTGTTCATCATGTGAGCAAAATCTTTGTAGCTAGTACACAAGAAATAAATGCTGTATAGAACATAGAAAGCTTTTTTTGAAGTGGTTCATTCAGGCTGGTTTGAAATATGAGTAAAGCAAATTCTGCAGGCACTCTGAATGCTTTCAGTAACTAGTTAAAAAGGCTTTTACAACTGTAGTAGGTGCGAGAATTGTCATAAGAAAACACCATAGAGTAAATACAAAACAATTGAGAAGACAATAATATCCTCATACTATTTTACAGCCATTAATTTTGTTCAAGGTACGCTTATTAGTTATGTAGATATCTAACGAGTTACAAAGTACATAAAACTAATGAAAAAGAAAAACTAATTATTTTAGCTACAGCTAAAATATGTAATAGCATAGTCTTCAAATCAATTACTTTTATCAAGAATTCATAATATTAGAGGAGGGAGAGTATCAAATTCTCAATATACTCCATACAAACACACTGCTACAAGTTCATTTTTCGATGAAATCAATGCCTCTCCTAGTATGGAAAGACATTGATTGGTGTTTAATACAACTCCACTGGTAACAGAGAACTGTTGATAGGTGTTGAATATGGTGAAGCCTCTATTCTACAGAACAGAGTAAGGTGTTGAATCTGTTGATACTGTACTAGTGGCAGTGCCTTTGATAAATGCAACTCAGTTAGATACTCTCTCTTACTACTATATTATGAACCCTTGCTTTTATGCATGGATTGGAGATATTTTTATGTAGCTAAGCAAATAAGCACCCACATTTTAGAAGCAAATCTATCACAACACATCTACATACGTCCTTGCTTTCAGGATGTTCATTGTATAAAAAAGGCAATGACAAACTTTGCTATCCCATTCAAGTTACAAGTAGCCAAAAAAGTATTACAATAACATTTTCGCTAGCTTTGTGTGTTAGAATGCATAAACACCTCAGCTTGATTGCAAGAATGATGTTTCCTTTAGAGCATCATTATTCATACCATAGTTAATTAATTAAATAGCTACTATCCTCAACTGTGATATACGCAGTTGTAGACGTAAAGCAAGACCAATTCAACACTCCTAGTATTCATCAACCTACCTTCTGTAACCTGAAACATCCAAATTCCTGGGTTGTCTACATTGCTTGTATGAGTAATATTAATAATATCTGGAGTTTGTGATCCAGGAAGAGTAAATTGGTTAACACCATTACCAGCATTAATTCCTGCAAGTGCTTCATTTCCACCAAGTCCATTAACTCCTTGAGAACGGTCACCAGTAGTCCATTGTATTCTCCCACAAGCATACAGGAACATTACAAATGACTCATCTCCATTAGTGGCTAGTACACATTGGAATGTGTTTGTCTGTAATAATGATTTGATATGACCAACAAAATTATGGTGGTGAAATACTTACATACATACCTAATGTGAGTATTTATGGAAATGGTACCATGCATTAACAAGTATATTAACACTTAGTACGTACATTGTATAGTTAGTATGCTTGTGAGGAATCTATTATAGGCCTGCGCATATTTTGCTGGCATAATTATGAGAATAATAGATAACCGATTTCATGAGAATAATTATAGGATGACTACAGGCATAATTTTAGAATTATTGGATGCCCGTGGGAATAATCAGTTGAAGAAAATGGCGTGTCTCTTCTTGATAACTAGAAAAAGAGTTAAACAATGAAGAATAATACCTATCTGACATCATTATAGGAGTGTTGTTGAGTGCTGACTGAAAAGGGGCTGAAAATCCTCTAAAAGATCGATATACTTTAATAGAACGCTCAAATACTTTAATAGAGCAGTCAGATCATTCCGTATTAACAACGTGCAGCCAGCATCAATGAGATTACCTGCAATTCTAAAACTTTTACATCTAATATCAGTGCATCCTCTTCAAGTCTTTGAACATATTGATGTTACAATTTACCTAACTTAGTATGTAGCCGTAGCTACACTAAAGTCTGTTGTAACTACTTATGGCTACAAAAATGATGTATAAGATGGAAAGCTTCACATATATGGCTATTAATTAATTCTGGCAAAACTACTAATAGCAGAATCTTGAAAACTATGTGACTAGCCAAAGAAACTGAATGATAATTATTATGGAATAATAGACTAGATACAAGAATAATAATGAATAATGGGAGAATTTTTTGGAAATTCTGGAAGGAATGATAGGTAAAATTATGAACGTAACAGGCTCAAGCCTAATTTATTAGAACTAAAGAATATGCATGACTCTAGAGAGTATATAGCACTCAAAGGAGTGTGCACATATTTCAGCCAAATCCCAAGTACTGCAATTGTCTTATAACTATGTACTACACATATGTTAGATCCCGGCAGATGAAACTAGCAATTTGTGACCAGATCAACAAAAGCCTGACATATCATAATGGCATATTTTCCGATTTACTATTTTAACTGTGTTGCTAAAGGTAAACTAAATAACATTTTAATATTAAATGTGGCTGATTTATTAGGATAGTTGACTGTTCTATTAGAGTATTTTGATCTGAGCTTTTGATATCTTTTGCAAATAAATCAAGACACACGATAGTGTGTCGTGCGGCTCAAGAAGCCGGCGCACCACACCGTGAGTATATTGACAGGAAGAAAGAAAACGTCATTTTCACACTTTTGTATCTCGGTGATACTTTATCCGATTGAAACCAAATTTGCTGCAGAGTTGTCCGCCAGCTAGGGGAGTCTACATTCCAAATTTGAAGGAAATCACTAAAGCCATTTCCGAGATACGAGTGGCCTAAGTTTCGTTTTTTTTTTCTTCTTCGTCTTTTCGCACACTTGCAAACATTACTATAAAACGCAAACGCATGCTCCGATCGCCTTGAAGTTTGGCACACTGAAAGGGAGTCCAAAGGCGAATCCTAGCATCAATTTTGGTGCAAATCCGATGAATTATTCAGGAGTTATGACCGATTATTCGAGTAAAACAAGATCGATTTGTTGTCACGCCTACAGGGTAAACCGCTTCATGAAATAAGTTGAAAATTACTATGTAGATGGAGTAACCATCGTAGGAGTGCCTTTTGGTGGTTTGAAAGGAATCGAGATTAAGACCACGGAGATATGACACAAAACCCAACCTGTGTCACAATTACGCGATCGATTTTTAGGAATAAAAAAGGATTACTTTCACGCCTACTAGGCAAACCGCTTAGAGTAATGAGCTGAAAATCGGTGTATAGCTGGAATAAACTTCATTGAAACTCCTTGCAGTAGTATAGAAGAATTGGATTACAAACCACTGAGTTATGATTCGAAAGCCAACTCCGTGTAGCAAATGCGTGATTGAGATACTCTAATAGTTCAGTCACCCTAATAGAGCATTCAGCTAATTTATTTACTCCATTATAGAATTCTATTACATTACAAGTTATTCTGTAGGGAGTTCAGTTGCAAACAGTTAATCTTATAGACAGCTCAGCAAGAAGCAAGTCACGCTGTGGAGAGTTAAGCTACAAATATATCACTGTAGAGATTCAGAACATTACAAGTCACACTGAAGAAAGTTCAGCTATAAACAAGCCATGCACCCTGTAGAGAATTCAGCTACAATTAAGTCACTCTCTATAGAATTCAGCTACACAGAATTCAGCTACACACAAGTCACTGTGGAGAGAGTTCAGCTACAAACAAATTACCCTGTAGAGAGATTAGCTACAAACAAAACACTTTGAAGAGTGTTCAGCTACAACAAATCAACCTTTCGAGCGACCAGCAATGAACAAATCAACACAAATCTACCTGTAGAGAGATAAGCTAGAAACAAATCACCCTGTAGAGAGTTCAGCTACAAAAATCACCCTGTAGAGACATCAGCTAGAAACTAGACACAATGTAAGGAGTTTAGCTACAAGCAATCACCCTGTAGAGTTCAGCTAAAACAAATCAACCTGCAGAGAGATCAGCTACAAACAAATCACCTTATAGACAGTTCAGTTACAAACAAATTACCTTGTAGAGAGATCGGCTACAAACAAATCAACCTGCAGAGAGATCAGCTACACACAATTCAACTTGTAGAGAGATCAGCTACAAACAAATCACCCTGTAGAGAGATCAGCTAGAAACTAGACACAATGTAAGGAGTTCAGCTACAAGCAAATCACCCTGTAGAGAGTTCAGCTACAAACAAACTAACCTGTAGAGCGATCAGCTAGAAACAAATCACCCTGAAGAGAGGTCAGCTACAAAAAATCACCTTGTAGAGAGATCAACTACAAACAAAACACTTTGCAGAGAGTTCAGCTACAAACAAATCAACCTTTAGAGTGATCAGCAACAAACAAATCAACCTGTAGAGAGATCATCTAGAAACAAATCAACCTGCAGAGCGATCAGCTACAAACAAATCAGCTTGTAGAGAGATCAGTTACACACAAATCAACCTGTAGAGAGATAAGCTAAACATAAATCACCCTGTAGAAAGTTCAGCTAAAACAAATCAATCTGCAGAGAGATCAGCTACAAACAAATCAACCATTAGAGCGATCAGCAACAAACAAATCAACCTGTAGAGAGATCATCTAGAAACAAATCAACCTGTAGAGAGATCAGCTATAAACAAATCAGCTTGTAGAGAGATCAGTTACACATAAATCAACCTGTAGAGAGATAAGCTAGAAACAAATCACCCAGTAGAGAGTTCAGCTAAAACAAATCAATCTGCAGAGAGATCAGCTACAAACAAATCACCTTACAGATAGTTCAGCTACAAACAAATTACCTTGTAGAGTGATCGGCTACAAACAAATCACCCTGCAGAGAGATCAGCTACACACATCAACTTGTAGAGAGATCAGCTACAAACAAATCACCCTGTAGAGAGATCAGCTACAAACTAGACACAATGTAAGGAGTTCAGCTACAAGCAAATTACCCTGTAGAGAGTTCATCTACAAACAAATCAACCTGTCGAGCAATCAGCTAGAAACAAATCACCCTGAAGAGAGGTCAGCTACAAAAAATCACCCTGTAGAGAGATCAGCTAGAAACAAATCACCCTGAAGAGAGATCAGCTACACACAAATCAGCTACAAACAAATCACCCTGTAGAGAGATCAGCTACAAACTAGACACAATGTAAGGAGTTCAGCTACAAGCAAATTGCCCTGTAGAGAGTTCATCTACAAACAAATCAACCTGTCGAGCAATGAGCTAGAAACAAATCACCCTGAAGAGAGGTTAGCTACAAAAAATCACCATGTAGAGAGATCAGCTAGAAACAAATCACCCTGAAGAGAGGTCAGCTACAAAAAAATCACCCTGTAGAGAGATTAGCTAGAAACAAATCAGCCTGTAGAGAGTTCAGCTACAAGCAAAACACCTTGTAGAAAGTTCAGCAACAAAGAAACCACCATGTAGAGAGTTCAGCTGCAAACAAATCACCTTATAGAGAATTCAGCTACAAACACATTACCCTGTAGAGAGATCGGCTACAAACAAATCAACCTGTAGAGAGATAAGCTAGAAACAAATCACCCTGTAGAGAGTTCAGCTACAAGCAAAACACCTTGTAGAAAGTTCAGCAACAAAGAAACCACCATGTAGAGAGTTCAGCTGCAAACAAATCACCTTACAGAGAATTCAGCTACAAACACATTACCCTGTAGAGAGATCGGCTACAAACAAATCAACCTGTAGAGAGATCAGCTAGAAACTAGACACAATGTAAGGAGTTCTGCTACAAGCAAATCACCCTTTAGTGAGTTCAGCTAAAACAAATCAACCTGCAGTGAGATCACCTACAAAAAAGCACCTTGTACAGAGTTCAGCTACAAACAAATTATCCTGGAGAGAGATCGGCTACAAACAAATCAACCTGTAGAAAGATCAGCTACACACAAATCAACTTGTAGAGAGATCAGCTACAAACAAATCACCCTGTAGAGAGATCAGCTAGAAGCTAGACACAATGTTAGGAGTTCAGCTACAAGTAAATCACCCTGTAGAGAGTTCAGCTAAAACAAATCAACCTGCAGAGAGATCAGCTACAAACAAATCACCTTATAGACAGTTCAGTTACAAACAAATTACCTTGTAGAGAGATCGGCTACAAACAAATCAACCTGCAGAGAGATCAGCTATATACACACAATTCAACTTGTAGAGAGATCAGCTACAAACAAATCACTCTGTAGAGAGATCAGCTAGAAACTAGACACAATGTAAGGAGTTCAGCTACAAGTAAATCACCCTGTAGAGAGTTCAGCTACAAACAAACCAACCTGTAGAGCGATCAGCTAGAAACAAATCACCCTGAAGAGAGGTCAGCTACGAAAAATCACCCCGTAGAGATATCAGCTAGAAACAAACCACCTTGAAGAGAGGTCAGCTACAAAAAATCACCTTGTAGAGAGATCAACTACAAACAAAACACTTTGCAGAGAGTTCAGCTACAAACAAATCAACCATTAGAGCGATCAGCAACAAACAAATCAACCTGTAGAGAGATCATCTAGAAACAAATCAACCTGTAGAGAGATCAGCTATAAACAAATCAGCTTGTAGAGAGATCAGTTACACACAAATCAACCTGTAGAGAGATAAGCTAGAAACAAATCACCCAGTAGAGAGTTCAGCTAAAACAAATCAGTCTGCAGAGAGATCAACTACAAACAAATCACCTTATAGATAGTTCAGCTACAAACAAATTACCTTGTAGAGAGATCGGCTACAAACAAATCACCCTGCAGAGAGATCAGCTACACACAAATCAGCTACAAACAAATCACCCTGTAGAGAGATCAGCTAGAAACTGGACACAATGTAAGGAGTTCAGCTACAAGTAAATCACCCTGTAGAGAGTTCAGCTAAAACAAATCAAACTGCAGAGAGATCAGCTACAAACAAATCACCTTATAGACAGTTCAGCTACAAACAAATTACACTGTAGAGAGATCGGCTACAAATTAATCAACCTGCAGAGAGAACAGCTACACACAAATCAACTTGTAGAAGATCAGCTACAAACAAATCACCCTGTAGAGAGATCAGCTAGAAACTACACACAATGCAAGGAGTTCAGTTACAAGTAAATCACCCTTTAGTGAGTTCAGCTACAAACAAATCAACCTGCAGTGAGATCACTCACAAAAACGCACCTTGTACCGAGTTCAGTTACAAACAAATTACCCTGTAGAGAGATCAGGTAGAAGAATTCACCTTGTAGAGAGTTCAGCAACAAAGAAACCACCATGTAGAGAGTTCAGCTGCAAACAAATCACCCAGTAGAAAGATCAGCTAGAAGAAGTTACCTTGTAGAGAGTTCGGCTACAAAGAAACCATCATGTAGAGAGTTCAGCTACAAAGAAATTACCCTGTAGAGAGTTCAGCTAGAAGAAGTCACCTGGTAAAGAGTTCAGCTACAAAGAAACCATCATGTAGAGAGTTCAGCTACAAAGAAACCACCATGTAGAGTGTTTAGCTGCATAAATCATCTGTAGAGAGTTCAGCTAGAAACAAATCACCCTGTAGAGAGATCAGCTAGAAGAAGTCACCTTGTAGAGAGTTCAACTACAAAGAAACCACCACATAAAAAGTTCAGCTGTAAATAAATCACTTGTAGAGAGTTCAGCTACAAATAAATCCCCCTGTAGAGGGATCAGCTAGAAGAAGTCACCTTGTAGAGAGTTCAGCTACAAAGAAACCATCATATAGAGAGTTCAGTCACAAACAAATCTCCTTGTAGAGAGATCAGCTACAAACAATTCACCCTGTAGAAAGATCAGCTAGAAGAAGTCACCTTGTAGAGTGTTCAGTTACAAAGAAACCGTCATGTAGAGAGTTCAGCTGCAAACATATCACTTTGTAGAGAGTTCAGCCTCAAACAAACCACCTTGTAGAGAATTCAACTACAACAAATCACCCTGTAGAGAAGAAGTTACCTTGTAGAGAGTTCAGCTACAAAGAAACCATCATGTAGGGAGTCCAACTACAAAGAAACCACCATGTAGAGAGTTTAGCTGCAATCAAATCACCTGTAGAGAGTTCAGCTAGAACCAAATCTTCCCGTAGAGAGATCAGCTGGAAGAAGTCACCTTGTAGAGAGTTCAGCTACAAAGCAACCATCATGTAGAGAGTTCAGCTGCAAATAAATCACCCGGTAGAGAGTTCAGCTACAAAAAAATCACCCTGTAGAGAGTTCAGCTAGACGAAGTCACCTTATAGAGAGTTCAGCTACAAAGAAACCATCATGTAGAGAGTTCAGTTACAAAGTAACCACCATGTAAAGAGTTCAGCTAGAACCAAATCACCCCGTAGAGAGATCAGCTGGAAGAAGTCACCTTGTAGAGAGTTCAGCTACAAAGAAACCATCATGTAGAGAGTTCAGCTGCAAATAAATCACCCTGTAGAGAGTTCAGCTACAAAAGAATCGCCCTGTAGAGAGTTCAGCTAGACGAAGTCACCTTATAGAGAGTTCAGCTACAAAGAAACCATCATGTAGAGAGTTCAGCTACAAAGAAACCACCATGTAGAGAGTTCAGCTAGAACCAAATCATCCCGTAGAGAGATCAGCTGGAAGAAGTCAGCTTGTAGAGAGTTCAGCTACAAAGAAACCATCATGTAGAGAGTTCAGCTGCAAATAAATCACCCTTTAGAGAGTTCAGCTACAAAAAAATCGCCCTGTAGAGAGTTCAGCTAGACGAAGTCACCTTATAGAGAGTTCAGCAACAAAGAAACCATCATGTAGAGAGTTCAGCTACAAAGAAACCACCATGTAGAGAGTTTAGCTGCAAACAAATCACCTGTAGAGAGTTCAGCTAGAACCAAATCATCCCGTAGAGAGATCAGCTGGAAGAAGTCACCTTGTAGAAACCATCCTGTATATAGTTCAGCTACATTTCAAGTCACCCAGTAGAGAGATCAGCTGCAAAAAACTATCTTGTGGGGAATAATGGGCATGTAATAAATATATGTATATAATTTGTATAATTACTAATAATTCAAAAATAATTTAAGTATTAAAAATCATCTTAAGTTCTTTTCTTCTTCCTATGGTAAAGAAAAAAACACATGGGTTAAAAAAGCCCCAAAGCCAGCCATAGGCCGGCTTTGCAGTATACAAATACAAAAAGAAGTGATATCTAATCAAAAACAGCCAAGCTGTAAAAAAAGGTGCGGCCCCCAAAAAGGCCATGGTGAAAAAAGATGTGAAATCCAAGGTGGCGGCCAAGAAATGGCTGTGATAGTAGGTTAATGGTTAAATTTTAATAACGACATTTCAGGTGAATTTGGTGCCAAGACCAAGCGGCACAAAATTCACCTGAATTGTCGTTATTAAAATTTAACCATTAACCTACCATCACAGACATTTCTTGGCCGCCACCTTGGATTTCACATCTTTTTTCACCATGGCTTTTTTGGGGGCCGCACCTTTTTTTACAGCTTGGCTGTTTTTGATTAGATTTTAATTGCCTGAATACACTTGGCCAGTTTCTGAAAATCTCAGATTGTATTAACAGTTTAGGCTTGCATCATTGTCACATATCCGGTCACATTTACATATATAGAGTGAAACAAGACCTGTTTTAGTAAAGAATCTACAGATTCATCCAGCAGAGTCAGCTTTCAGGACTCTTTATGGGCGACTGTACACAACTCATGATTTTGGAAGTGACCATGCCAAGGGATGAAGACACTGAGTGATGTTTCCAGGTACATAATATTTTAGCAGGCACTACAGCTAGTTATTGAAATTGTTTACTGTTATAGCTAACTGTGTGAGAAGCTACACCACATATGTGACTGGATCTGCGAAAATGATGTAATTGCACAAACCTAAATTTACAGTATAAAGCATTGAATACAGTGGGTGAAACACTTGCGTATTATGAAAATATTCTGTAAGTTTTGAATGCCTCTTTCTTAGTGAAAGAATGGACTATCAATAAAAACCTGGATAACACTTTATATATCTGCTCAAGAGGAGTTGGAAAATCTTTGTTTCATTGCAGTAGACCCAAGGATACATAAGTTATGGGGCGTTTGTGTACATCGCGTTGAAGTGATTGTATGCAATCAATTTTTCTTATAAATTTCACCTTTGTATGCAGTGAAGAAAGGTGACACAAGGAATACCTTACCCAGTAAATGATTTCTCTATTCATGGCGAACACGATGGTGAAACTGTTAGCTCAGTACCTCAATCCGTTGGAAAGTTACAACTGTTTTTGTAAGCTCCTGTAATTTACATTCCTTATACTTGCTGTACAAATAGATTTTTCTGTTGTTGCTACTTTGTAGGGCTGCAACTCCTAAATTTATTGGCACATGAAGCTGAAACTTTGCCAGAAGGTACACTTGAATAAGTAAATTATAAATAGTTAGTAAAAGGAATTTTAAAAATATACGATTATGTCCTGTTTTCACAGATCCGGTCACGTATTGCAAGTGTAGCCACAAACCATGGTATATCAGTTATATACCACAGTTTGGTGCATCTGTTAAATACCACAGCACAGCGCTTTTGATCTTTACCACAGGTAGTACATACTGCAAATATAAATGAGGTGTAGTACATTATATACATCTACATACAATATTGTCTGTTGTATGGTGCTTGGGCAGATCAAAGGCTGCCACCAGTGTTACAAATCAGTTGTAAACTGGTTTACAAATAATCGTAACATGGCTAAGTACCTCCTCTTGGCCACACAGTCTGGCCACTAATTAGTTTAAATACTTCAAACGAAACCAAACACCAGACCAACACAGGAAGTCACAATGCAAGGCTAATAATATCAAGGACTGACAAGGAGGTAAATCGCTCTGGAATGAATGAACACACAACACTGCACTCATTTGAATGAATGGGAGGCAGTACAACCTGATCTGGGCTGAGCTCTCTTTTGCCAATACATTAAGCTAACCAAGGCTATTATAGTGCTGCACCGCTCAACAATGAATATCAGACACTTCAACTACAGTACATCTGTCTAAATGATGCGAAGCGGTACAATGGGTGGAGTGATTGGCATGAATGATGGCACCTCATGCTCATGCATAACAAATGTGCTACCAATGAATAAACTAGCTAATAATGAATTAACTAACCATCAATACAGTAATTATACAGTACTATACTGTATAGTAGCAACCACAAAGGAGTAGGCATGACTCACAAAATAAAATTACCCAAAAACTAGCCTCAATTTTCCCGGACAACGATGAGGCAGTATTGGTTAGGTAAAACTAAGCCTAAACAAGCTTTCAGATTGACCCGAAACGCTTTAAACAAGTTGCTACGAAATTTAATATTTACTGGAATTTTCTAGTGACTGACTGGTTGACTAATGTCTTCAGACAAGTGTAACTCGATAACCACTAAGGCTACAGCCTTGGTTCCTTCACTGTCTGATGTCGCTTCGGCCCGAGAGGTGCCTTTTGTAATACCGCAGTATGTACAATGCACTTACCAGTGTCCTCTTTTGTATCCCATTCATCTTTGCTGACAAACAAAAAGTGTCAATTTGGTGGTAGCATGTGATGGCTTCCCTTCATAATGGAAATCATCCGTATTTTTTATAGTGGCTACTTTGATTGCAGAGGTGCTTTCAAACAGTTCTTGATTTGTACTACTGTGTAACGGGTTGAACATACGTAGTCGACAATGAAGCGTAATAGATACTTCATATTTCAGACAATAAATTATATAACTGGGGTGCGCAGCACCATTTCCTTCTTTTGGTATGCGTGGATTGCAGAGGTGTTTTTCAAACAGTTCTTGATTCGAAATGCTGTGAAAAAGGTTGAACAAATGTAACTGACAACGAAGAGTAGTGGATACTTCACTTTTCAGACGATAATTGATATAGCTGGGGCGTGCGGTGCCATTTCAGATGTGGTATGCGTGGGTTAATTATTTACAAAAAAAGTTAAAAAACAATTACACAAAAAAAATTTGGAATTTTTAACTAGAGTAGGGACCATATAGTACACCGATAAAAAGTACTAAAACAAGCTGGAGTAGTGCACGATATTAAATCACAGTAAAACAATAAGAAGTGTTATATCCCTACTGTGCATTTCCATTATGGTATCTTGAGCACAGTAGGGATATAACACTTCTTATTGTTTTACTGTGATTTAATATCGTGCACTACTCCAGCTTGTTTCAGTACCTTTTATTGATGTGTTATGATCCCTACTCCAGTCAAATATTTCTGTGTACTTGTAAATTACAATAATTATAGTATCATAGTAGCCATGCGAAGTTAACTAAGATACAGGGGTAGGTAACCTCATATATTTGTGACCTGCTGAGTGAAAACTGGTCTTTTTCACAAATATTCTATTTTGCTATAAAAACGATTGAATTAAATATGCACATTTTAATCACTTCCATATGTACTTAAACAAAGCTGAAATCAACAATTCCCATACACCATCATATTAATGGGGAGTGTATAAACAGTGAAATGGACTACTGGAATGGTGGAATACTGTAATGGTAGAATGAAATGTTTTAAAGTTCAATATCATCTTTTACATCCACTCTTCACCTCAAGTGAGCAAATAAGTATGATTCAGCTCTTTTAGCATACTTCACCTCACCATAGACAATATGTAATGTACTGTAAAGTCAGTTATAAACACGCACAATATCAGTTTATTGGTAATACCAAGAAGATTCCTGACTTGACCCAGATAAAAATTTAGCTAGCTAGCTGATTACATGTATGCATTGTAAAAGTACATTCACTGTATATCGAAGTATTCATTTATTTATTGTAGTGTTGCACCGATATGCTTTTTTTCACCTTTGCCGATACTGACTATTTGCCTATTCCTGCAACCGATATGCCGATATTTACCGATATTCTTCAATTCTTCAGAACAGAGGAGGAGGAGCAGAAAATCACCTAAAGTTTATGTGTGTAAACTGCATTTGTAATGATAATGCAATCAATGTAATTAATTGCGTGGGTGGCCGATTTTTACAATGCTTTAACAAAGTGGATATAGTACCGGCACCGGTTACGAATGTGAACGGCTATTTTACCGGCACAAGTCCATCATTTGCTGGATTATCAAACAAACCAGTTGTGTCTAGGCGAGCTAGAGTTGGTACGCGTCCAATATGTCCAGAGCATTCGACTTTAGGGCATGCGTCTAGTAGGTTTCCCCGAGCATTCAACTTTAGGGCACGCGTCTAGTAGGTTGCCCCGAGCATTCAACTTTAGGGCACACGTTTAGTAGGTTGCCCCGAGCATTCAACTTTAGGGAACGTGAAAAGTAGTTCCTTAGCGTTAGGGGTAGGCTAGGATTCAGCTTTGGTTTCTTCTTCACTCTTGTTATATATAGAAGTCACTTCAGTCGGATGTTTATAAGGTAGAAACTAAAGTCTATGAGGAGTTGCAGCACTGGTGGTATAATCGTTACAAACATTGCTTATGAGTACGGATGCCCAGGTTAGAGCCCTCGCTTAAACAACTTCTTTTTTTCACTTTCTTAGGTTTTTTGTACAAGTTTTTTTTTAAAATGCACGTAACATTCTAAGTATTATACCCTCTACTGCCGGAAAAATAGCCGGCAAAACAGTGTAACCGGTGCCGGCTCTATATAACCTGCCATGTTTTAAACAGTTTTGCTACTATCTCCTTTCATGGAAAAGGAAGCCAAGTAATTATAAAACAGCTAAGCCAGCTCATCAAACAGTGTTTTTAGTGGGACTACAGACCCTTTGTGAAGAATGATCAACTAATTGCGTGGGCGGCCAATAAATATACACAGTCTGCTATAGCCTTGCAACCATACTTGTGCAAACAAACAAGCCAAAACAGTTAAAAAACAGTTACAGCAAACCACTTACTGCTACATTCACCACCTTCTTTACTTTCACTTGTTAATTGCCATCAAATTAACGAATGATTGTGGGTTTCAGTTAATCAGCAAATTATTTCCGCTTCATAGCCAATAACGATACTTGTAAAATTAGCTAATATTGGTTGTTACCGATAATTCAACCGATTATCGGTGCAACACTAATTTATTGTCAACTTTACCAGTTAGGCACTGGAGGGCGAACACAGAAGGCAGAGCCTGTATGAAGTGTTTATTGCTAACCTACGTAGGAGCCTAGCTAAGCAAAACTCTTTGGGTAAAGTATCCTAAAGTGAAACGGGACTATCTTGTAAGCGTTTACAATGAACCTTTTCCACAATTATGTCAGAAAACAAAATTTAAGCCAAACTTCAGTGTGGCAGTGTCACATTGCACACTGAGCTGAACGTCATTAAGACAGGTTATAAAGTATTGAATTATAAGTTATACAAGTGTTGTGATGAGGAGAAGTATGCTAAATGAGATGACTTCAAAGAGAATCCTATTTATTTGCTTACTTAAAGGGGAGGAGTTGTACTTATTTGGATGTAAAAAATGATATTGAACTTTTGTAAACTTTATTTCACTATTTCAGCATTCCACCATTCCTGTAGTCCATTCTACTATTTATACACTCCCTCAGATTTGTCTGTCCATGTAGAGCATGTATGTAATTTGCTTTATGTTGGTACAAGGTACATGACTTATGGGACTTATTTGTGATGCAGTATAATTAAAGTTTATCCTTTGTTGGAATGGTCTTCTTCTTTCTCCACATGGAGGAGTACAGGTAAAGCACTGAATCTTGATGGATTTGCTAGTTTATTGGGAATATATTGAGCCAAGTCCTATCTTTGGACATAAGTAATGATTGATCAATTAAGTGTCTGTAATTACTTTGCCATATTGTTGCTGAAGAAATTAATTTTATTGTTGTTCCAAATGTCTAATGCTCTACAGTATCTCCAAGACTATTTGTCATAACTGAATGTCTGAAAGAGAAGCAATTTGAGGAAAGTACAAAAACAATCATTTTTTGTTTAGCTGGTCATATTTTAACAATGCACGTATGTAAGCAACACTATTCATGGGACAAGAAGATCAATCAACTGTATAATATTGTACATACCTTGTCAGTGTTTCTATTAGAGTATCCAACAGCATGCCATGTTGCAATAAACAAATTGGTCATATTGTTGTGCTCATATTTAGGAAAAGCTGCTCTTATCTCCCTGGTTGATCTATCAAGGAGACTAGGATCAGTCGTCTGACGATAGTAGATATCTCCAGTTCCTCCGATGTCAACATCAGCCCAGTATGGTGCAACAAATTGGAGTGGGTCATATAGTGGTAGTGAATAAGGAAAATACAAATCATATAGTGAATTGTCCAACGTGGAATTCAAGATAATCATGCCATTTTCATGAACCTAAAACAAAGAAAAAGAATGCAAATAAAACACAGGGCTTATGGTAACAGTCAGACACTGGACAAATTCCTAACAATTGTCCATTTCTGACCTTGACAGGACATCATGTCCTTTCAAAGTGTAAGGGGAAGCCTACTGTCTGAGCTGTGCATGACTGTTTATTCTATTAACAAAAACTACCAGTTGGATGCTAGGAGATGCTACATTCTTACATACCAAGGGAGGGACCACAAATATACCAATGCCAACTCCTCTGCTGTGCTGAACACACACAAAAGTAGCTATATATAGCATTCAGGCTACTTGGCAGCACAACCAGCAAAGTGCAGTGTATGTTTGTCTTTACAGTACACTGGTGTGTCCAGTTAACTGCATTTTCTTCAATCAACTGCAAGTTTGTCAGGAAATTTTTTGTGACACTTAAAAATTCTTATCGTATGCTCTGTAAGTACGCATGCAATAAGTGTGAATTAGATTGAGACACACAATAGTTTGTTGTGTGATCCAAGAGGCTGGCATGCAACATTGTGGATATCAAATAGTACGGCAGTACTGTTTAAGTAGGGATCCCTTGAAAATGACATGACCCGTCTAAAATGCCACCTTTAAAAATCGCCCTGGAGACATCTTACACCACGAAAATCACCTTTATGGAATATTAGTCCATCTAACATGAAATACAGCATTAAAAACAAGAAAACACTTACCAGTGATTGGATATAGAATATTTTTAAAATCCCCAAAATTTGAAATTTCGTCTCACTCACTCACTGACCACAGTCGCAAAACTAGAGCCCAAACAAAGCACTGCACCATAACCATTTTACGCCATAACAACAAACTCACCGGTGGGATGTGCCTTTTGGGTTTCCAACAAGTGTACACCCTGTGCGCCTAGTCTTTCCTTTTACCTTCAATCAGATTAGTTGTCTTCTTCAAGCATCAAAACCTTACTAAGGCATTAATTTTCTGTATCAACAGTTATTTGTAGACACCACAATATTATTTCAGAAAGTGCTTGTGCTGCTGAAAGAGCGGGGCGCTAATAATTTCAAGTGTTGTACATGAAATATTAAGGCTGCTGAGTTGTCACTTTGACTTTTGTGAATGCCTGGACTGCAATCGACGAAGAGATTTGTTACTTAATAGACGGACTGATACTCAACAGCTTGTTCCTCTGAACACACTGACTCAGTCACTCAATGTCGGGCAGCAAGATCAGTGAGTGATTGGATAGTGCTTGAGTGGAAATTGTATTACTTCATCCTGTTAGTCGAGACTAAGCTCCAGACAACTGAAAGGGCCTGTTTGTTTGAACAACTTCCAGCCTGGGTGAATAGAATGCAGACCATCGTACTTAGACAGGTCATACATAGATCTGAACGCCACTGCTACTACAATCAAAGGTAAGCTATACATGCTACTACAGGCCTATGTGCTTCCAATTTTGGCACAGTATGTACTTTAATAAGCTGTACAGGAGCACAAGTTACACTGTATCTAACTGTGCTACAACAAAAAACTAAACAAACTAGTATTTTTAAAAATTGTTAATTTAAGTAGGGATCTATGCAATAAAAAGTAGTGAAACAAGAGATGAATGATAGTATTACAGCATAGCTCGATGAGAAAGTCCCTACTTTGGCACATTAGCTATAATTTTGCTCAATGCCAAAGTAGGAACTTTCCCACCAAGCTATGCTGTAATACCATCGTTCATCTTTTGTTTCACTACATTTTATTACATAGATCCCTACTTCATTTATAAATTAACAATTCTTTAAATAATATCAAGACAAAATAGTGTGTCATGTGGCTAAGTACTTACAGCCAGTGGAGGAGCACAATAGACAAGTGTGTATTTTACAGGAACCAAGATAACGCGGTTTCACGAATACATAGCTTGGTAGTGCCAAATCAGAAATTTGCCATTTTCACAGATTTTCACAGTGGCAACTCCTTTGGGGGGTGTGCCACCTCCTGTTCCAAGTTTGAATTGAATCTGTGTAACCATTACTGTGATATGTGCCTTAAAAGTTTGTCTTGGCTTCTTCGTATTTTCTCCATCTTCTTTTTGCTCCACTTAGAAAAATTGTTATCACAGTGCATGCTTTAGTCAATTTTTTCTAATCTGAAGGACAGTATGAACATAATGCAGCACGTGTACAGTCCAAATATTGGATGTAGCAGATAAAAAGCAAGGGAGTTATGCATGATTTTTGAAAAATGTGATAGCGATATTTAAATTTTTGTCACTGCCATAGAGTAAATCGCTTAAAAGAATGACTTGAAAATCAGTCTGTACATGGAGTAACTACTGTAGTGCAAACCTATTGTGGTTTGAAAAAAAATTGCACTAACAGTCATGGAGTTGTAACAAAAATACCAACCATGTATAACTAGCTCATGATTGAGTTTTGTGAATAGAAAGGTAGAGGATATAAAGAATGTTAATTGAAAAACTTAGACAACAAATTAGTCACTGAAAGAGTACTGAAGGAAAAAAACTATGGCATATTTGGGATTCAAACTAAGACATCTCACTTTTCAGCCCATCAGCTACCCACCATCCTTAGTTTCTATAGCTACCACATATATGTGAAACTGAAGTAACCTCCATGTAATAAAGTAACAATGGTGAAGAAGAAGCCAAAACTGAACCTGACCCTAACCCTAAACTAAACCTAGAGGTGCTATTCCTAATCCTAAGAGCACTGTACCTAATCCTAGGCACATTGCTCCTAATCTTAAAGATGCTGTTCCTAAACCTAGGAGTGCTATCCTAATCCTAAGAACACTGTTCCTAATGCTACAAGCATGTTTCTCAACTATAGGAACAAATTACACAACAAATGACTAGTTAATGCCAATCAAATATCCATTCTAGCTTGAAAACTGGTTCTGGCGTTATATCCACTTCATAATAAAAAAAGTATTACTTGCACACCACGCCTACCACCAGGCAAACCAGTTAAATAGAATCGGCTGAAATAGGTTGATAGATTACTTATTTTAGAATGGCCTTTCAGTGGTTTACAAGGAATCAAATTAAAAACCACTGAGTTACACTACGAAAGTCAACTAGGTGTAACAAATGTGTGTTTGAGATACTCTAATAGTGCAATCACCTCATTAGAACATTCAGCTACAAAATAATTCACTTTATTAGAAAGTTCAGCTAAATCAAGTCACCATGCAGAGAGTTCAACTGCCAAGAAGTCACCATGTAGAGAGTTTGGCTAAAATCAATTCACCATGTAGATAGAGAGTTCAGCTCCAAACAAAAAACCCTGTATAGAGTTCAGTTACATCAAAGTTACCCTAGAGAATTCAGCTAACAAAAAGTCACCCTGTAAAGTTCAGCTATGGTACAAGTTACCCTGTAGAGAGATCAAGTCACCATTTAGTTTAGCTTCAAACAAATCACCCAATAGAGAGATCAGTTACAATGCTACAATCAAGTCACCCCATAGATAGTGCAGCTACAGAAAAGTCACCCTATACAGTTCAGGTATGTTAGAAGTCACCCTGTACAGAGATCAGCTACAATCTAGTCACCCTGTAGAGAGTTCAGCCACAAACAAATAACACTATGGAAGGTTCAACCATAAATAAATCACTCTGTGGAGAGTTCAGCCACAAACAACTCACCTGTAGAGAGTTCAGCTACAACAAATCACCCTGTGAAACGTTCTGTCACAAACAAGTCATCCTTTAATGAATTCAGCTATAATCAAACTACCCTGTGGTAATATCAGCTGCAAACAAGTCACCCTATAGATAGCTCAGCTACAAAGAAATCACCCTGTGGAGAGTTCAGCTACAAAAAAAATCACCCTGCACAGAGTTCAGTTACAAACAAATCACCTAGTAGAGAGTTTAACTACAAAAAAAGTCATACTGTTAGAGAATTCATCTACAGTGCAAACAAATCACTCTGTGGAGAGTTCAGTCACAAACAAGTCACCCTGTTGAGAGTTTAGCTACAAACAAATAACACTGTGGAAGATTTAGCGATAAACAAGTCACCCTGTAGAGAGTTCATTGCATGGAGAAATCAGTGATATACGAGTCACCATGTAGAGAGTTCAGCCACAAACAATTCACACCTGTACAAGTTCAACTACAAAAAGTCACCCAGCAAAGTGTTCAGCTACAAACAAGTCACCCCGTAGAGATTTCAGCTACCTTGTATAAAGTTCACCCCAGCTATATACATTGGAAGTCACTCTGTAGAGAGTTAAAGGTTACCTTGTGGAGATTTCTGCTACAGACCAGCCAGCCTATAGGAGAGGACAATTTTTATACAGTATTACTTTTTGTAAAAAAAAATATTACATCGCTTTCTATTCACCAGTAACTGGGGAATTTACCAAGATATAGTGTTTGGCCTAAATACACCCATGCAATCAAAAAGGCTGTTCAAGATTAGTAATGGCAACAATAAAGCTACGTTTTACTGCAACGTAAACAAATACACATAACACATGTTTGCTATATGGTACAGAAATGAAACAAAAATATTCTTACTCTCTATGAAGATGCAAATCTGTTGGTATATTAGATATTTCAATATGTGTCTTCCTACGCTGCGTACTGAAGCAATTAATAATGCATGAAACTTTATGTAGCACATGTTGTTTACCCAATGTTTAATGGCATTTATCTCAAAAACAGAATTATGCAAACAAGTCAGGTTTCTCTCAGTGGGTCACATATTAAACCCATGACTAGGTTCTGTTGTTCTTTGCCTAGCATCAATTATTATATCATTATCTGATACTATTAGGGAAATAAAATGAAACTGCTTCACAATTTAAAAGTCAAGAATGCACATTTCATGGGCAAGGGAAACTTCAAAAATATTCTTACAAGGATGTTCACACATGCACATACATGTATGAGCTCAGTAACAATGTGTTGTAAACAGTAGGCAAACTTGCATCAGCACAGATCTGCATACATACATATTACATACATACATGTATTACACACGCATGTGCATTACAAATGTATGTATTGTGAAGCTTAATGAAAACATACATCATGTACACATACGTACATAAACTGTAGATATGATCTCGTTATAGAATACAAAAGCTTCTGTCAAATTGATTTCTGGTAAATAATAGGAATATGGTTGCAAAGTACTGTCGCCTTGAGAATTTCCAAATGGATAGAACTATGGGAAAGGGGAAAAAAGCAGCACAATTACTACATTGAATCATATGTATATTATTTTACGATTACTCCTTACCTCTGATATACATGTGCACATATCTGGATCACAAACATCTGCAGATACAACAAAAAATATATTATCATATATGGTGAAAGCCAAAACTATAGCAAAAGATCAATAACAACACACACACATCATCTGTGGTAAGATACTACGTATTATTGTGGTATATGGTGATGTTCAGATGTGGCGTGAAATATTCTCCTATATTTACAATTGCATAAATGATTGAGCATAATTATGTGGCAGATTGTGTGCTATCATGATAATGTACATACTGCACTATGAACTGGGGCACATCACAATTTCAAACATTCTTTGATAGTTATTGATTAGAAAACAAGCCTACCAAATTAATGTAGCTAGTAATCAAAGGAACTACATACGAATATTGCCAATGTGTACTAATTCATGTAGTTTGATACTACAGAGCAGATGCACTTCTTTTCAATCTGTTGTAAAAGGCACCATGAAAGTATTTATAGTAACCTTACCAGTTACTTGTAGTTCAATCATCTCACTAGTATACTTCACACCATTGACAATAACAGAACAGTTTAATTCTCCACTATCTGTTACTTCCAATTCAGTGATATTAAATGATTGTTCAGTTTCCATATCAAAAGAACATCCAGTGGAACAACTCCAACTAAACTCACTATCAGATGGTGGAGTAGGAGTTACCATACATGTTAAGGTGAGGTTAGACCCGAACAGAAACTCAATAACATTGTTGGTAGTATCAACAGATGGATCAGTGATAATAGTAACATTGTAGCCATCATGATTACCTGCATCATATACAAAACATCCACTAGGTTAATATACAACATATAACAAATTGAACTCAAAACTATAAGCCACTTCAGTCGGCATAACAATACCATAACAATACCATAACAATACCATAATTGAAACCACAACACCACCTTAGGTATTGTTGCATCATAGTAACACCTCCACTTCAGTTAGTTTACTTTAATAAACTGTTAACTTTTAATCTTTTTGCTTGCTTAAGATAGCCACTTGCCTATGAGTATCACCATTGTATTGACAAGTGTGCAGTAGGTAAATTTTGCTCACCACAAAGCATGCAATGTACAAACTTGCAGCTAGAAGTAACTACAGTTTCAAGACAATCCAGATTACTAGATGGCTTCCTAATTAAATTGTGCCATATTATCCTTGAAAATGTATGGGGAGCACCAGAGAAAATTATACCTTTTTCAGTTTTAAAGCACTGTGCATGCCAAAGTAGTTAATTCCAACCCAATAAACTATTATATTTCTGAGATCGGTAATCAATACTCTATCTATTGAGCATATAAAAAGTCCAAATTTCCAAAATTTAAAAATTGGACTGGAATGCCTACTTGAAGTATTCTTCTCGTAGCGTTTTGTTCAGCCCTATTGACTATTTTGTGAGTGCAAAATCTGAAGTTTATGGAATCAAGAGTATTATATGTAATAGTAACCAAGAGCATCAAACGGTTGTATTACCCTGTGATCAATGATTGTGTGAAGTAACACGAATACACTGTTCGACACTCTTGGCTTCTATTATATACTCTTGATGGAATGCACGTATTAACCCAAAGACCTAATGCTGTAGCTCACAAGAACATCAAGGGTGTTACCAAGGGTGTAAGGGTTTATAAATTTCATAATTGCACATGTGGAACTTGTTTTGACTCTATTTACAGTACTGCCAAGTTACCTCTTCCAACCTCTTTTTGCAGTAGTGTATTGACTAAGCAGCTGAATAATAATAGCATCATACCACTAATGTGATATTGTGCACCTTCACTGCATCATTGCTTGTAATGAATTGGAAACATGTACTCATTAGGTATACCTCTCAGCTATTAAACTGCATGCACATTGCATATATCTGCTTGTGTGCTTACAGGAGTATATGTACGTATATATAACATGATCATGTGAAACTTCAGATGAACTGATAGGTATATATTTGGCATATAGCCCTCAAACCACTCACCTATGGTTTGAGGCACATGACACTAATGTGTTATGTTTATAAGCAGGCTAATAGCTTGCATCAGGCACCATGCAGTATGATCGATCACTAAGCCGGTTCAGGCTGATAGCCTTACTGTGCTGGGCGATCAATCGCACCACAGCCAGTAAGAGTTCAACCACTGGATTCATTATAAAGCCATACCTGACAACTTCAATGATGGGTAGCAAGAGGTAACTACATTTGTTGATATGAATGGAGAAGTCCTGAAGATATACAGTGATTACTTAGTCCTGCAATCAATTGTAACTACCATTCTGACTTGTGAGGGTAAGATTACCAGTATGTCTACCATGCCAAACTATGGTGAATTAAGTGTAAGTTGTTAATTACATTAATTGTGTGGGATTAGGTTGTTAGTACTTTGTGTATTGCTGGTAAATTTTACATGAACCACAGCGTACTTCGGTGTATTGTACTTATATACACCCCTTCTCCTCAGTAATCAGAAGTTTACTGTTGATAAGCCTCTCGGCAAAAATGATAAACTTTCTCTGATTTAGAAGTCAGGGTGTATATATACATGCAATATACCTTGTAGCCATGGTATATACACGTATACACCATTTTTTTCATGGGCATTCAAAGGCACCGCTTGGGGCTTAACTCACATATTACCCAGCCAAAATCTAGATATTGTCCTAGCAATATTATGGGAACATGGTTCGAAGATACCATACACTTAGACTCATTATATTGAGTGACATGGACGGAGCATTTAATTGTGGGTTTGGGTTTACAGGTTAGGCTCAGTGTAGTTGCTAAGTTTGGACTACTTGACATTTGCTAAACAATGAATGATAGACAAAATAATCATCTGGGCAATGCGTGGATGTATATTTCTACCCGCCATGTGTCAGCCATTGAGCAGGTCACGGAACAACACAGAGAAGACAACCAGACTATAAATAGATGATCATGAGTAACTTATAGTCCTAAAACATAATAAGTTACTTACTGTCCAAATAGCGAAGTTAGTAGAGTAAATTTACAAAATGCTAAAACTAAGGATCCCACAATAGCAATTTTTCTGGTGCTGTGTGTAAAGCATGATGACGTATGAACAACATTCTAAAGGCTATTAGCCAACGCTATTGATCAATCATGAGATACTGATGTATAAAAGAAACAGAGTGAGTGCTCTGTAGTTCTTTCGCCGAGGTGAGTGTGCCTAGAGTGATATCACTTATACCACAACTGTGTCAGGTTTTGCTGATATATACATCCTTAGCCCTCGAGACTGTAACTAATGCTTTGGATATATATATCAGCAAAATCCCTTGCAGCCATGGTATAACTACGTATTTCATATATATGACAAAACTAGAATTGATATATGAGATTTATTATCCACCAAAGTACCTTGTGGTACAGTACTCTTACCTATCTACTAAGACATATGCAATAGTTGTAACACGAGCATGAGGGCTTTG
Organism: Dysidea avara; assembly: GCF_963678975.1. Taxonomy (NCBI): domain Eukaryota; kingdom Metazoa; phylum Porifera; class Demospongiae; order Dictyoceratida; family Dysideidae; genus Dysidea; species Dysidea avara. The sequence goes on from NC_089272.1 coordinate 37,908,811, forward strand.
CCTGATGTGTATGCCCAACAGCCGCAGGGTCACAGGGCATACATATCAGGAAAAAACCAAAATGCTCTCTGTTACAGCTAATATGTAACATTTCTGATCCATATCAAGCCAATAGCCTGAAGCCAGTGATAGCCAATATGAGTGCGACAACTGGATGTTTTATACATATATGCCTAAAAGATTCAATCATGGGTCAGCAGCTGGCTACTACATTTGAGTATGATGAACAGACTAATCCTAGAAATATTATTGAGAATTTCAGTTACACGAGTTTGCATGAGTTTTAATGTTGTAACCAATGTAATTAAATTGATTATGGAAAAATTACAGAATTTACTAAAGGCCTAGATGGGTAAGGTTGCTTGTGCAGTAGTCACTTTGTGTACATTGGTAATTTTGTTTTAGGGTGTGATCCGTATTTGAAAACGTGCGGAAATGCTTGTTGAATAAGCTATGGTAGGGTTACCAATGTAAAACATTGGCATAATCAAAATAATTTGCTAACTGTACATGCTGGACTAACTATCACTTGAATATGGCCGCAGTGACTGGTAGTAAATTCTACTAGGTGGAAATCGACTGAAATATCTGCAAATTATGAGAATACTAATTCCAGGAAACTATCACAATATTGCACTTCAACCTTCCTCTGTTCACCAAAACTATTGGTGGTTTGATTGGTGAAGCATGATTGCCGTTGCTGCATCATTTAGACAGGATGCTGGTATCCAAAAAGCAGGTTTTCATCCACATAGGCCAAATTAATAATATTCAAAACTTCCTCACACCACAGTAGTAGTCCCCCATCAGCAAATGAAGTCACATACCAAGTATGGTTAAATTCTGAGATTGCTAGCTATCTAAGGAAGCCTGGAAATTGCCCAAAACAGCACTTTTGTTCTCATCACTTGCTCTTTCAATAACTAAAAACCATAATTGTGGTGTAAAACAGCTTTAAGAACCATTAAATATAACTATATAGCACCAAGAATTTTGTCAAATTTTGCTGTTAGAAACTGTGAAAAAAACTGATAGGTGTTTCCAAATAACTTCGGATTCACGTGGCTTTGGCTACTAATAGCACTATAGGCCAAATTTGTGTCGATGTATGGCTGTTATAACCACTAGACAAGACATCAAGTGCAAGATCTAGTGCTAAATCACCACAAGGATGGTAATCATGTCAGTTATTTGGATAAATGTTTATTAGTTCATTTTTACAGTTTATAACAACAAAACTTGACAAAGTTATTGGTGCTAGTTATATGCTATGGATCTTAAGTTGTTTTACACCAACATGTATGGTTTTAAGTTGTTGACAGAGCAAGTGATGTGAAAAAAGTGCTGTTTTGGGTGAATTATGCCCAATACTGGGCTCAACCAGATGGTTGTCAATCTCAGAAATTAACCATACTTGGTACGTGACTTCTTTGCTGATGGGTGACTATTACTGTGAGTTTCAGATAACATTTGTTTGATCGTTGTGGTTGAAAACCCGTTTTTGGACTCCAAAATCCTGTCTAAATGATACAGCGATGGTAATCATGCTTCACCAATCAAACCACCAATACTTTTTTGTGAAGGTGTGCTCACAAAGGAAAGTTGAACTGCAGTATTGTGATAAAGGATTATTGTTTCTGGGAGCTATATCTCATAATCTCATGATTTGTAGATATTTCGATTGATTTCCACCCCAAGAAGCAATAAAATTTACTGCCACTACGACTGACATGTAACAGCAGTTAGCAAATTATTTTGAAGACATCAATGCTATACCCTAGCTATAACACTAGTTCTTACCATATTTTGCAACTCATGCATGGAATAAGGAGGATAACAAAACACTTTCAGTCTGAGTGGTCTGAGTGGCAAATCCAAGTCGTGAATACTAATCACGTGAGCATTAATTGACCTCCACAATCGATATTGGCCTTAATGTCTACATAATTTCTGCCTAGCTGTAGTCCAGGAAGTAGCCTGGGCAAAGTTGCCAACTGGGCTACACTGTGAATGTAGCCAGGGTGGCTCCTTGGATCTGAAATGTGTGTTGGTGTTGTTTGCTGCTATGTATATATCTACTTATGTATATTACCAGTTCTGCTTTAGATGTAACATCACACATCAAACTATTTGCATCACACAATACAGTGCACTGTATATACTAACAAAATTTATTTATGCATATACTTACCCTGCGAACCCAAAATTAATAAACTACACATCAACAATAACCGTAGCATTGAACTTCTATACAGCTCCATCAGATATCAGCAGGTTGCACACATGAACTATAGAAAAAAGTTTAAAACCATTGATGATAGTATTAATCAGATCATCTACACTGGACATTAAAACATCAAAATCTAACCTACAGGTGGACATATGACCAGTCACATATACTGTAGTTGCATGGCTAAAGTAGAGTATATGAGCTAAATCGAACTTGCACATCGGGTATAGATTATCTCCCTTTTTTCTGTGCTTGTATTGCTATGATGTCTACTAGAATTGTTTTCTTGTCTAGGTAGCCATTAAACAGTGCTTGTAGTCAAACAGATTTAAGTCTACTTTTAGTACAAGTACTGTTTATAGCATACAGTACAGTAATACTGTATATTAGGAATGGGCTGGCCAAAAATGTCACCATAAAACCAACCTCACAATAACTTGTGATTATACGGAAAAGTACAAAATCAGTGTGTACCATATACTCCAAGTACGTAGTTAGCAGCTTTAAAGGTTAAAAGACAAGTTATTGATTATTTTGTAGTAGAAGAAGTGCCATTCAAAGATTCTCACTATCATGCATGATATTGCTCCATAGTCATGCTACATGAACGTTTCTGTAAAATACGTGCTCGTACTGGCCGTACATATATGAAATTCATAAAAAGTGGCCCTAGAGTTTTCTAAATCCTGTAAAATCCTGGTTCTTGATGTTTAACTATTAATGTAAAGTTTACAGTAAATGGCACTCATAAAAATAGCTATCTGTTTCAACACTTTCAGAAGACCAAACTTACGTGTTATTGTAAAAGAAATTTAATTAACACTTAGATGAGAAACCACTGAGCGGTTTACATTACCACTATATAAGGTTTGTTACTATATATACATATGTAAAAATAACCACAAGCCCATTAATAAGAATGATTATGTGTGATCATATTACTATGAAAAAATAAAAATGAAATACCATTTAGATCATGTAATAAAAGAATTATTGGAAACTATAGCTATCATGCCAGCAGTGATGATAAAGAATTAATACTGACTTATATAACTTTGCCTGACCAAAGTTACATGTGCAAAGTAAATAGCTACATAATTTCTCCCACCATTATTTTATTTTTTAAATTGCTGTTCACATTGTTTGTAAAAATGAAGTATTCTCTAATAGTGGTATCAACCCCCTTTTGGTAGTATCGGACTGGCATCGGTAAAGCCAATACCAACCGATGCTTTGTATGATGTCTAGTGCTGGGCAGTATTGAAAAATAGCAAACGGTATACCTTCCATAAAAAGTATCACGGTGTTACTAAATATCACGGTGTTACTAAATATCACGGTGTTACTAAATATCACGGTATTAATCTAAAAGCCATCGGTATTAAAGTAACTGCCATTTACCTCAACAAAAGCACCAAATACCCATGGTAGCTTAGCAAACCTGACAGGTACAAATTACCACAGACAAACTTGTTTTGGTTAGCTGACTACATCAGCACCTGCCTGCAAATATTGTCACATATCTGGTTACCTTCTATACATGGGATAAAACAAACCCACAGGGAGGCCATAATGCCCAGACGGTATGACAATTAAAAAAACAGGCAGTATCAAAACCAGTATGACTTAAATATCACAGATAACTAACAATACTGGTATATCACCCAGCTCTAATGATGTCATCTAATTGCTTTTCAAGATGGTATACATATGGAGTGCATATCAAACAAAGTTGAGCAAAAGTTGAAAATAGTGAAAGAAGCCAGCCATTAGCATTATTAGTACAGTGGAAGTAGCAGCAAGCCATGGAATAAGATTCGCTGAAGCTATGACCTTGTGTCTGATGGCCACAAACCAGCAAACTGCATTTACAACTACTATTGGAATTACTAGCTGTTTTATGAGTGATGCCTCAGTATGGCAAAATATTGGTAATTTGGTATCAGCCATTTCCATCCTAATTGTACTCAGTATTATATCGGTAGTAAAACATGGTATCAGCTAGTGCATGATGACGTTAGGTTTGACTACTCGTATCTTGCAATATCTTGATCTGTTCAGCAAAAATCACCAGAAGAACATTTAAAGATTTTATACATGTTATAAATCTATAATGTTATCAAATGAACATTGAATAGAAAACAAGTAACATACGTACCTTTACAAGCACTTGATACAGTGAAAAGAAATGCATTGCAAAAAGAAAAATCAGTGTTTTAACATATGTGTGCATGTGTGTGCGTGTGTGGGGAAGAGGGCAAAATCATTTAGTCCCCAATTAAGCTATGTAACAAATTGCCATAATACTTTTAGGAGGGTCATGTTTATGCAGAATATAGACGCTATATGAAATACGTATACTGCATAGATGATTTTAGTGTAAGAGTCCTAAAAGAAAGGAACTTTTCCTTTTATAATTATGTACTTTGTCTATGGCAAGTCAAAAAGTAGAAAGCTAGCTACCACTGTACACAACTTAATTAATAGTTTCTCATTACCGACTGCATTTACTATTTTCCTACCTCATCAAGGATTCTTTGTACCACTGGTGACTGAGTGGAGCCATCCAGCACCTTTTTAGTTGGTAACTAGCTAGAGAAGTCTAAGACTGTATTCTGAGTCATTTACATTTTACATAGATCAATTACCTATCTACTAGCACATTGTGATATAACAGCATTCACATTAGCTACATGTTCATCGTATTTAAATATGGCATAGCTACGTATATAAAAAGGCCAAAACTGGGCTCTCTCCCGTCCTCATCTAATTTTTTTCATTTAGCGGAAACTTGGAATGGCCAACATGTATGATACTAACCTTACCTTAGCAACAATCTGGCTTTCGTTCAGTTGAATACGGTGGAGCAACCTTGCTTGAATCTCTTATACGGACACACCCTGTATGTCAATCACGCGCTTTCATTACTTTTCGCCACGCCTAATCAATGACCTTAGTGACGTCATCGGTTGTTTTTGTCGACTTGAAAGGCATAAATTCGTAGAGCTCTCAACTCACCATGGTGTTACCGTGAGACTAGAAGTTTTGGGCCTATTTCTCAAGGTCTCACGGTCAGGTTCAAGGTCACGTTCTGGATCGCATGGTTTTTTCATAGATTATATAGGGAATATAATATAATCTATGGTTTTTTAAACACTGAATCTCAAACCCACGATCAATCGAAATATTTCGTAAAAACGTAGCCCGACACCGAATAAAGCACATGTCTTTGGCTATAGACGTCTACTCTTAATTGGATGGAGAGCGGGAAATGTATCTTGTACCAGACATGCAAGACTCAAGCATAGAATATATAATCTATGACTCAAGTACGTAGCTACAGTTAGACTCGCGCGCCCAATAGTAGGAAAACGGGAATGTAGCTACTAGCATAGATTATATGGTAGGGAATATATAATCTATGATGAATCTTCCATTGGAGAGTTGGCACAATAATTCGCTGCCGTCCGAGTGATTGATCAAGCAATTGGATAGTTTCTAACACTTCTAGGGTTTCTTGGGGCAAGGAATACGATGGTGCAGTTAGTTTTCAGCTACAATAAATACAGTGGCGTAGCCAGGAAAATTTTTTACCGAGGCAAAGTTTATACATTGACCAAATTGAGGGTCTGCTTCTGACTCAACTGATTCACAGATACTTTTAAGTCAATTAATGAATGGAACAACTTACCCACTGCAATAATTGATCATGATGATTTAAGTCAGATGGGTGGTACAGCACTTGCAGGTTGACTATCTGGTTGGATGGGGGAAACTGTTTCAGAAGACTCTGAGCATTTTCTACATGTCATAAGTAATGCTCCATGCAACATAGTTAATGATACAGTATATACCATACTTCAATTATTAGACTAGTTTAATTGCATGCAACACAACTTACTCTGGAGATACTTTGAGTGGTCAGGCCATCCATGCATGGACTGCAAGTCATGTGCACTACTTTTTATTGATCTGATGTGACGTTGAAGTCAGAGATAAGTACCTCTTTCATCTGATGTTTAACTGCATGTGCTAAGCATGTCAAGCTAGGGAGTCTGGGGAATGCTCCCTCAAGAAAAATTTTGATGGCATGTGGAGCGGGCTATTTTTTTTTACGATGTGTCTAGAGCTCCGGCAGCCGGAGGTGGTTTGCCAATGCTACAGCTCCGTCAGTTCATCACGTGCCAAAGATATTAAGGGGAGCACCGTATCAGTAGCCGTAGCACCAATAGTGCTGCGTACTTTCAGTTGAAGACCGCCAATACTTCGTACGTGAGGCCAGCTTGACCCACTGAAGAAAGCACCGGAATAAAGCGGAGGACTGAAAAGTGACTGGTTTGCTACAGGGGAGAAAGTGCCCACTGGATTTTTAAGTCAGTGTTTTAAGTAGGCACTCTCCATGCACAATGAAGTGTGGTGATCCACTCCAAATTAGCTACTGATCGTGATCATTGGTAACTACTCATACACTGCAAGTTGAAAAGCCTGGTGTAACAAATCTTGCCGGCTTAAGCTTCAATGTTCCTCTGAGTGTAGAGGGAGCTTGCACGGCTAGATAGCTGCCAGACTAGTTATCAAGCCAGGCTGCGTCGTGATCATTTATTTTTGGGATTGAATTGGGTGAAGCCAGATTATAGTATACTACTATAGAGTTTGATGCATCAGTGTTAGACCATTCTCAAAACAAGAAAAATTTTAAGCCTTTCAAGATTAAAATTGAGGGTACTGATTTTTGCTGGTTGAGCATGCTATTTAAAGGTCAACCTGCCTCAGAGACTTGTAAAGCTTGAAATTGAAAAGGGTGAAAATTTATGTATTACTTTAAAAACAGGCTTAATTTTAAGACACTTAGGCTCTTGGATATCAAAATTAATAGTCATTTCAGTACTGAGTGTTTTAAGAGTCATGTTAAGGTTAGTGTGTATGCAGTTTTAACCTGGGAAATATTTACATATTAGCTAGACTGTCTCAAGATTGAACTGATCTGCATACAGTGTAATTGTCACTCACAATTTAGGGGCGTGTCTGAGATTTTGGGAAGGGTATTACATCTACATTATATAACATCAAGTTGCAGTTCCCCAACATGGAACAATTTCAAGTACTGCTCAAGTTCCCCTGCAGTCAAAAGATCAACATTTGAAATAGTTTAATAAATTCTCCACATCAAGAAAAATGGAGTCAACAGATCTGACTCCAAATTTTTACATCCCAATTCTGCAAAGTGTCCACCATACAGAAGTTCCCGGTATACACATATATCTACTGTATGCACACACAATGTCGTTCTGTATACTGGCTATATATCAAGAAACTGATTATTATTTTTTGTTGTCATTTACTGGCTGCACCTTTTATGGTACACAGTTAAAGTCCATTGATCATTTTAACTATAACAGTACAGCAAAGAAGAAATTTCTTGAAGTAAAGTAATTTGACTACTTCATGAAATAATCTTGCACTACCTATTGGTCTGCAGATTCTTCAAAGCATGAGCGGCATATCCATACTCTGCTCTTGGGTGATCTTTTGAGACCAACACAATTAAAGTGGTACCATACTAAGCAGCTTTCACAAACAATTGAATTCTGTTCATCATCAATTATCTCCCTTGTGCACCTTCCACAATACCATGTGGGATTGGCTCGTATTACAGACACTACACTGTTAATAGCTGCCCATGCTTCCTGGGTGCAATACTTCCTGCATATATCTAAGCAGACATTTTCATCAGTGCACGATGATGAAACCATCTCAGGTCTCATTTCTACATCATCCTCTTCTATAATTTAACTCCCATCTATGGCGTCCTTGGCAATTTGTAGATCAACAAACCAGGTTAAAATCACTAAAAATGAAAACATCTTCCAAGATCCACACAGGCTATTTAACAAACATACCAAGATCCTTTTGCCTAGCACCTTTGTATAGGAACGACACAGGCCTACTTCCTCTGAATTTCTTTCTAGGGAGACCAATAACAGTCTTGTCAGCTCCTTTAGGTCTTCCTCTCTTTCGCATTTTACTTGGTAACCTAATACTTTGTAACCCTGTGGATGCAATCAGATTGTGATAAATGTTTTGCAAATTTGTACCACAGTTCTAATACCACCCCTGTTAATTTACTGACTGCACTGTTTCACACACACAATGCACTACACATGCAAGCATACATACGTACACAAACTATACACAAACATGCACACACAACACATACTGTACTATATGTACACTTGCACAAAGCAAATGCAAGAATCAAACCCTTCAACTACCATGCTACGTACATCAAAATTACCTAGTGGACACCGGGAGCTGTAACATCAATGGCTACCAGGTGTTAACTCGGGAAGCAAATGCCAACTATCCATGTCCCACAAAGCAGGTGAAGGTCGGCTAACAATACCTTCAAGTGTGAGACATGATACAACCTCTTGTATTTTATTAGTCCTGCCCCAAGAGGATTTGACTTTTAGCACCTGAGTAGCACAAAGTCATCAGGTCTCCACGAGCAGCTAAGTAATGTGAAGAAAATTTCTTGCTCAAGGAAACAACAGTAACCGCATAACCAGGTATTGAACCTAGAATGTTTTGACTATAGGCAGGTTCTCTAGCCACTTGGCTCACGCACACATGCACACACACACACACACACACACACACACACACACACACACACACACACACACACACACACACACACACACATGTACGCACGCGCGCACACACCATTTACATCATTGCTTCTACTTTGCACTGTGTCTACCAGTGGTACAGGCTGATTTCCTATGCAAAATTTGAGTCAGTAGTCAATAAACTATAAAGTACCTTGATCATGATGATCCTTCTTTTCCAGTAGGTGATTTTCTGTAGTGTTTACTTCACTATTTCTTGTACCATCACTTTCATTATCACCATGGCTGGTACTTGATCCACTACTATTACTATAAACAGCATCAGACTGTGTTGTATATGTACCTATCAATAGAGTTCATTGTGTAAGTGTTGAAAATGTTTGTCAGTCCACGCTCACTAGCATATTCAACAGCTTTCTAGTGTTGTAACTCCAAAAGTACATAGTACTTACCAGAAAAGACTGCAACTTTAACACCCCATTGTTTATTCCCTCTAGACAACAAAGAAGTTGTAAAATCAAGCAAATCGGGTTTTCACTCAGCAGGTCACATATACATGATTGAGCCATGAGTACAGTGAGTATGGCTTTAATACAGATGTATGACTACAATAAGCACATCAGCTATTTACACTGATGATATGGTAACAAATTATGCATCACACATTCTTGCTTACTTCATAGTGCTGATTGTAGTCTGACTCAGACCTAGAATTTGCAGTTTTAACAAAATTTCCAATGCACGATCCCTTTCTCCAGCTCTGATTCCCATTTTGTCACAAGTAATCTCTCGTCTAAAACTTCGTAACACGTGAAATAAACAGAGCTGTAAACAAATACCAGGAAACTCTTTTGCAAAAACAGCTCTCTCACTGCAATCTTTAAAACTCTTGAGGAGGCCCAAGCTGGATTGTGAGACTTGAAAACTTGTATCATTTTGCTCATTGACTCTTCAGTTTCTAAAACTGTAACAAAGGAACACACAATTTCACTTTGACCATTTCCATCAACCACCATCATCAAGTACACGGGCATCCACAATTCTGTTAATTTATATGTTGCATCCACCAGTAAAACTTCTGGGAAAGCAGAAAAGGTTGATTTCATAATGCCATCTTGAAAAACAATACCAACAAGATTCTTGTCTTCATCACACAGATATTCAACTGTTGACCCTGGAAGAAATAGCTCTAATGAGCACGTACTACATATCAGGGTTGAAACTGATCTTGATGATCCACTGACCCCTATAGTAATTTTGGAACTGACCCTAAAACCAAGGTATGGACCACATTTTATAATGCATAACAGCAGTTATATCTAATACCAAATATTGAACAAAACATTATACACCTGTACATAAATCAGTGTTGAATCAGGGTCGAGTCACCTGGGTCACATTCTGAGTTGGTTTACAGAATATCCAGGTCTGACCCAAATTGGATCACATGTGGCATTAATCATTTGGTGACATGGAAGTGCATTAATGCATCATGGTGTATCATAGTCTAAGCTCTTTATTGAGTCACATCCACTACGTAGCATAGATAATATTTTTCTATTACTGTCTGTTGGCATACATGGAGCCATGTTCCACTAATCCATTATATAGTATCATACAACTCAATGGGAAACACAGTGATTGTATAAGTCTTTGCCAGCTTCTTTTGTGGGCCATGCCCACTTATTGGGAATGTGTGATATTGCCCATAGGTGATGAACCTACTTATTTAGCCAAACCAAAATTATTTTACTGACTGATCATTATTATAGCTCACACTATATAGCTAGAAATTTTAATAATTATGCTAATGGGGTGCCCAAAATATAGCTAGAAATTTTAGATATAAATAGTGAACATGAACACCTTTGGTTACTTCCAGGTCATCTGGAACGGTAGTAGTGGCCTGATTTCAATGTTGCCATAAATAGTATATTCCAAACCAGATAAGTTTTTTTGATGAACTACTTCAACAATATAATCACAAAAGTGGGTGTGGCTCCAAGGCCTACAGAGAGCAGCATATAAATCTTGCTGTTCGAGATATCATCCAAATTTTATTAGAAACTATTTCCGTGTTTCATCACACAGTCCCATTCTTGAGTTATTATTCACTAAACTTGGTCTCATTCTATGAGTTGGAGTGTAGTGTAGTGTACTAATTAAGGATCTTACAGCTTAACTGGCCATTTTACAAAAATAGATCAAAACATACAAAAAAAAAGAAGTATTTTTCACAGTACTATTTTTGTACCTGTATGTATAAATTTGCTGTACAGGGTTCTTCCTTTCTTTTCCATTTCTTTTCTATTGGTTGCTACACAAAATGTTGTATACCACCTGATTCACTTTGACTAAACCCTATTTTCTATAAATAGTCTGCAGAAGGTATGGTGCATTGTTTGAAAGACAATGTTATTTTCTGTAATTTTTAATTTTTTAGCATGAGACATTTTTTGATATGTTGACACCTTCGATGCCATAGCTAGTGGCCATTTGATATTGTTTAATACCACACCTCCATTATTGAAGGGGAGGGGCACAAACAGGCTAAGTTGTACTGGTGTAAATTCTCTATTAATTGCTATATTATTTGAAGCAGCACATAATCATGTTTCATTGTTGATTTTAGCCATTTTGGCCCTTGCAGATGGTTGTGAAGTCTTAAAAGCTTTTTAATGATTATGAATATCTCAAACAATAATTATTTTTAGAGGCACTTAGTACACATGAAGGTGACAGGCGACAGTTTGACAGTTGGTTTGATTTTGGTTTCAGGTGAGTTTACAATAAATAGTAGTAACAATTATATGCATATTTTTCATGAGATCTTGGCCAGACATAAGGTTTAGTATTTCAGTTATATGGCTACTCCACAAGGTGGGGGTGGGAGGGCATCTGGATTTGCCATTGTATTTTTGAATTGTGTTTACTCTTTATAATATGTAGATGTTCATTACACTAACCTTGCATGCATTGGATGACCATTATCTGGGTTTACCACAAATATTTTCACAGCATCATGTGATCAAACTGGATATCAAATAGTAATGTAGAGAAGATCTTTTATAGCTTTATAACTAGTACTATTCATAACTCATTGTCTTGTTATAAAGCAAATTGGTGTTGGTGTCCATTTGCGATGATTTTTATAGGTTTCCTAGTTTAAAATTCGCAGCTGGTAAGTTTTTGGCAATTAAATAAGGTTCAAGTGAATGTGTACTAACTTGGTGAAACACTTGCTAGATCTGTACCTTTTCATAGTGTAGTGATGTAGTGATGGTGATGATTATCCCAAGTGAACTTACAATAGAACTCAGGTAACCAAGAGCTCTGTTTTTCAGCTCAGGAGACAAACTACTCCGTACAACAGCTAAATGTCCGTACAGGAATGACAGCAAAACTAGTCACTAATACATAATAGGTACAAACCTAAGAAAATGCCTATCATATAATTGTTGAGGGTTGTAGAAATTGCATTATTTTAAAATTTACAGAAGTCTACAAAACACTTTTGGTAAAGTAAAAGCTGTATATATCTCATACTTTTGTTGATTATATTTTCACAAAGCTATATATCACTACTTTCAAAATTCGTGAAAGTTTTGTCACTCAATATTTCCAGCTATATGGTATACCTAATCCTACAGGAAATGCTAATTCCAAATTTTAGATATACAGTGTATGTGCGTAAAATAAGGTCGAAGGTCTGTCACGCCTACAGGGTAAACTCCTTGGAGGAATGAGTTGAACATTTATATGTAGATGGAGTAACCATCGTAGGAGTGCCTCTTTGTGGTTTGAAAGGAATTGAGATAAAGGCCATGGAGATATGACACAAAACCCAACCTGTGTCAAAATTACGCGATCGATTTTTATGAATGAAAAAACTATTAGTTTTCACATCTACCAGGCAAACCGCTTAGAGCAATGAGCTGAAAATCAGTGTGTAGCTGGAATAATTCTCATAGAAAGTCATTGCAGTAGTACAGAAGAATCGGATTACAAACCACTGAGTTATGATTCGAAAGGCAACTAGGTGTAGCAAATGCGAGATAAAGAAACTCTAATAGAACAGTCACCCTAATAGAGCATTCAGCTACGTTTATAACTTACTCCATTACAGAATTATATCACATTGCAGGATATTCTGTACGGAATTCAGCTACAAACAGTTAATCTGATAGACAATTCAGCTACATGCAAGTCACCCTGTAGAGAGTTCATCTAGAAACAAGTCACCCTGTATCAGCTAGAAGAAGTCACCTTGTAGAGAATTCAGCTACAAAGAAACCATCATGTAGAGAGTTCAGCTGCAAACAAATCACCCTGTAGAGAACTCAGCTACAAACAAACATGCCCTGTAAAAAGCGGATCAGCTAGAAGAAGTTACCTTGTAGAGAGTTCAGCTACAAAGAAACCACCATGTAGAGAGTTAAGCTGCAAACAAATCACCCAGTAGAAAGTTCAGCTATGAACAGATCACCCTGTTGAGAGTTCAGTTAGAAACAAGTCATCCCATAGAGAGATCAGCTAGAAGTATCACCTTGTAGAAAGTTCAGCTACAAACAAATCACCTGTAGAGAGTTCAGCTACAAACAAATCACCCTGTAGAGAGATCAGCTAGAAGAAGTCACCTTGTAGAGAGTTCAGCTGCAAACAAATCCCCTGTAGAGAGTTCAGCTAGTAACAAGTCACCCTTTAGAGAGATCAGCTAGAAACAAGTCACCCTGTAGAGAGTTCAGCTAGAAGAAGTCACATTGTAGAGAGTTCAGCTACAAAGAAACGACCATGTAGAGAGTTCAGCTGCAAACAAATCACCCTGAAGAGAACTCAGCTACAAACAAATCAACGTTGAAACCGGGTCACTACTGCTGACCCGGATGACCCACTGACCCGGATAGCAATCCGGGTCAGACCCGGATTTGACCCGGATGTGACCCGGATTAATTAAAGCCGAGACGTGTTTTGGCTAGTCTCGAGCGAGCAAACGAGTCTACATTTTGAGCGTTCGATTCGTGTTGAGTAAATATTGCAACTTCAGCCTAGTTGTGGGTTGAAGACCAAAAAAAAAAAAAAAAAAAAGTCTTCACCTACTGACAATAGCTACCCCTCACCATAGATACCCTCAGTTTCGTGCTGCATACTGCACTTACTAGCAAATGGGCGTAGCTGAGCGTATGTTGGTATTGCGATAAGTGGGCGTGGCTCACAAAAGAGCTACGCGATAGCGTTTATAAGTTTCCATGTCGTTAAACGAACAATTTCGTTTCTCACGTGATCCAATCCGGGTCAGACCCGGATAAATTGTAAACCGGGTCAGACCCGGATGACCCGGAGAAAATGTGACCCGGATGACCCGACCCGGTTTCAACGCTGAAACAAATCGCCCTGTAGAAATATCAGCTAGAAGAAGTTACCTTGTAGGGAGTTCAGCTACGAACAGATCACCCTGTAGAGAGTTCAGCTACAAACAAATCACCCTGTAGAGAGTTCAGTTACAAAGAAACCACCATGTAGAGAATTCAGCTGCAAACAAATCACCCTGTAGAAAGATCAGCTAGAAGAAGTTACCTTGTAGAGAGTTCAGCTACAAAGAAACCACCCTGTAGAGAGTTCAGCTAGAAGAAGTCACATTGTAGAGAGTTAAGCTACAAAGAAACTACCATGTAGAGAGTTCAGCTGCAAACAAACACCCTGTAGAGAACTCAGCTACAAACAAATCGCCCTGTAGATAGATCAGCTAAAAGAAGTTACCTTGTAGGGAGTTCAGCTACAAACAAATCACCCCGTAGAGAGTTCAGCTACAAAGAAATCATCATGTAGAGAGTTCAGCTGCAAACAAATCATCCTGTAGAGAGTTCAGCTATGAAAAGATCACCCTGTAGAGAGTTCAGCTAGAAGAAGTCACCTTTTAGAGAGTTCAGCTACAAAGCAACCATTATGTAGAGAGTTCAGCTGCAAAAAAATCAATCACTCTGTAGAGAGTTCAGCTAGAAGAAGTCACCTTGTAGAGAGTTCCGCTACAAATAAATCACCCTGTAGAGAATTCAGCTACAAACAAATCACCCTGTAGAAAGATCAGCTAGAAGAAGTTACCTTGTAAACCAGAGTTCAGCTGCAAACAAATCACCTGTAGATAGTTCAGCTAGAAACAAGTCACCCTGTAGAGAGTTCAGCTAGAAGAAGTCACATTGTAGAGAGTTCAGCTACAAAGAAACTACCATGTAGAGAGTTCAGCTGCAAACAAATCACCCTGTAGAGAGATCAGCTAGAAACAAGTCACCTTGTAGAGAGTTCAGCTAGAAGAAGTCACATTGTAGAGAGTTCAGCTACAAAGAAACTACCATGTAGAGAGTTCAGCTGCAAACAAATCACCCTGTAGAAAGTTCAGCTATGAGCAGATCACCATGTAGAGAGATCAGCTAGAAACAAGTCACCCTGTAGAGAGTTCAGCTAGAAGAAATTACCTTGTAGAGAGTTCAGCTACAAATAAACCACCATGTAGAGAGTTAAGCTGCAAACAAATCACCCAGTAGAAAGTTCAGCTATGAACAGATCACCCTGTTGAGAGTTCAGTTAGAAACAAGTCATCCTGTAGAGAGATCACCTAGAAGTATCACCTTGTAGAGAGTTCAGCTACAAACAAATCACTTGTAGAGAGTTCAGCTACAAACAAATCACCCTGTAGAGAGATCAGCTAGAAGAAGTCACCTTATAGAGAGTTCAGCTATAAAGAAACCACCATGTAGAGAATTCAGCTGCAAACAAACACCCTGTAGAGAACTCAGCTACAAACAAATCACCCTGTAGAAAGATCAGCTAGAAGAAGTGACCTTGTAGGGATTTCAGCTACAAAGAAATCACCCTGTAGAGGGTTCAGCTACAAAGAAATCATCATGTAGAGAGTTCAGCTGCAAAGAAATCATCCTGTAGAGAGTTCAGCTATGAAAAGATCACCCTGTAGAGAGTTCAGCTGCAAACACATCACCCTGTAGAGAATTCAGCTACAAACAAATCACCCTGTAGAGAGACCAGCTAGAAACAAGTCACCCTGTAGACAGATCAGCTAGAAGAAGTTACCTTGTAGAGAGTTCAGCTGCAAACAAATCACCCTGTATAGAATTCAACTACAAACAGATAACCCTGCAGAGAGTTCAGCTAGAGTCAAGTCACCCTGTAGAGAGAATCCTGTAAAGAGTACATCTACGTACAAGCAGATCACCCTGTAGAGAGTTCAGCTACATTTCAAGTCACCCAGTAGAGAGATCAGCTGCAAACTATCCTGTGGGGATTAATTGACATGTAATAAATATATGCTCTCTTTTTATATTATGAACTCTTGATATATGCATTATATATATAATTTGTACATTTACTGATAAAATCAGAATGAGTTAAAGTATTTATAAAATCTGCTTCATCTTTTTCTTTTTCCTGTGGTAAAGAAAAATATATAGGTTAAAAAGCTCCAAAGCTGGCCATAGGCCGGCTTTGGGGTATACAAATATAAAAAGAAGTGAAATCTAATCAAAAACAGCCAAGCTGTAAAAAAAGGAGTGCGGCACTTGAAAAGGCTATGGTGAAAAAAGATGTGAAATCCAAGGTGGCGGCCAAGAAATGGCTGTGATGGTAAAAATTTTAATAACGACAATTCAGGTGAATTTTGTGCCAATTGACCAAGCGGCACCAAATTCACCTGAATTGTCGTTATTAAAATTTTTACACTGAATACTGCTTAGCCCTTTAAAATTTTGGAAAATAAAAGCAAATAAATATCCCCATTTTAAGTACAATAGCAAAGAATATACTGGGAGTTCCAGCAACATCTGCACCAATTGAGCGTGCATTCAGCCATAGTGGCAATATTCTCAGGCCAAATAGATGTAGACTATTACCAAAAAAATTGAACAGTTAATATACCTTAAGATTAATGCTGGAGAAGTGTATGTTATTGTTGTACCCCATTGTACAGTAGTAATTGAAAAGTAACTGAAATTGTTAATCATTATTTTACATACTGAAGTAATTGTAATTGTAATCATTAGATTGGCTTTAAAAAGTAATTGTAATTGTACTGATTACTTTTGGTTGGTAATTACAACAAGCCTGGAATGTATGGTGTACGTGAAGGAGTTGACCGTCTTGGTTCCCTAACCCATATTATCTGTACCACAATATTTACTAAGCAATATTTACTAAGTAGGACTAAGCAGTATTCAGTGAAATTCTATATCACAGTGTATTGTGGACAAACATCACATATGGGTAATGATTCAACTTGATGTCTGTATTTTTCAATGAATAGTTCAGTAAATTAACTGACTGTTATATCAATAAGGGCTAAGCAGATAGATTAAAATCTATGCTATTGCAATGGTAGTCAGTGACTGTTCTATTAGAGTATCTTATTGTTATGAATTACTTTGTAGTTACCTGTTTAAGCTGGAGATGGCTGTAGGTAGGATGCCCCCAATGTCATTATTAAATCTACTTTAAGATAGCTATAGCTTCTCTGTGCATGCTTTATATAGTGCCATACAAGCATACCACTTACTGTATAGAGCGGTAATTAGAAAGTGAAATAGAGGAAGCAAAGGCCCTTTATTGGAACCACCACTAATGTAAATGGTTGGGATATTCAAAATCATCAAACTCTGTGAACATACTACATTGGAAGGGAGTGTTGTTTGCACTAAAATGCAAAGCAATGTGACCACACCTCTTAAATTTCAACAGAAACTCTTTGCAAACAGCTGTTGATTTGTGACACAACTACAGTATATAACCTTGAATACCGTAATTCGCTTTATTTTCGTGATAAAAATTTTCGTGTAAACATATTTTCGTATGATTTACGTAAATGACTGCTCTATTAGAGTAGTTCGATATTGTGTAAAAATTTTCTTGCAAGAAATTTTCGTACAAATTTTGCATAGGAAAATTATTTTACAACGAAAAAAAAGCAAATTGTGGTACTTGCACATTGAACAGTAGTTGAAGGTTTTATATATAATCATTATTGCAAACAAAACATCCAATGTATTGATATCAGTAATAGCTGCCACCTATTTCTATGGCAGAGGTGCATTTAAATATATGGGTGGATGGAAGTATTATCGGCTCAGTGACATAACGTTACGTATGTATATACACCATATGTACATACTGTAATAGTACACCATACAACACACACATAAAGTTTAACGAGATAAATGTTGACAATTTGCATTGCAATTCGTCAAAATTTTCCCTCTCAACCAAAAGTAAGAAGGAAAATAGTTTGGTGGATTAGACTCAGTATACACACAATATTGCCTAACAGGCTTACCTCAGTAGAATTCTTATGAAGATATGTGACACTGTTGGATGAGTATTTGCTTGCCATGCATGGGCACCTAATGTAAAGAACATTGCTGATATGTTGTTGAATTATCATGTATAGTGCAATCATGCAGTAGCAAAGTGGAAACTCTAGTTAATGGAACTTAGAATAAGGGACACCTCCTAATGATGGATGGTACCCCATGGTCTGGTCTCAGCTTTGTCTACCTGCTTATGATGAGGACACCTTAGGCTACCATTTGTAGCTTCAGGACATGTTGCAGGCTAGCTTTAAAGCACGGCTTGAGTTTGCTGTGTACTGTATACAGATGATTGAATCTACACCCTTTTCTGCCCAAGCCATTACAACTTGAAGCAATACACATAAACATTAATTATCAATGTGAGTCTAGGATTGTGATGAGCTCTGCAAATGAATGGCAGTTTGGGCCATGGCAGGCTTCTGTGGGCTAAACAGCAAAATTATGCAAATGTGAGTGCAATTCTCAACAAGCCTTTTCTGCTCTAATTTCAAGCGGATACCACAGATATCAGTGTCTTATGCAATTTTCTAGTGCTAGTAGAGGTTAGATGATAGTTATTGTGAAAAAATTAAGCTAAAATCCAGAAATTATATCTGAAATTAACAGTGCACACACCACAATAGGAAGGCGTACAAATAAACGGTAAGCATTCATATATACAAACTTGAAATTCAATAATAGACATTTACTACACAGCCCACAAAACCTGTATGTGGATAGAAAGTTAACTCACTGAGTGACGTCATGTCCATCTCTGATTAAATGGTCCCACTAGGTGCTTGAATTACAATCCCATTACATAGCTATTAGCCACCCAGTAATGGTTACAATGGGAAAAATCTCAATGCTAGTGTCGGTTGGACTTAAGACACTTAGTATATTGCTTTATAAATGTCAATGTTCAACAGAAAGATACCATGAAGCGGCATTTCCAATCCATTACAAGTGAATCATTCAGTGTAGCCACCAAGATCATTAGCCAAGGATCCTGAATTAGTAATAACAAATACAATAAGAATTAATATGACATGTAAGAAATTTGTGAAGGAAGTTACCAATGATGTATGTGTTAGCTAGCTATACGCACTGAGGTGGGTAGCTAAAATGGTGGAGACTAATCAAACCCCTCTTCCCAGGTACTGACAAGCACAGGGTAGGGGGCTTAGTAGCTAGCTAGCTATACTCGTCAAAAAGGATCAGTATATTGATGAATATAAGCTTATAACAGCATTCACAATAGGTTAGTCTCAGCGGCGGAGGAAGTAGTTGATATGAGGGGGGGGGCTCCGCTGGGCTGACCCAGACTTATTTCTATAGTTTGGTAAGGTGAGACCAAAAAAAAAAGGTCACAACCAACTGACAAGAGTTTTCCACCTCACCAGCTACCATTTCTAGCTGATAAACCACATAAAAATCCTTACATAGCTCGCTACACACTGACTACTTTATTAGAGTATCTCGATCTTTATCACGGTCTTCAAGAAAGATAATTTCGGTGTGATATCATTCTGAGGGGGGGGCTTTAGCCCCCTAGCCCCCCCTTTCCGCCGCCTATGGGTAGTCTTCTCCAGTAACACGACTTATGTGTGCATAGACAAGCTACCGCCATTTTGCCTCCTATTCTGAACTACACTCTGTATTCAATCCGTTTAGAAAGCAGTCACTATCCAATACAACTCATGATGCACGTTTGCAGGTTTTGCCCTTTTGTGCAACCCTTAAAGCTTAATTGTCTTTTGACAAAAAATCGATAATCTAAATGGAAGCCAAATATTAAATCGTCGCGGTATTTTTCGCATCCACGTGTGAAAAGCAATAATTATTTGCTAGTGCACGAGTCACGTGATCGATTAATGAAACATTCCTGTCGCTTCTAAAGTCATCATGATAGTGATCCGAGGTTTTCAATTACCAAAACATCTGTGGCTACGAAATTCCAGGAGATGGATGCATACCGTCCGTGATGAAGAGTTAACTGACTATTATGATCGGTTGACACGATTTTATTCTCGAGCATATCCGGTAAGCAACATGTGAACAATATCCGGTAAATCTAAATTGGAGCTATAACTTGCATGATTAGATAGGTCTAACTGTAGAGCAGGAGTTCACAGGCGTTGAGCTTCTAGCCATTGTATCATTGCATTGTCTGATGGGATGATTGCCAGGTTTAGACTGTAGCACTGCTGGCCACGAAGCCATCACCAGCTAATTGACGAAGCCATGTATGCTGCATCATGCTAATGAAGTGACAAAAGACTATTGATTGCGCACACCTTTTCATACCATAAATAAACGACATTTATTTATTTTGTAGCTATAAAAATTAATGGATTACATGTTCACATCGTCATCCGTGGTTCAAGTGTCCAATAAGAACACGCTACCTTCACCAGATCCTCAAGGCCACCAACGCCTCTTACCTATGTGCAATATCATTGGAAGCTGTCAACTTAACACAGCAGTGATTTTTAAAACGAAGTACACATTAAGGCCAGGCAAACTTGATTATTTGTTTTTCATCCACAAAAATTTGAATTTCCATGTAGGCGGGAGGTCATTTTTCATTATTCATTATTAAAAGAAAATATTCCAAGTCAAGCTGTCTATTGCTATAAAGGTTAGCTAAAGCCTTTTAAGAACTAGTACTTACATTTTACCACCGTTTCTGAGGTGCAAGTGACATTTGCTGTGGTGTAAAATGATAGCCAGCCTTCTTAGTATCACAATATGTGTGCACATGCAGCAATAATGAAATTAGAGGTGGTAGGGTAAAAAGGGATGCAGGTAGGGATGAAAAACAATTAATCAAGTTTGCCTGGCCTAATCCAACCTAAAAACTACTCCATGCCACAGTTCTTTTTGTAGGTCCCACACTCACATCATTTTTAACAACAGCTGCCATTGTTTCTTGCCCTATAGAATATACATGTATAAATATACAAAACACAAAAGTGTGCCCATTGGAATCCATAATTTGTCTGACAAACTAAATGTGACCGGGCCTGCAAAAGTAGGGCATGTGGGCACAAACTACACCCTGGCACATAACATCTCATATTTCTTTACTGGGATAGAATATGTTCAGTCTGTTACTGTTATTTTAACGCCAACTCAATGTTTTATAAGTGCTGAAAATTTCATAGCCACACAACAATGGAATACAAAGTTATGACACTCTGAAGTTTGAAAAAGTAGGCAATGTTTATGTGCCCACATGCCCTATTTTCACAGGCCCGGTCACAAATATAAAAACAAAGCCTTATATACAGTGTATTCCAAACTTTTATTAAAACATTTTTATATTGACAGTTAGCTATTCACAGTTGACTGTATGCTCCATATATAATTTTCTTTTGGAGACATTATCACAAACCTGCTGGGTTGCCCTTACCTAAATTCACTAAACTTGGTCTCATTCTATGAGTTGGAGTGTAGTGTACTGAATAAGAATCTTATGGCTTAACTGGCCATTTTACAAAGATAGATTCAAACACACAAAAACAAGTGTTTTTCACAGTACTATAGTTTTGTACCTGGATTCGTAAATTCACCCTACAAGGTTCTTTCCTTTCTTTTCCATTGGTTGCTGCACAAAATGTTGTATACCACCTGATTCACTTTGGCTAAACCCCATTTACTGTAATAGTCTGCAGAAGTTATGGTGCATTGTTTGAAAGATGGTGTTATTTTCTGTAATAATTATTTTTAATTTCTTAGCACAACACATTTTTTGATATGTTGACACCTTCGATGCCTTAGTTAGTGGCCTTTTGGTATTGTTTATTAGCACACCTCCATTATTGAAGGAGAGGGGCACAAACAGGCTAAGTTGTACTGGTGCAAATTCTCTTTTAGTTTTTTGAAGCAGCACGTAATCATGTTTCATTGTTGATTTTAGCCATTTTGGCCTTTACAGATAGTTATGAAGTCTTAAAAGCTGTTTAAAGATTATGAACATCTTAATACCACCAAACAATAATTATTAATATTTATAGAAGCGCTTAGTACACATGAAAGTGATAGGTGACAGTTTGACAGCTGATTTGACTTTGGTTTCAGATGAGTGGTAGTAATAGATCTTGGCCAGACATAAGGTTTAGTATTTCATAAGGTCTACTCTTCCACCACCTTGGGCTACTCCACAAGGTGGTGGAAGAGTAGGATTTGTTCCAAATGCCCCATCCTGGATCCGTCATTGTATTTTTTAATCGTACCACAAATAATATTTATTCATAGCACCATGTGGTCAAACCAGAAGACTTTTTGTAGCTTCATAACTCTTTGTCTTGTTGTAAACTAAATTGGTTTGGGTGTCGATTTGTGATGATTTTTATAGGCTTCCTACTTAAAATTCATAGCTTATTGCATTGGTAAGTTTTTGGCAATTAAAAAAGGTTCAAGAAAAAAGGAAATAGTGTTGTGGCTATCTGACAAGAAAATCATTTACTAACTTGGTGAAACACTTGCTAGATATGTATCTTTTCATAGTGCAGTGATGGTGATGATTAGCCCAAGTGAACTTACAGTAGAACTCAGATAACCAAGAGTTCTGTTTTTCAGCTCAGGGGACAAACTACTCCACAAATGTCCATATGACTGAAATTGCACAGACCACACTAATCACTAATACATATAGGTAGTACCTAAGAAAACACTTATCATAATAATATTTGAGGGTTATGAAACTATAAAAATTGCATTTTTTAAATTCACAGAAGTCTAGAAAACAGTTTTGGTAAGGGAAAAGCTGTATGTGATTATATCTTCACAAAGCCATCACTACCTGCATAATTTGCGGAAGTTTCATCACTCAATATTTCAGCTATATGGTATACATAATCCTACAGGAAATGCTGATTCCAAATTTAGATACTCTATAGTGCCACTGCAATTTGTGTTCTAGAATCACCAACCACAAAGTCAGGTTTTTCCTACATCAAACTTGTTTCCAAATCCAGTGCTTGAGTTCTCCTTTCATCATTTCCTTCACTGATAAAGGATTAGACATATCTTCAGAGACACCTGTAAGAAAGTCCCTATGTATCACTCTCACATCATAGATCACATCGGAACATTGTCTGGGCAGGAGTGTTATTTACCATGAATGTTTCTACTAGTGGCGGGCTTGCTTTTATATCACTGACAAGTGCAAGTAAAATGGTGGCATCCAAATGATCTCTCTTGGATAGATGGTAGGTGACCTTATTACACCATTAAGTGGAATACTGAAAGCAACAGGATCAGGTTGTCTTATGAGAATAGAGTGTGAAAAGATATTGCCGTAGCAATTTACATTATCATACTAAATTTTTGAGTGCTGTCTGTGTCACATACAGCTCCCCCATTCACATGCTACACTGCTTTTCATATCAAGAGAGTACATATTTTTAGGCTGATTATTTACACTTTGCAGAATAAGATCAATATACTCTTATAAAACAGACATTTATTCTAATACAGTAGTCAGAAAGTACTGACATACTCTAATAAAGCTGTCAACTAATCTTGATATTGAAAGCATCATACCGTATGGTATACTGTATATTAGGGATCATGGAAGTTGGTATTTTTCTGGCCAAAATATCACCCTAAAACCAACTTCACAAATACCATTCTGGCACCTTGGCAGTATTGGTTAGGTATAACCAAGCCCAAAAGCGCCTTCAGTATGACCCTAAATGCTTTCAATAGATTATTACAATTTTTTAAATTATTCGATGGAATTTTCTACTGACTAATTGCCTGCCTGGCTGCCTGATGCTTTCAGGCAAGCATAATTCGATAACAGCTAAGGCTACAGACTTGATTTTTGTTACTGTTTGATGTCATTTCATCCTAAGGCATGCCTTTTGGCATACATACAATGCACGTACATGTATCATGGACTTACTTTTGTCTACCTGTGTCCTCCTTTGTGTCGCATTTCTTTATGCTGATGACCCAACGTGTTGATTCACGGTAGCACGATACATGGCTTCCATACATTTGTAAACGGGAATCATCCGTACTTCTGTGGTGATTAGATTGATGCTCACTGTTCTTTGTTGTAACGCTGTACGACGGGCTGAAAGCGAAGCATAATGGCCATCACTTTCAAATCAGTAACTAGAGGATAGTTGGGGCACGCGAATCATCCGTATTCTTCGCAGTGACTAGATTGATTGCAGAGGTGCTTCTCCCACAGTTCTTCATTTGTAGCGCTGTGTAATGGGCTGAACATAACTGAAAGCAAAGCGTAATGGTCACTTCACCTTCGAGTCAGTAATTGATAACTGGGGTGTGCGTTCAGACAAAGGCATAAATTCTGGCACCAACCTTTCTTTTGATACAGTATGCGTGAGTTCACCAGTCATAATAATTAATGTTACAAAAATGTAAGCAAACAAGTATAAGGAAAAATTAGGAATTTTAAGTTCGATTAGGGATCATTGAAAAAAAAGTAGGGAAAAAAGGGAGGTCACCTACACCTGCAGATATACTAGTGAACACTTAATCCCTAATTCAGTCCCTTGTTTTCCTACTTTTTTCAATGATCCTTAATCAAACTTTAAATTCCTAATTTTTCCCCATACTTGTAATTTTAAGCACATTAGGCTTGAGTTTTGAGTACTGCTCAAAAGCATCATAAGTTACAGTATTTTCAATGCATAATTGGCTCAAGACTAATAGCACTCCAGTTGATGGTTAAGTAGTAAAATCCCAGCCTGGTAATTCACCGTCAGGTGTAAAATTAACTATCATACAGTATGGTAGTACTGTGTATTAGGGATCATGGAGGTTTTCATATTCTCACTAGGGACCCGCCGATTATGCTCATAATTTTACCTATTATGCTATGCTGCACTGCTCAAAAATTCACCTATTATGCTTAAATTAATGCTCAATATATACCTATTATGCTCGATTATGCTCAATGTTCATATGCTTTGCTACTAGTTTAACACTATATAGAAAGAAAAAAATGAGTGGCTGGAACATAAATAATAAATCCTTGCTGCATGTAAGAGACATGATCGATATACTCTAATAGAACAGTCAGTTTGATGATTGTTCTATTAGAGTTACTGACTGCTCTATTAGAGTATATCGATCTTATTTTGCAATTGCCATTTTTCCAGCAAGAATTTACGCTATCGTACAAATATTTAACCTATTATGCTGGCATTATGCTCAATGCTTTTAGGTACCTATTATGCTCAAAATTATGCCAGCATAATCGGCGGGTCCCTAATTCTCACAAATATATAATATCTTATCATACAGTACAATAGTACTGTATAGTAGGGACCACAAAGGAGTAGGCGTGGCCCATGAAAAAAATCACCCAAATCGCTTTTTCCAGACAACGATAAGGCAGTATTGGTTAGGCAAAAACTATGCCCAAACAAGCCTTCAGATCAACTCGAAATGCTTTCAACAAGTTGCTATGGAATTTTAAAAAAATCATTTAACAGAATTTTCTACTGACTGATTAACTGCATGACTGACTGATGCCTTCAGACAAGCATAACTCAACAACGGCTAAGGCTATAGGCTTGATTTGTCACTGTTTGACGTCGCTTTGGCCCAAGAGGTACCTTTTGGCATACCGCAGTACATACAGTGCATTCTTCATGGATTTACCAGTGTCCTCCTTGTGTCCCTCATCTTTGCTGATAGCACAAAGTATCGATTTGGCGGTAGCACATGATAGCTTCCTTTCGTAACAGAAATCATCTGTATTGTTCATAGTGGCTACTTTGATTGCAGAGGTGCTTTTCGAACAGTTCTTGATTTGTACTGCTTTGTAACGGGTTGAACATAGCTGACAAATGGATACTTCACTTTTGAGAAGATAATTGATATAACTGGAGCGCATGGCGCTATTTCCTAAAAGTATGAGAATTGGGATATCAAGTGTTACATCTCACAGTTATCTTATTAATGATGAACCCCTGTGTAGTACCACTACTGAGAAAGATCTGGGAGTTGTGATTGACCAAAACCTCAACATGCTGCAGCTGTAGCTACTAAAGCCAGTCGTATTCTGGACTTATTAGTAAATGCTTCGATGTTGACTCCTTACCAATTTTATATACTTACGTAAGACTCTAGTTTGTCCTATTTTAGAATATGCAAATTCTGTATGGGGGCCGCATTATATCACAGATCAGAAAATGTTAGAAAAAGTACAGAAAAGAGCCACCTTCTTTGAGGGAATTACCCTATGCTGAGAGCTTATCACACCCCAGATTACCATCCCTGTACTACAGAAGGAAGCGAGGAGACATGATTTTATTATACATGGTATACTTAATGTTGATGCTTCATTCTTTTTCTCCTCAACTACTTACACATCTACAAGAGGTCATAATTTAAAATTATATAAGAAGAGTTTTAACAATTCTGCAAGGGCCTACACATTTTTGAATAGAGTAATCAATGACTGGAATAGTTTATCGGATTACATTGTTAATGCTGATTCATTAACTTCATTCAAGAATCTTTTAGATGAACATTAGATAGATTATCATTATTTTCATAATGATTGATAATTGAGCAGGATTCACAGGCTGTTCCTTTTTCCTGAAGTTAATACTAATCTAATCCAAAACAGCCAGGCTGTAAAAAAAGAGTACAGCCCTCAAAAAGGCTATGGTGAAAAAAGATGTGAAATCCAAGGTGGCGGCCAAGAAATGGCTGTGATGGTAAGTTAATGGTAAAAATTTTAATAACAACAATTCAGGTGAATTTTGGTGCCGCTTGGTCAATTGGCAGAAAATTCACCTGAATTGTCGTTATTAAAATTTTTACCATTAACCTACCATTACAGCCATTTCTTGGCTACCACCTTGGATTTCACATCTTTTTTCACCATAGCCTTTTTGAGGACTGCACTCTTTTCTTACAGCTTGGCTGTTTTGGATTAGATTTCACTTCTTTTTGTATTTGTATACCCCAAAGCCGACCTACAGCAGTCCTTTGGAACTTTTTAAACATATCTTTTCTTCTTTACCACAGGAAGAAGAAAAGATGAAGCAGATGTACTTTAAATATTTCTGATTTTATCAGTAAATGTACAAATTATATATATATAATACATATATTTATTATAGAATTCTCCATGGTGGTTTCTTTGTAACTGAACACTCTACAAGGTGACTTCTTCTAGCTTCTCTCTCTCTATAGGGTGAATTGTTTGTAGCTGAACGATGTACAAGGTAACTTCTTCTAGCTGATCTCTCTACAGTGTGATTTGTTTGTAGCTGAACTATCTACAAGGTAACTCCTTCTAGCTGATCTCTCCACAGGGTGATTTGTTTGTAGCTGAATTCTGTATAGGTGATTTGTTTGCAGTTGAGCTCTTTACAGAATGGTTTCTTTGTAACTGAACTCTCTACAAGGTAACTCCTTCTAGCTGATCTATCTACAGGGTGATTTGTTTGTAGCTGAATTCTGTACAGGTGATTTGTTTGCAGCTGAGCTTTTTACAGAATGGTTTCTTTGTAGCTGAACTCTCTACAAGGTAACTTCTTCTATAGCTGATGTCTCTACAAGGTCACTAGTTTCTAGCTGAACTCTGTACATGGTGGTTTCTTTTAGAGGTGTACCGATATGGGTTTTTGGCATGTATCGATATCCGATATTGATGCAACCAAAAGAAGCCGATAACCGATGGTCGATCCGATATTTGCATTAATATTTTAAGCAAACGAAAGTGTACATTTACCTACCCTACAACAACATGTGCATGTATTCATTGCTATACTCTGCCTGTGGTGGTATACAGCTTGGGTTTCTATTGTGTTTCTATTGTGCAATCCAGACAATTAGGTACCAACAAACATTTTTATGTATACTCCCATGAAGCCTTAAACGGATATTTCTGCATTACTACGCATTCTAATGGTTTGTGAGAAAGCTGGTACAGCAAGTTTCCGTTATCCTGTGATCCTTCTTTTATTACAAAGGTACTCTATAACTGCTTCATTTGAAAGACTGTGATAAGCTTTCCAGCAACTAACACTAGAATCGCGCGTATTTATATGGCTTCTCGTAGTGTAGCGCTTGTTGCAGAGTGAACAATAAGCCAGAGCATGTATAATCCGTTTATGTACAAACTATTCCTACTGTATAAATATCGGTAGCGATATCGGTCATCCTGCTGTTCTGTACCGATACCGATATTGGTAAAAAAAATACCATATCGGTGGCCGATATTGTAGCCGATCCGATTATCGGTACACCTCTAGTTTCTTTGTAACTGAACTCTCTACAAGGTGACTTCTTCTAGCTGATCTTTCTACACGGTGATTTGTTTGTAGCTGAACTCTCTACATGTGGTTTGTTTGCAGCTGAACTCTCTACATGATGGTTTCTTTGTAGCTGAACTCTCTGCAAGGTAACTTCTTCTAGCTGATCTCTCTACAGGGCGATTTGTTTGTAGCTGAACTCTCTACATGGTGGTTTCTTTGTAGTTGATCTCTATACAGGTTACTTGTTTCTAGCTGATCTCTTGAATTCTCTTCAGGGTGACTGCTCTATTAGAGTATCTCGATCTCGCACTTGCTACACCAAGTTGGATTTCGTGTTATAACTCCGTGGCTTTATGTCTGATTCTTCTACACCATTGAAGAGCCTTTCTAAGATGATTACTCCATCTATACAGCGCTTTTCAAAGCATTACCCAAAGCGGTTTATCTGGTAGGCGTGGCAAGCAGTCGTTTTTTATTAGCTAATCTCGATTGCGTTATTGTTACACACTGTTGGTTTTTTCGTTGTATCTTCCTGGTTTTTAGCTCGATTTCTTTCAAACCACACAAGGTTTGAGGTTCAATAGTTAACCTATTCACCCACCGATTTTCAGCCTTTTCCCATACGCGGTTTACCCTGTAGGCGTGACAACATATTGGTGTTATTTTTCGTGAATAATCGCTCATAACTCTTTGCCTGTTTATCGTATTCCAGCCAAAGTTGGTACCGAGATGCGCCTTTGTACCCCCCCTTCTGTGTGCCAAATGTCAAGGCAATCGGATATGGAGTTTGCGTTTTATAGCAGTTTTTGTAAGTATGCGAAAAGGGGAAGAAAAATAAGAAGAAAAAAACTAAGAAACTAAGCCAATTTTTGAAGTCGCATATCTCGGGAACGCTTGAAGCGATTTGGCTCAAATTTGGAATGTGGAGTGCTGAAGTTGGAGGGAGTGTCCACAGCAAAATCGTCTTGTTTCATCAAGGCAGCACAGAGCTACGGAGGTGCGAAAATTGCATTTTCTTTCTTCCTGTCATTGTCAATATACTCACGGGTGTTGCGCGCCGGCTTCTTGGGCCACACAACACACTACCGTGTGTCTTGATAGTACTAATGTGCATGGGAAAAATATAATAACAATAAGATGAACAAAATGGCAGATTTCAGTTATTTTAAAAAGTACTGTATCAGGTCCTTTTGACTTCATATTTGCTAGTGAACTTCTTCCAAATTACCTTCTAAGGCTTCTTTTTAGGCTGGAAAAGGCTTTTAAAGTGGTGTTTAGTGAATGTTCTATTATGATTTTGAGAAACAAAAGGTGATAGTAGGTTCATGATATAGTGAAACAAGGGAGATTGTCTACACCTGCAGGTATACAGTTTACATTTATTCTTTAATTCAGTCTAGTAGTTGAACTGTATGCTTACAGGTGTAGGCGACCTCCCTTGTTTCACAACTCTTCATTTACTTGAACTTAAAATTGTTCTTGCAATATACATTGAAGCTTTGGTACTAGACACAGCTTTTAATGGAAATTTGTAAAGCATACAAACTAGCATAATAGGCTGGTTTGCATGATACATAATGACTAGGCATGAGGCTATTATGCTCCTAAAATTGAGCATTATGCTTTTGAGCAGTGCTCAAAAAATCACCTATTATGCTTTTGAGAATTGCCCATTATTCCCAAAATTGTGCCATCATAATTGGCTAATAATGCCAGTTTATTGCTGTATCACAACATTTTCATTGATGTTTAAGCTTCAAATAGTCTTCAATTCTTTAGCTGGTTGATGTATTAGAGTATTTCATTTCAATGTGACTGCTTTATTAGAGTAAAATAATGTTCAGTGACTGTTCTATTAGAGTTTCTGACTGCTCTATTAGAGTATCTCGATCTTTTTAACGGAATTACACAATCTGCAGATTTTCCTACTGTTAATGCTTTATAATCACCTCAAAATGCTAGCATAATTCCTGATTTCCACACATGCCTATTACGCCCGAAATTATGCCAGCATAATCGCCGCATCCCTAATAATGACTAAATTTAAAAGCATGCAACCCTACAGTATTAAGTGAAGAATGATTTGAGATTTTGAAGAAAAAAGTAGAAAAATTATCTATGAAATTTCTTCTCATGACCTACATACGTATTATGTTAGGCATTCCAGCTCAAGTTTTACATTTTGACTTTATATAGGCTCAATCAGGAACAAGTTGCAGCCTTCCTATATACCAGGATAAGTGACTGTCAGGCTGACATCAAAAATGCATGGTGGTACACAGTGTTGGGAGCAGTGTTGGGAGTAACGCGTTACTTATGTAACGCGTTACGTAATATTATTACTTTTGTGGTAACAAAGTAATATAACGAAATACGCTATGAAAACAGGTAATATAACGCAAGATACTTTACTTACAAACGTAACGCGTTACCTAAGTAATATAATTACTGTAACGAGTCTAATATGACGTAATATTATTACTAAAAGTAACGAAGTTACTAATCTCGTTAGTAATCCACTGAGTAACGCCTAACCACAACGAAGTAGCGAGGCCTACTGAATGAAGCTTATTCACTAGCTTCTTACTTATAACCAAGATTTGCACATTGTCCAACAACGCAATCATGTCACGTGATAAGGTAGTAGTTTCACACGTGACAGCTTAAGGCTGTGGACACAAAGTAATATAATATGTAATATTATTACAGTTACTTTATTTTATGGGTAATATGTAACTGTAACTACTAGTTCTGTTGCAAGTAATATGTAATATGTAACTAGTTACTTTTACAAAGTACCTTGCCCAACACTGGTTGGGAGTAACGCGTTAATTATGTAACGCATTACGTAATATTATTACTTTTGTGGTAACTAAGTAATATAACGAAATACACCATAAAACAGGTAATATAACTCAAGTTACTTTACTTACAAATGTAACGCGTTACCTAAATAATATAGTTACTGTAACGTGTCTAATATTGCATAATATTATTACCACAAGTAACATACATTGATTAATGCCTAGCCACAACGAAGTAATGAAGCCTATTGAATGAAGCTTATTCACCAGCTTATAACCAAGATTTGCACAAGAATAAATAAGCTTATTCACCAGCTTATTCATCACTTATAACCAAGATTTGCACATTGTCCAACAATGCAATCATGTCACATGATAAAGTGGTAGTTTCACACGTGACAGCTAGCTTAAGGCTATGGACACAAAATAATATAACATGTAATATTATTATAGTTACTTTATTTTATGGGTAATATGTAACTGTAACTAAATAGTTCAGTTGCATGTAATATGTAACTAGCTAGTTACTTTAAAAGTAACTTGCCCAACACTGGTGGTACAGAACAGCAAAGTATTTCTACATTGTATTAGATTGTAGACCTGTATTCACACATTATTGTTGTCTTATATCACTTACTACATTGCACCACTGTCAAATTTAGTGACAAGCTCATAAATTAAAATTCAAGGAGGTAGGAAACTATTAAGCTTTAAGAATTATTACATAGTTGGATTGCCAATTAAGACAGTGGAATCATTACATTATTTTTGTCATTCAATTCTTTCCTACATTTAGAAAATTTTTAATGTGTGTATAGTAGAATCCAGTCTTATAAATGTATTACATATATAGCCAAGTAAAGATCAAGTCTGCATCTAGGCTTTAGTATTCCTTAATTTGCTAGTTCACTATTGTATGTTTACATATATTTTAATTTTTAATCAGCTCCAGAACATCGCAATGTGCAGGATGAATGGAAAAGGCCACCCAGTAATACTGACTGACAAGTGGCCAAACTTCAGTTGTACTGCAATCAAGATCAATGCACCATGTTTTCCTAGCAGAAGTCAGGTGCATACATGAATGTAAATGTATATTATTATACTGCAAACAGGTGCAAAAAGCTGATCTCTTGGTTTAAACTGATCAGCAACCAACTAAATACATTTCTATTACAACAGTTAGTAACATTGTATAAAGTATACCCATACATGTTATAAACAGAAAGTGAAAAGTAGTACACAGCTTTACAGTGCCTGTACTCTTATGGCTTAATAGTTTGGATTTTCTGCATGTACATTATAGCCAAAATGAGTGTACAGTAGTTGTTGTGTGTCCCATAGTGGTCCTCTAGATTGCTGCTTCTGTCAAACACTGAAGAAGAATTTGCTGACTTCTTACATGATTCGAACGTGTTGCAAGAAAAATCCCTCATAGCAGGTGAACTTTAGTATTGGTTAAGCTACAGTATCTGTGAAATTTTCAACAGGAATTAATTCTGTGACCAATAGACATCTTGACAATGTGGCAAAATTCATGTTTCCAAAGTGGCAACAGACTTTGGAATATCCTTTGAAGCTGTATTGCTTATCAGGCAAAGTTGAAGATATACCAAGGTATAAATATATTATTATAGCTACTGTATAGTATATATGAGACTGGATTTTGGAAAACAATCCAAATTGCACATCAGAATTTTGAGATAAGCAGGTTTTAAAAAATTCAAGTATTATAATTTTCAAAGGGTAGTGCGCACATGTATGGAATTTATACAAGAAAGTGCATTAATTTATAAGGTTTTAGACCACTTCCAGTACTTGTAGCTGCTTGTATAGCTTCCTGGCCTGCCAAATAAAACAGAAAATTGGATGAGTTGGATGAGCAAAGTAGTATCAGGAGTACTCACAAAGGAGTGGAGGAAGGCATCAGTCAGTCAGTCACAGTCAGCCAGTAGAAATTCCATTTAAATTTGTTAAAAGTGTTTCCGGTCAATCTGAAGGCTTGTTTGGGCTTAGTTTTATCTAACCAATACTGCCTCATCATCATCAGGAAAAAGTGAGGCTGGTTTTGGGTGATTTTTTTCATGGGCCACACTCAAACCTTTGTGGTCCCTACTATACAGTACTATCATACTGCATGATTGACACTTTTGATGACATTATAGACAAATAAAGACAAAGATAAAGTAAAATCCATGGAGCAAGCATTGTATATCTTCTAGTGCACAGTAGGCACCTATCGGGCACAAGCATAAAAAATCTAGACAGTAGCATTAGCCATTATTGCACTATTTAGAGGAGACAATTAAAACTTGTTTAAAGGAGGCAATTAATCAGTTAGTCTATTTAATAGTTAAACTAGTTAATCCCCCTTGAAATATTTAGGGATGCAAAGTAGCTAGCCATTTAATGTAACTTCAGCAATATTCTGTATGAAGAGTAGTATATGAACCATGTCTACAAATATTTCACTCACTTCATGGGTAGCAATGTGTTAAACAAGGTTAATGTGGAGAGATTATTGTGTGCGTGTGTGTGTGCATGTAATAATATTACTTACTGACAGCTAGCATAAGGTGGAGTAGTTGATGACCAGGTAGACACTATATGGCATGTGGGTCCCACAATGCAAGGTATGTAGACAGACAGAAAAGATGAACATTAATCAGGATGGGTTGCAGATGCATGCGCCAGAAAAGAACGAGTGGATGGGGTGTGGAGACCACATGGAAAGTTGGAAACATCTTGCATTGTTTTAAAGGCATGTTTGGAATAAATTGCACCCTACCAATACTGCATACGTGCTTGTTAAGTTATGCTATTTAAAAAGTTAACAAACAAGTGTAAATAATTCTACAAGGTAGCAGAAATCATTGCAATGAAAAGTACTAACTGAAACAAAAGGAGATCACTTGCTGTGAAATCTTAAATTGTTACTTTAACATGTACAGTATACTCTTAATGATCCATACTAGTAGCTTATTGTTGCTAACTGTATGATATCAAGTGCAGCCAAGGAAGCCGGTGCATCACACCATGTGTATACTGACAGGAAGAAAGAAAACCACTAAGAAACTAGCACAGCTCTGTAATCCCTGGTTTACCTCCATTTTGAAGGCTATCTCTTGCCCACCACTTTATTTCCCATCAGACAAGCATAACTCGATAATGGCTAAGGCTATGGGCTTGATTTTGTTCACTGTTCAACATTGCTGCAGTCGGACACGTCCCTTTTGGCATACCGCAGTACGTACAATGCATTCTTCATGAACTTACCAGTGTTCTCCTTTGTATCCCATTCATCTTTGCTGACAGTAACAGGTGTCAATTTGGCGGTAGCACTTGAGGTATAGCTTCCCTTCATAACGGAAATCGTCTGTATTTTTCATAGTGGCTACTTTGATTGCAGAGGTGCTTTTCGAACACTATAACGCTTCTTATTGTTTTACTGTGATTTAATATTGTGCACTACTCCGGCTAGTTTCAGTCCTTTTTATCGATATGCTATGGTCCCTATATATATACTCTAGTTGAAAATTCCATTTATTTGGTGTACTTGTTGGTAATAGCATATTAATGGAATCAGTTTTGTTATAAAAACAAGACTCATTCACTCATATATATGTAACTTTTGCACCACATTGCTACCCATGAAGTGCATGAAATATATGTAGACATGCTACTCTTCATACAGAATATTGCTTAAAGTACATTAAATGGCTGGCTACTTTGCATCTCTAAATATTTTCAAAGGGGAAGTTTTTGCTGATTTCGCGGTTTTTGGAGTTACAGTGAAAATTGTATCCTTGCAGTATTTAGACCTCCAATATAGTCCAATATATTTTGGAGTGTTTGCAAATCCATGAAAATTAAATTTTTTAGCAACAACCTCAAAAAATTTGCCCCTTGAAGTGTTTAAGCTATACATTACTGCCGTATAATGGTAAATAAGATCAGACTTTATCAGCTGTCCTTCATTATTGTGAAGTATGTTTTGACTGTATATGTGTAAATATAAGAAGCATTTTGTGTAAAGTGTATTGTATGTGTTATTCCCTCATCTCATTACCTGCAGGCTAGAGTCTGATGAATATTTTATTGATAAACTCACTCCTGATCATGCTGGATTCATTGGGAGCTACTATAAAAGAATCAATGAAGATCCCGCCATTGTTGAAAAGTATTTCCAGTATATTCTTATCATGTATGACACCTCTGCTGGAATCTTCAAGAGATCAGATCCCTCCTATCCAATAGCATGGGGTGTATATGGTGACTTGGGCAAGGCTATACACTTATACTCGATCCCAGAGCATAGAGGAAAGGGGATTAGTTCTGCAGTTAGTAGGTATCTCTTCACACAACTTGTACAACAAGCAATCATTCCAGTCGTGGACCGATCAATAGACAGTGAAATGTCTGACAGTAACTTTGCAAGGCACATGCTGCATTATGCCACTGATCGTGCATGGAGGGACAGTACAACTGGTAAATGTTGTTGGCTTTATTAATAGCCTATAGTAGCAAAACAATGTGCAATTAACATGCATCTAATGTTTATATTGTGACAAATACTTTAGAGGACATGATATAATAATTATACATTGTTGTACCAGCCCATGAGAGTGGTGTATATACAGTATATTAATATATAGTTGAAAATACAAAAAAAAGAGCATTGTATACTGTTAATGGAAATGTTGGTTAATTCGTATACAGTGCACACACATGCAGCACAAAGCTATGAGGAAGAAGGACAATGTTTAAACTGTTTGGGTATAAATATGACATTGTAGCGACTTTGTACCAGTAAACTTGAGATTACTTGTTTATTCATTATCTGATTTGTCAACAAGGTTCCTGCTGATATATAGATCACCTTTGCTGTATAAAATATTGCTTTAGAGGCTCTCTATAATATACAGTAGTAAAATGGAACTCCTCTATTCCGGACACCTTAGGACACCACTAAAGTATCCTTATTGAAAAGTTGACCTGATCTCAGAGGCCTAATTGCATGTGTATTTAATACAATGGGACCATGGAGAAATGTCCTGATTATTGAAGTGTCCACATTTCAGGGTTTCCTATTGGACACAGTTCCACTGTTTAACTTATGTAGTACAATAGGCAGATACTGTATTATTATTATTATTATTATTAT
This sequence comes from Dysidea avara, assembly GCF_963678975.1. Taxonomy (NCBI): domain Eukaryota; kingdom Metazoa; phylum Porifera; class Demospongiae; order Dictyoceratida; family Dysideidae; genus Dysidea; species Dysidea avara. Next base: position 37,945,247 of record NC_089272.1, read on the forward strand.
TATTATAGTATTGTATGGATACCTTGTGATGCCCCTAATAAAGTATAACTTTCAGTTTTCTTGGAAATATTGGATGATAGTGCATGAACACTGAGATGTGAAGAACCTGAGCACGAGGCAGTTAATACACATAGATGAAGAAAACATATACTTTGTATAGTAGACATCTCACTACTACTTGTGACTACTATTATAGCAAGTAATAGTTGTTTGCATTTATATTTGACAATCTACTTATATACTGGGCCTAAGAGAAGAAAACGTTAACTTCTTTAAGGTCTAAACTCTTCAGCACCAATGTTTTTGTGGTCAAATGCAAGCATTTTCTGATGCATGGTGGCACACATTTTCATCAGCATTAGCTAGAGAAAACTGTTTACACTTCATGGGCTTTATTAGCAAAAGGGTGTATTAGCTTTCCCATAGCAGCAAATTAAAGCCAAAAAGAGGCAGACCATTATCACCAGATAGTCAAGAGACACTTGATTCTATAGCTATAAATGAGAAGGAAAAGATCAGAATTAAAGTATTTTTTGAAATCTCTACCAGAAAACTGCAATGTTCCTATAATTAAATACCTACTAGTATAAAATTAGGATTAATTTTATTCTCTGAAGTCTAAATAGTAGTAGCTGTATAGCTATCAAGCTGAAGCAAAGGAAGTCAAAAGAGAAATGATGGTGCCAGGTTATTGAGGCATACATAACTATGCTATGCATAATGATCCCTTCAGGTTTTTATTAAAATTTGTTTAATGGTCAGATTATCAAACAATTTTCGATAAAATTAAACCCACAAAAGCTATTAATTTTTGTAAAATTGGTATGGTTAAACTTTGGTTGCTATGGCAAAATTCCCAATGCTGACATCTGTCCAGCAGGTGGAATATTGTTTGTGTCAGTCGGGGCACAGGACATGTACCCTCCTCCCAAAATAGCAAAACTTCAAGATCAAGATACTCTAATAGAGCAGTCAGTCAAATACTTTAATAGAACAGCCACTACATAATTGTATGACCTCATATTAATTAGTATATTACAATTGGGGGAAGGAAATAAAGTCATTATCAATTAAAGTACATTCTAATCTTATGATTCTTATCCTTAAAATAATTTAATGAGCAACAATCAACAATGTGTGATGGTAGAGCTTGTCAATGATTGTGGAAGGGTAGAAACTAAATTTGTAATCATGTACAGTAACACTTAAGAATGCTTCACAGTTATTGCTGAATATGAATTATATGAAAACTGGCATCTGCAACACCATCCCATTAGCCTCTAATAGCCAACTAGGAATTTTGTAGATTAGTCCTTTGTAGCCATTCTAGCTATATGACAATTGGTTCATAACTGAACTACTTATGACTTTCACTGATCCCTACAACTCTTGATCAGTGCGGACCACTTAGAAAGAAAGCATAATATTAGATTATGTGCATAAAACCACTCTACATCAAAAATTTTAGTCCTGCAACATATTACAGTAAGTACCTTTAGTTCTGGGGATCTGCATCCCCCCAGATCCCCTACTCCATATGCTTACTACCCTAGTGCACCCCCTTGCCAAACCCTGCATCTATCTCTGTAGGTGTAAAGGACATTTAAAAAACGCATTAAAATACACTTAATTAACTTTCTTAATGAAAAGTCAGAACAAAATACCACTAGGCTACAACTGATGCAACACTGCAACCATTTTATTATCAGGTCACAAATATAGAGCTAAGCAATTAATAATTGTATTAATTGTCACTGTGCAAAAAGTGGGATATAATATGGTATTTCCAGTGGCTTATTGAATACAAATAAGCCTTAATATAAATCCTGTATTATACTCATTTTATACTTTAGTATAATCCATACTATACTATTGCATATATGGTTTCAGTTTATTTACCACATTACCTCAAATAGCTTACATCTAATATAATGCCCACACTATACTATCGCATATATGGTTTCAGTATATTTAACACATTAACTGAAGTCTTACATGAGATTGTTAGTATAATACAGGTTATACCAAGCTTTTTTGTATTCAATAAGCCACTGGAAATACCATCTTATATCCCTCTTTTTTCACAGTGTGTATAATTAATATCATATTATCCACACCATCGTGACACATTGGCAAAAACTTAGTGCATGCGGCATGTGCTTAGTGGTAATTGTTCAATGTGCATGCACCAACACATCAACACATCTACATAGCCTTGTTATTTGGAACATACGAACAACAGCTCAAACTGATATATTATTGATTATAATGTTAGATTGATGCATTGTGTACTAAAAGTACAATACCATCAATAGTTTGTTGTTTTCTATATTGCTGTGTATCAGCAATTTAAATACAAAAAAAATTAATCAGCTTACTGAAGTTTAATCCTTGCCATTGACTACACACCTTCAAATACACTAATGTGCATATTGCATGTATATGAAATAACAATTATAGGTACTGGGTAATATATATTTAGTCAGTAACAGCAACAAGAGGTTCTTGGTATTCTTTATAATTATATGTTACATCTGGAATTTAACTGCTCATCACCTGTTCATTTAATTCAAATGATATCTTTTCCCTTTTCCTCCACATGTTCCTGGACCAGATGATAAAAATAGCACTAAAGACTTTTTTAATATGCTGCGTTTTATGATCATGTAATAGTATGGTGTGTAGACATGTGAAAATAATAAAGAAAAGGAAATAAAGAAGGACTGTCAAGATGAGGTACTCTACTATCACACCTCCAGCATTGTTGTAGTCTCTGTGTACTGCAAATACATACACTAACAAAAGGTTTAGTAGAACAAGAGATTCCTGTATATTCTTACGTTGACTTCTAAAAGGCTGTACAATTCCTTGTACACATAGTAATATTCCTGTGGCAATAACTCCACTAATGAGGCTGATCTTGCTATTATTAAATGATGACAAACTAAAAAATACAGCTCTCATTAAGAGTTGTAATCCAGTCCAGAAGTAGTACTTGTCCTTGTATGGACCAAGATATGGATCAAGTAGTGGCTTAAAACTGTTAACTAATTTAAATCTTAGTAGTGACCTCGTGAAAAGAAGAAGAATATTAAATATCAACAATATTATAAATATAATTAAACAGGTCACAAACAGTATTGTGAATTTGATTCCAAACAACCGAACACTTGTATCTGTTGACCAGAATATCTGTGTGTGTCTACTAGGGAGGTAAATAGTGTTAGAATAAAAGAACAAGACATGACATACTGTTGATAATATTTTAGTATAACTCAATAAGAAGAGTGTGGCAAGCACAGGTAAGCCTCTTCGTGCAGTAAGCCTCTGAATTTTGTATGAGTAACGACTACCAATAATAAGTGCCAATGCCATAAAAAGTAGATAAAGTGGAAAAGTCAACTGCAAACATATTTTAGAATAACCAGTCATGTTATTATAGAAACATGTCTCAATGCCTAAATCCAAATTGAAAATGGAAAGTAATACACAAATAGATGAATAGCAGCTTGGTATCAGTATGGAATAATTTGTGTTGATGATGTTCACATAGAAGATAGCTGTGTTAATAGTTTCATTTGTAACAGTCAGGTTCAATACAAATAGTATAATTACTAACACTATACCAGCTATTGCTATAGGTATTATGATCAACAAGTAGATGTTAGAGCACTGTTTACATTGTGATGAACCAAACACAGCACTGAGACCTTGTTGACAATGTCCACATAACACACCAGACCTGTTAAACCGACACTGTATATCAGGAGTGAACAGGTTGAGGTAAGATGAGTAGGGCAAACAGTAGTCAAATGGACATTGAGAGGAGACATGGTATCTATGTGAGCCATTGACAGTAACAGCTGAAATCCAACTGTAAGCAGGACGTAATATGGTACCATCATCTAAGTTACATGTAGTGACAGAAATAACATCACAATCTAACACTGAATCACAATAACATGCTTGAGCTTGACTCTGTAATGAAAATCCTACTGGACAAGGTAGTAATGTAACATAGAAAGTTTCTGGTATTCCTTCAGCACTCAAGTATAGTTCACATTCAGTTTTATCAGACCACACAGTGTAGTTATACTGATTACAACCAGTAGTTGTGTGCATCTGTGACATCTCACTAGCTCTAATAATTTTACAACCTTCTGATGGCAAGTTTGTAGTCTCAGCTATTATCATGGTTGTCAAATTTCTCAGAGATGAGACCAGTCTTGGAATAATCAAATTTAGCTTTAAAGTCTGACCGGGTAACATTTTTCCTAAGATATGTGAAGTACAATTATATTTGGTAACACTTGTGCAGCTGCAAATACTTGAAGGAATGATCCCAATGTTCACCTTATCAATTTTCCTCTTTGTTACATGTGTTAACATAGGTAGTACATCACTGGGTTTGTGTTTGGTAAATGCACAATCACAATTTGATAGCCATTTGCACAATTTAAAATGAACTTCAAGATCTACAAAATGTAATGGAGATGTATAGAAGTTATTAATAATCTGTATTTTACTAAAATTAGTTACATTTTCTATTCTTCCATGTTTAGGTGATAAGCCATAGAACTGAAAACAGCACAATTCTCCTGGTTGTCTCTTTTGAACTATTTCTGTTGTTAAAGCAGAGTATACCATGTTATATGCAATAATTAAAGAAGAATAGGGAAACAATACACTATATGAAGCATCTGCAATGCTTAAAACATTCCTCACAAAATTATTAGAAATGTTCAAAAAGGATACAATTTTCAAAACAGAAAGGTGGCATTTAATTATGCTTTCGTAGAAGCTATTTTTTGTGATTAACATATTATAATATTGAATCTGTGCAGTATTTAGTAGCAACAAATTAGTACCATTGTTATGAGTGTTTGAAGAGATATTACAACGTCTAAAAACTACAAATACAGACCTACGAGTGTGTCCACCTAATTCTTCATTAATTTTTATTGTACTTATTGCATTATTGAGGCTAATACTGCAATCTATAAATTTCATACGAGCATGCTGCTCCAAAAGACATGAACTAGCAGTGTCAATAGCTACAACTGAACTAACGTTCAAGTTGCTATCAAATTTACTATCAGAAATGATAACTGACTTTAAACGTAATTGTACTGATAAGAGACAATCGTAAATTTTAATACTAAGCAAGTTTGTTAAAGAATTCCCACTGTTATCACAAACTTGAAGATGTGCAATGTGTAAATTGTGCTTTCCTGTAATCACTTTACTCCTTAATTGTCTAGTGTAGCTGTAATAATACAACACGCTGAAATTGTGTAATTTTCTATATACGCAATCAAATAGTATTACAGAAACTACATACTTTGTATCAAACAGTAAAATGTACAGTACAGTCTGAACTGCTGTGCTGGAATATAATGATTCTTGACTGAAAGAAAAGCTGCATATGGTTAACATGCTGAAAAATCTTTGAATTGACTGGTAGTAATAAATAACCAAACCTGCAGTGGTTGTAACATGAACACTGTGTTGTTTTGAAGATATCATGGTAACGTGTAGGTTATTCAATTCAGAATTATTCATGGCATTAACAACCAGTATTCCATCAGTTCCAATATCAACAGTTATTGACACGTTTGTAACAACAACAGACACACAATGGTGTAGATGTAGTGCTGCATTCCAATGAAGTGTTGGCATGTCATCATATATTAGACCAGTAAAAGTTTTGGCTAGAGAATTACTGTAGTTTTTGCTACATTGAATAATTTCTATAATTTGGATTAAAATATTTGTGACATTTATCATGGCTATACCAACTGATGAGGTAGAACATTGTATTGTGCTGTGGTTTCCAATTATTGAAACATTGATCACGGATTCACATTTTGTACAATAAAACCTCTTTCAAGAGAAAAAGATCCCGGAAAGAAGAATAATTGGGTGTGTGATGTAAAATACTGTGCAGAGTTACTGAGAACATGTGGAAAAGAATAAGTATTACCATCATTAATAACGGGATGATCATTAGGTGTGATGTAAAATTTGTGAGCCACTACATGTAAAATTACTGGTGTTATAACAAGTGGAATTAAACTGTAGAAAATCATCACAAATCTGTACAACACAAATAATAATTATACAGATGTATAGGTAATTAAAAATTGCATGTATTTTAATGCTATTAATTACTCTTTTCTATTATAGTTAGTACTCTGTACCTATACATCTGCATGGCTGTGTTTTGTTACTGCATGGTAATGACTACATGTATTGTTTTTTAACAAGTGAAGTCCTGCACACACACAACACACACACACACACACTATACACACTTTATACCAACTGAGTAAAGTGTGTGTCAACGATTTATAAAATGATGATTCTACAGGAGAAGTGGCCAAGGGGCCCTTGCTGAAAAATCAGTTTTGAATTATCTTGGAGAAGTATTGTAGTATAGATTGGTATAGCATTTTTCATATATTTAGCATCAGCCATTGAGCATTTATAAATTTCATGTACCTCAAACCTCCTGAAGTTATGCAATACTATAGCAAAATTCATGCTGCATCCCCATATGCCAGCTCTAAAATTGCCACTTCATGGCCAGACATATTTTAATTTTTAAAATGCAAGTATACTAATGCTATTCATAATCACTTTTTCATTGCCTTACCTATTAGTTAGTACTCACAGATGCTACCCATTAGATACATCTAAATGGTTGTATTTTGTAGTTGGCAAAGAATGTATGAATTGTTCTTAACAAGTGAGAAAAGCCTGCACCTGTACTACCCACACTTTACAAACATACACACTTCATGGCCAGACTACACTACAGTATACACTTCATACACACTGCATACACCTAAATGTATTTCCACTGCAATCTTCTTGCTAATATCTCAGTACAGTTTGTAATAATTGCACAGTAGCATCTACTGTTTTTTCTGTAATATGCAACTGTGTGTAGATCTACAACTATAAATGTATACAGGTACGTAGTCAGATACAACATCAGCAAATATACTTATGGCTAACCCGTGTCTTTTGTTTATGATGGTTTCAATTTAAGTGACATATTAATTGCATCTATCAATCACATGATGGAAATCAAATAAATACAAAGTCTATTTACAAACAAGGTTAACAGTTTCACTTATATAATGTTTTAATGATAGTATACATGTATGTTTCCTGTTAAACCAGACATATGCTCATAGCTGGCTGTTACTGTTTGTATATGCCTGGTTGCCTGAAACTATTTCCTTAAAATGTTTGTGGCATTGACACATTGTTAAACAATAGGTGATAGCATTATTTTGACATTTTTAGCTTGTGAACATAATAAATAAAATTTGACACTGCTCAAACACTTATTGATAGTATAGATTTCTTTATGTATGCTTTTGTAATGAAGTCAGCAATTGAAAATTTCTGCATTACATACATTATTATCAATGATGAAAGATGCTATTATCATATACTCTTTAGCAAGCAAGAATTTGGGTGACACTACATGTAAATGCAGTGGTTTGGCTCCATAGAACCTTTGTAGGAAGAGCATTCAAGCATTTAACTAGCACAGTATACTCTACAAGCCTAGGCACATTAAATAGCTAGAGTCACAGAATTGGGATCAAAAAATGTATCTGCAATTACATGAACAGCACAACTTCTTGTGCATGATGGTTAGGTATATTGTAAGGGCAAGAAGGCTGAAAGTTGAATGGCAGAGAGTCATAGTTTTGACAACAAAATTCTTGATATATGAAGCCAAATCAGCAACATCAGTATGGCAAGGACTATGATAGGCATAGCTAGCAATCCAATCGATTTGGGGGGAAGCAAAAAGGCACCAGTTGCAGCTCCCCAACTAATGTTATGATTGTTGCAGTGAGAAATACATTGTAGATTGAGGCACTGTAATAGTCAGTTATTCTATTATGATTATACAGTTAAGGAGAACCCTCATACAGAATTATGTAATCTCAGAAATAGTGCCCGGTGGTATTGAAATTTGAATACGTGGTGCTAGTAACAGAAAATTACCATGGTATAGCTTGTTACAGTGACTATATATATTGCATCATCATCTTGGGCCTAAAATGAAGTGGTATGAAAAACCAAAGAATGTAGTTCATTACAAGTAGGCAGGTGCTTGTGATGTGGCAACCTCAATGTTTGTTTAGAGTGTGGCTTGCTAAACTATCAAAAAACTGAGTACAGTAATTACACAACAAAGGCTAGGCCGGTATGTCGATATACCGGTTATCAAAGGCTGTCACAGTATGATAACTGGTTATGTTAATTTAATGTTGGTCAATACAATAACACAACCGGTTCGCCATGTGACACAAGTGATTCTCTTGTCAACCTCCATCTAATGATGGTGGTTGTTTAGGTAAGCTGTGCAAGGTTCCACGGTTCACCTATATTTAAAAAAAACAGGGCCACTTATATGTATAGCCATGAATTGTGGCTCCCCTGATCGCATGAGGCTTGGAGGACAAATACCCGACTTTGAAGCCACAGAGATTTCTAAGGCCATCCTGTTAATCCTACTCAAATCCTGCGCTATCACACCTCAAGCTAACCTTGAGTTGGAAGCTACCCATGGATCGGGGAAGTATTGGATCATGAGTCTACTTGGCATGTGGTGCATATCCTCCCCCAATATAACTAATATGCATCATTAAAAAAATTATTTAGTTTATGATTCTGTTATTCCTTTAATTGCACTGCTTATGATATACGTACACAGTACGTATATGCACCAATTTGAATGTAGTCTCCTAAATCTAGGGGTGGGCTTTGGGCGGGGACAGACTTTTTACACCATGTGGCCTTGATACATACCCTATCTGCGTGCTCTTTCTGGTGCTTGCATTTGTGAGTCACCCTGATTAATGCTCACCCTTCTTTTGCCTGCTTTGCACTGTGGAACCCATTTACCATATTGCATCTACCTGGTCATCAACTATTAGTTGTTCAGTGGTAAGTGATATTATTACATGCACAGGCAATTATCTCCCAACATTAACCTTGTTTAACTAGTTAAACTCCATTTATCATGATAAATGGTATTACCAGTATATATGCAGCCATGCACTACTCAGGGAGTCAGAATTTCTAAATTTTCCTGTGTAGGGTACATGCCCTAAAAGCAGCATGTTTGGATGCAGAGTGTACATGTGTTTTGTACACAGTAGACCTGCGTCAAATGCCTGCAATGATAAAAGCATAATAGGCTATTATAGTGTGTACAAGTTGAGCTGGATCCTGAAAAACAGCTAAAAATTAAAAGTGGATTTTTTTCTCAAGAGAGTAAACATTTCAGCCAACCAGATGATTAATGGTGATAGCAAAGCTGTCAACAACAGACATGTACAGTTTGGCTCCATTACAAGTTCGGGAAAGGGTTGTAATAGACACTGTGTTTTATGGCTTCCTCATAGGAAATGTATTGTGAAAGCTTTAATTGGCCGTAAATATTATGTCAGACATTTGAACAAAAAAATTTTGAAATATTTTTAGTGGGCCGAGCAGTACTACAAGTGTGCTAAATTTCGAGATTGTGTACAATTGCATCCATGAGTTATTAAATGTTTTTGAGAATCAGGCTCAACTCGTATACTATAGAGTGCTATGCCAGCATAATGAGGTGGATATTTCAGACTATGGCCATACTCCCTAACAGAAAAGTCAGTGGAAAATGCAAACTGCAATATAGCACTCAAAAATTCACTGTATATACAATGCTTCTTAGATCGATACTCTCTAAATAGAACAGCCACTTTGTAGTGAAATGCTCTAATAGAGCTTTCACTGATTAAAATACTCCAAGATAATTGTACGAAATGTTGCTAATCTAGGAGCAGAATGGGGATGGGGTAAAACCAGGATGGGGACAGGGACGGGGACAGGGACCAAGATGGGTAAAACTGGGACAGGGACAGCGGACGGAGATGGTGAAATTGGATACTACAGACAGGGCTACAGTCAGGACTCCCTGCTTAAGGATGGTTTCTGAGTGGTTTCCAGAAACTGGTCAAAATACCCTAATAGAACATCCACTCTAGTAGAACAGTTACCTTAAAAGAGCAGTCACCCTAGCCCATAGAGAGTCTAATTTTAATGCTTCCCAAGAATCATTCCTCTGTAGATTTGCATGCAATAAGGCATGCCTTCAATTCTACATAAGCATGGCTGTGTAGAGGCCCTAGCATTAGGATTGAAAACCATACAGTTATCAAAAGTTACTTATAACTGCAAATTTATGTGTAACAAGGCTGAAAGATCATTCAGCCACGTAATAAAAACTTTTTTCACAGCAGGACTGGCGGTTTTTTCATTGAGATTTCATGGATATTTTTCAGCAGTGTTTGGACCTTTCTGCCTTGTTTACACATAGCTTGCATTTATAGCTAAGTAGCAGAAGAATTTTTGATAACTGGTTTTCAATCCAAGCTTGTGTATGTAAGTTAATGCTTATTCTTGGGAGGCATTAAAATTAGACTCCCTGTGGGCTAGGGTGACTGCTCTATTAAGATGACCGTTCTATTAGAGTGGATGTTCTATTATAGGGTTAACTATATCTCGGTCTTGTCACTCTACATGTAGCTAGTAGGGAGTCCTGACTGTAGCCCTGTCCCTAATATCCGCTTTCACCATCTCCGTCCCCTGTGCCCATCCCGGTTTTACCCCTGTTGGTCCCCGTCCCTGTCCCCGTCACGGTTTTACCCCACCCCACATCATTTGCACGCATTCAAAGGGGGTCCAGATATTTCAGCTGAAATATTCGATCCCCCCTGTGTATACTTTATCCTTGCCCTTAACTGTTGCATTCAGCTAACTACTGTACCACAGTCTATAATTATAAGTGTCTAACTATACTTCAGGCAAGCTAGTGTTCACCGCACAGTATAGGGGCTCAGCCGCAGGGAAGCAAGAGAACATTTATTCTCCTGTGTATACAATTAGGATAATATTGCTATTAATTTCTTTTTGGAAAACAGCTAAGGTATTATTATGGCTGGTTATTATTATTATTAGTCACAAAAATGACAAGGTAAATACAAAAGGCTATAGGCCTATACCATAGGCCTATACCATACACAAAGTACAAAAAAACTAAATAATTCAATACACAAAGACAAAGCTATTTATTTATTTATTCATTACACAAAGATTAACAAATACAGCTGAGACTTCATTACATTACAGTTAGACAAAGAAACTACCAAGGTACACGATTCCAAAAGAACACACTATTTACAAAAAGAGAAATCTATAACAATTAAGTGGTGCCTACTTACAGCAGATAGTTAGTGAATGTGATCTGCCTGGTAGGGACAGAAGACAGAGTAAAATATCTTTCAAAATCTAAGCAATGATGGTGGTTCAGGATGTATAGGATGGTAAAAAAATTGCGATGAGATAGGTGGGAAGGCGAATGTAAGTCAGAGTAACAATGGTGTCCAATGAAATTAAGGGTAGAACAATTAAATTGATCACCACAAAATTGTACCACCTAGCTAACTGAACTGATTCTAATTGCTTAATACTCTGTTGGGTGTGAGGATTCCATGTTTGACAGGCTTATAAAAAAAGAAAAAAAATATAAATCGCTAGTAAATCTTTGGACGCATGTGACCAAACCGGACCACAACATAAAGGACCTGTGTGGACAGGTGTGGTTACAAAATTAAAATGTAGCGTACATCAGTAAAGTATGGTTGGCTACTAGTTGGCTGACTAGCTCAGTAAAGTACAGCTGACAGTAAAGTACTAGTTGGCTGACTAGCTCAGAAGTTCTGTAGGTCTGCATAAAAAAAAAGTATAGTTTTACTTCAACAAATGAAAATTAGCAAACATTTTAATGAGAACATGCAGCACTTTATTGTGATGGTAAGTGTATCTCTGCTGACTTATAGCAACAGGGTACAACCATATTAAAACATTTGCATGCCGTACAAAGGCAGGTGGAGTTACACAATAGGCACAGTAAGGCACTTTACATCACATTGCAAGGATTGATGTTGGCAGTGGGCAAAGTGTCAGCAGAGGTAGCCCGTAAGAGAAATATAATAGTTAGACACTTTACACTAGTTAAGAATGAAAGAAACTGGAGTGGTTAGCTGAATACAACAGGTAAGGGTAAGGATAGTTAGTATACACAGAGGGGATCGATTATTTCAGCTGAAATATCTGGACCTCCGCTTTGAATGCGTGCAAATGACGTTAATAATGAATCTTGTAGGGGGGATAAAATATTTTAGAGGGGTCCAAATATTTTAAGAACAAGTTGATGTTGTGCTACTTCTAAAAACCAGGCGCCAAGCAGCTAGCTAACTCATCTGGAATAACTATAGACAGTATACACTACTATGAATTAACCAACTATGTATTACTACTTTACAATAGGGTAGTTTGATAATATAATTAGCTATTTCTCGTATTTCGTAATTCATGAAATATTCGTAATTCGTTCAATTACGTTGCTATGCACTGCTAAGGAAGTGTTTGTTAAATAAACCGCTTTAACCAACATATTACGCACAAAACTATCTTCTAAACTATTTTATAGTGTGACTAACGTGTTTTTTCCCACAAATTCTCTCGACAAAGCCTCAAAGCTGCTCTTCATTTTCGTTCGCGTACGTAAGGGATACGCCCCCTTTCAACTCGAAGCGATAGGCTATTCCTGGCAGTGTACGAGGCCTGCACCGTTGTTTTTCAGTTGCTAAATGCCTGAAAACCTCAAGGGGAAGGTAGTCTGAGGAAAGTCACCACACCCGTATTTCAGTCCGCCGAAAAGAAACCACCTCAGAGCAAAGTTCACCTGTGCAGAAGTTTAATACAGACTTCATTTCACTTTTACTTCTTACGTAAAAGCTGCTTTTACCGTTATTAAACGATTTTGCTCACGTGGGTGCGTACGGACAAACATAGGTAGATAGGTACATAGGTAGATAGATAGGTACACACACACACACACTTTTGCGGAAACAATTACAGTAAACCAGGCGCACGCCCACAGCCGGCCTTCGGCCGGCTGTGGGCGTACGCCTGGTTTAAAAAAGTGAACCGGGGGTCGCTCCACCTTTTTTTTAAAGGGATTCAAATTATATCGTTACAAATGTATCGTTTCCGTTTTCTCACAGTCGAAACGCAAGTGGCAAAATTATGCTTTTTTACGCGTATTTTATTGCACGGCTTTTCCCGCGAAGGAACCAGCGGTAATTGTAGTAAAACACCATCTCTTTTCATACGCTTGTAACTTCCTGCTGTGACGCTGCACATAATTATCCAATGGAACACGAAATAATACGTCAGCTGCCTTTCCCACAGTAACCAAACCAGGCAGCTGGAATATGCTAGCAACGAAATAGAGACTGCAGAATGAACCAGGTGAGTATTAACACAGTGGTTTTGCATGTAGTACAAATTTGTTTCAAGCCATACTAGTGTTGTTAATCCATTTAGTTAGAGAAACAAAGGCTTGTGCTTGAAAATAAAGCTTTAAAATGATGTGCACTTTAGTTGTTGTAGCCAGATTCGTTAATTATTTACAAGACTATTTTAACACATGTTTTTAATCAACAATTTTAAATTTAGTTATCAGGTGGAGACTCCTTGTGCCAGAATTCTGCTATCACTGCTCCTGAGTCAGCTGAAGAGGAGACCTCACAGTGCTGTGTCCTGTGTGGAAACAGAGTTAGTCAAAAATTAAGGTATATCAATGTAGGGGCTACAGAAAGAGTTTTTTAGTAAACACCTTGGTAAACACCTACCCGAAGATAGCATTATTTGTAAAAAACATTGGATAGAAGCAAAACGCTACAATGACATTCCCCACTATACCCCGAAATGGAAAAATAGTATACAGACATCTTCTAAATCCTGTATACACCCTGCATGCACCAACAAGTTAAGTGATAAACTCATCAAGCCTGCTTTTGCTAACATAAGTGAACTTGAGGAAATGCTTAGGGTACAGTCATCATCAAGTACTCCATTCCTTCTGTGCCCAAGCTGTTATAGTAAAGTTTATCCATCCACAAAACTGCTCCTCTTGTGGAGCTACACCTAAACCTGGTCAGAAGCTTTATCGCCACAGTCCCAACCCTGTAGTAGTTTCAAAATACATTACAGATACAACTGGAACTGACACTGTTATATCACCAGATGACTATATTTGTACTAGCTGTTATAACACACACTGCACTATTGCTAAGTCCACAGATTATAAACCAAATTGTAAACCAAATGGGTCAGATGAAATGTTACAAAAATCTATCAAGGAATGGGAAGCTACAAAGGAAGATAGCAAAACTGATCATCTTACCAAAGCCATAGTTTCATCTGTGATATATGTAGCCCAGCACTTATTGGTCCAGAAGGCCCTTTTACTTCCATGGGTATGTCAAGTGTTTCTTAATGTTTATGGTATTCAGCCCTCTGAGGACACCAATACTGTTCAAGTTACCCTAGACATGGGAGGTAGCAGTGTGAAATTTACTTCTCGTTGGCTACTACACCAACTAATCACTCACCTTGATGGTTACATGATGTAATAGTGTGTTCACAAGAAACTTGGGACTGTATTGTATCGTCAAGGGGGAGATGTCATAGTTGCATTATCTTGGGCACTCAGTGCATCACAACCCCCAAATCAGTACTTATCTGAACCTGAAATCCAATGTCAAATACCAGACGTAGACACAACACTAAAGGAAGCAAGCATCATTGTCAATAATTTATTACATGAAGAAATAAAGAAGTCATCTCATTCACAACCATCTCCCAGCTGTGCATTACTTAACATTAACGAAGAGTTAAATAGTATCAATCTTCTATTACTTCAATTTTTAACATCTATAACAACTACAGTTAGAGATAGAGAGACCACCAATGTTACAGAACACATTAAAAAAATCGATTATATTAGAGATGTGGCTGTAGAAAGAGACAACGAACCTGTGGACCAGGATGTTTGTGCCAGGGATGCACCAATTTGAATATCCCCAAACCACCACCAGATGACGGTACTGAATCAGAAGAATCTGAAGATGAGCCACAATGTGAAGTGATGAGTGTGAGCTATATGAAGAGGAGGTTATAACAGAGGATTTATTTTTAGATAGATATGATATTGTATAACAGAAACAACTAATCACATACACTGTGTGTATAATTATTAGCATGACTACCATGTGTGGGATAAGGAATTTAATGCTAACCCCACTTTTGATAAATGTCTACTTTTGTTGCAAGAACAAACATACAGCTATGGGGATGGCTACAGTGGAACCACTCTATAAATAACGGACAATTTGGGAGGCAGAATTCCAGGCCTAAATATGCTGCAATAGGTGTTTTTCTCCTTCAGCGGCAAAACATATATTGACTGGACCAATATCTTTATATTGTCTCCTGTGTTAAGGGAGGTTCCACCGTATTGCAACACCAGCTGCAATAGTGAGTACAAATTTGTTTCATAGCAGTAAATGCCTTCATACAGCTTCTAAACATACTACATACAAACCTTTTCACTTCCATAGACTTGGATTTTGTGCACTCTTCTTACTTTATCCACAGCAAAGCGAAATCGAGAGCAGTTAAATCCTGTTCAATTCTACCAAGGAAACATTTCCAACCTGCACGATTCATGATTAAAAAAACTGCATAGCTATCTTCATAAATCATCTCTTGAAGTGTTTTTGTTCAAAAACAAGCCAGAAGCTCAGTGGTTGAAAGGCATTTTTCTCATCCGCGTGGCACGTCTCGAACGCCATTTTAGACTTCTCGTAAATTGCGCGTGCAATTAAAAACTTCCGTTTTTTGACGGTTGCGTCCCGACTGCTCAGTCGCCCGCCATTTAAAACTAAGGTTTTATTCTTCAGGCACTGATCGGACCAAGATTTAGGTAGCTTACTTGTTTGTATCATGTGCTGTTTTTTCAAGTGTACTGGCGTAGTTATCGACGCTTTCACTAGTTTCTAAACGGAAAACTATAACGGCCTCTTCCCCCAGGCACTAACAGCTCTGACTAGTCAGAGTCTAGCGGAGCCAGGCGTCGGCGTAAGATGATCGAGGGTCTGATTCCGCCAGACTAGCACTCAACTGACTCGAGAATGGTTAACCCTTCTAAGCAGTGTTGTTTTTTTTGTTGTTGTCGTTTGTTGTGTTTTTTTTGTGTCTAGCTACTTTTTGTATCTGTTAAGGGAAGCACCCTCGTACAGGCCTTGCCTTTTGGTAACACCAAGTGTCTGACAAAATAACAGTGTGAATCTAAGGGATAGTTATAAAAACCGGAATCGAAACGGGAAACGAAACGAAACTAAATCAGCCCACAGTGTAGTGGAGGACAATCACTATATTATGCACAGTTACACTATAATATATGCACGCACTACCTGTTTATGCATCAAGCAAGACTCCAGGTAGCAGATTTCTCTGCACGGTGCTTATCGATTAGAGTTATCAAACGCCTGCTCCTATCCGAAGGGTCTGGGGGACTCTACAATAGAAAAGTTCTGTACTTGGGTAGGTGAGCGTTGATTGTCCCTTAGCCACTTTTATAAGAGGTGTGCCATAATAGCCACAGATGGCTTCATCCCTCTCTTAAAGGCATGGTTTCAGACTCGTCGACCCACCAATCATTACCGTATTAAAAATGGTTTGTTATGATCAAGTAGTTATTCCCAGCCACTCGTCTTATGAAAGTGGTAAGGGACAATCAACGCTCACCCTGCACCTACCCAAGCACAGAACTTCTCTATTGTAGAGTCCACAGACCCTTCGGATAAGAGCAGGCGTTTGATATCTCTAATTGATAAGCGCCGTGCAGAGAAATCTGCCACCTGGAGTCTTGCTTGATGCATAAACAGGTAGTGCGTGCATATACCGTATAGAGGGAAAATTTGACGAATTGGCGAATGCAAAAATTTGCCAAATTTTTCCTCAACCAAAATTTGTAAAGTCCTGCACATGATATTTTAAGAAAACCACGTGGTGATGTCGATATGGAAGTATTTTAAGCGTGTCTCTTCTGAACCGGTGAAACGCGATGAGGGACTACCTGAACCAACAGGTCCATTGAGCAAGTCTGTGCCAGTGAAGGTTATTGAACTCGTTAACGCTGAAGTTAAGAAAGTACAGGCGCGTGACAGCGGAGGCTCGGCGAGTGGAGGTAAAAGAGGACCGTATCAAATCCTGACACTTGCCCAGAGATATGAAATTGGCAAGAGGGCAGCGGAACACAACACAACGGTTTCCTTACGTTACTATGCCGAAAAGTATCCGAAGCTAAAATTAACAGAACCTAGTGTGCGGAGGTTTAAGAACTTGTACAAAGAGTTATCAGACAATCCACCAGCAATGGGCTTCCAATAAATCTGATGATGCTAATGTTGACACTGATGAAGATGCTAAACTAAAGGTTAAACCAGAGCCAGTGAAGGAATTGCCACGGAAGAAACAGGGCCGACCATTTCTTCTTCCAGATGAATTGGATCATCAAGTCCAGGTGTATTTAAAGGATCTTCGTAAATGAGGTTTGCCGATTAATTCAGCTGTAGTAATAGCAGCTGCTGAAGGGATCCTTATGAATAAGAATGCTACTTTGGTATCAAAGAATGGTGAGGATGGTATCAAAGTTAAACTAACGGATGATTGGGCTAAGTCGTTGCTAAAAAGAATGGGCTATGTTAAGCGGAAAGCCTGTAGTAAGGCCAAAGTAGATGTTGAAAGATACGAGCAGTTAAAGGATGAATTTCTCCTAGAAATCAAGGTGATTGTTAACATGGATGAAATACCACCAGATTTAATCATGAACTTTGATCAAACTACACTGAACTATGTTCCAGTATCTCATTGGACAATGGATCAAGAAGGGGCCAAGAGAGTTGAAGTAGTAGCCAAAGATGACAAGAGACAGATTACTG
Organism: Dysidea avara; assembly: GCF_963678975.1. Lineage (NCBI taxonomy): Eukaryota > Metazoa > Porifera > Demospongiae > Dictyoceratida > Dysideidae > Dysidea > Dysidea avara. Next base: position 37,963,177 of record NC_089272.1, read on the forward strand.
TAGTTTTTGCTGGTTTATCTTCTGGCCACTTTTTACCACCACAGTTAATTTATGAGGGCAAGACCAGTCGATGCCTACCCAACTATGAGTTTCCTTCATCATGGCATATTACAAAGACGGAGAAACATTGGTCAAATGAACATTCTATGAGGGATTATTTTGAAAAAATCATTTTTCCATATATTGACGAAAAGAGGAGTGAATTGAAACTCAGCAATGAACAACCAGCTTTACTGATCTGTGATAACTTCAAGGCACAGTGCACGCCTCCCTTACTACGCCTTCTTGATAGACACAATGCCAATGTTGTGCTGATACCACCAAACTGTACAGACAGACTGCAGCCACTAGATCTAAGCGTTAATAAAGCTGCTAAAGACTTTTTACGTAGAAAGTTTAGAGAATGGTATGCAAAGCAAGTGTGTGTACAACTGGATGGAGCACAGAACAAACCAGTAGATCTTCGGCTAAGTATCCTCAAGCCACTAGGTGCTGAGTGGATTGCATCATTGTACAAGTACATACTGGACAATTCATCCATTGTCAAGAATGGGTTCAAAGCTGCTGGCATTCTTGAAGCTACCACTATATGTGATGATGATGATTGATATTATTATAGCTATTAAACAGACATTTGCATTTATAAATTCATTACATGTGATTCATGAAATACAATTAATTTAATTAGCTAGATTTTTATATAACTACTTACAAGGGAACAGAGACATATGTTTGTGGTCAAAACAGTCAATTAAGTGTGCCCTCATAGATTCTTGCTTAAACTGCAACTTGCTGGGGTTTTTCCCATGTGCAATGGCAGTGGCATTTGCAATAGCAAACAAACCACAATCAGTTGTGCCCTTCTGCTTTTGGATGCGAGAAACAGTAACGATTAGTTTAATAGATTTGCTCCACTGGAATAAATTGTAAACAACAGCCTCTGTTTCCATGTCACAATATGAGAACAATGAGTCATATATCTTTACTTGGTTAAGTGCACAACCCACGGTGCTGGCAACTAACTATCCAATGGTGATGGGAATAACAATGAATTATTTGTATTTTATTCCTTGTCTCGTTTTCGGTCAAGTTTAGCTGCTTACTCTGTAACAATGTTGACTGGAGACCATTCAGCTTGACACTGTTCCTTTAGCAATTGTTGTGCTAAATTGATTTCATTGTCAAACAATTCATTGCCCATTATTATCCCTTCTGAATCAAACACCTTAGATCTTTTCTTCAGAGGAGAATGTACATCTTTATCCTTTGAGAAATGAGTAAGATCAACAACAGTTCTCTGTTCTTCAGTACTTTGTAAAACAGAGCTGCATGGAACTAAATCTTTACCTGCCAACGATTTGATCTCAGGTTTCATGACTTCTAGGGTGCTCACTTCACGTGTATCTATAGACAAAATCTTAAACGACTTTCTTGTCTTTTTGTATTCTTGAGAGTCGGCTATGCTGAACGTCAACTCACACGGAAGCTGAAGTCCTCCTTTCTCCAGATCAGACGAGTACTCTCGACTTCCAGTTATTCTACAAACAATATTTCCTCCTCTCCTTATAAATATAGAGCAAACAGAAGATATCGTCCAAGGTATGTGCCCAACCACGTGCATATTTCCGTCGATCAGCTTCATCATCGCCACTGCTTGTGGATCATGTCCGTTACCTGCCTCTCGTTCACAAGAAACTTCTTCTCCCACAAATGGATTGGGCCAAATAGATTGGTAGATGTGGTAACCTCTTACTTTCGAATTCACGCGAAACATAAATACCATTTTTATATCGTGACGTTCGAGCTCACGTTGTTACTCCTTTTCGTGCCCTTGATGTGTTGTAACTCAATTACTGTAGGAAGGGCACGCGAAACCTGGATAATTCGTCAAATTTTATTCCGCCAAAGATCATCAGGAAAGCAATTCGTCAAATTTTCCCTCCGTTAAAATTTCTCTCTATACGGTATTATAGTGTAACTGTGCATAATATAGTGATTGTCCTCCATTACACTGTAGGCTGGTTTCGTTTCGTTTCCCGTTTCGATTCCGGTTTTTATAACTATCCGAATCTAGGAGTTGCCTGGTGAGCACGCGAGCCTCCGCATAATTTCTCGAATACTTTACCGGTTTGGCCACTCCTCAGTTTCTCATCCTTCGCCCGCACTCCCAGCTCTACGTACATACTCCATTCCTTGCATACTGTACAGGCTTAGTAAAATCAATCTTGTTAGGTTGTATGCTCACGTGCTAGTGTGCTATCAAGTTGGCACAAATTCACAGTGTATTCCCACAATGTAAACAATGAAGATACAAGCTGAAAATGTTATCACTGAGGCTGTTTGTTATGGCTGTACCTAGGTAAATAATAGCTTGAAAAGCTGCCAATTTCATGAAATAATGGAAATGGACTACCTGCATACTAGTTTAGTTTGCCTGAGAGGAGGACGGGAAACAGAATTTGTTTGGAGTGACCTTATGTTAGTGGTCTAATCCGTTTAATGGAGCATATAAGCATACAGTCAAATTGTCGACCACATATGTTTTGTTTGTTATAACCATGTCAGAGGAGGACCATGAGACATTTTACCATTATTGTCTGTATTTTATTGTATTCACATGAGAGCCAGTAATTAGCTTGCAGACGGGAGCCTGTATTCCGTGGAATACGGAATAGCAGAATTACGGAATAATCGAAAATCATATTCTAAACTTTTTGTTATTGTTTATAGCCTCTATGACGTTTTAATATACATTCCTCACCTCGTAGAGAATACAATCACAATGGCACCGATCCTCGGGGCGATCTTTAAATAGGATATGTACAAAGATATTCACTCTAGAACAATCTAACTAAGCTAAACTACTGTTAAATACACTTCACTACATAATCGCTAGAAAACTAGAAGTTCTTTGTGCTATACTTGCTCATACCAGCTGTCACACATGAGCAGCTAGCTAGCTAGCTAACTGGCCAAATAGTTTAGGACAAAACAATCCACCCCCTAGGTAGCTACCCTGCATGCATGGAATAATCTGACCTTTCTTATAACTCTGTTACCATTTCCTAAAGTGTTTCAAATAAATTCGGAGAACAATACTACTTTCAGCTCCCAACATCAGAGCTCCAACCTCGGCTCTAACACTTCATATATAACTCCAGTGGCAGAAATAACAGTCGGCCATCGGCCATTTTTTGAGCAAAATTACGTTTTGACCGACTATTTGGAGGCTTGTTCGGTCAAATGTCCGACAAGCAGCAAGACAGTTGGTAAAAGCTCACAAATTAAGAACCAAGCAAGCTATAACAGATGTCACAGCAAACTGATAGCGTACCTCACAGCTACTCACAAGGCTGATCAACGTCCCAGCGATGATGGGGGGCCCATAGAATGTTACCACGTGACCACAGATGACAGGAGGCTTGTTCTAATATTTTGGTGCATACATTGGTGGATTTAAACTTAAGTTGCTTTGTGAAGACTTCGGAAGATTGGAGGCATTTAGACTATGTACATTTGGATATTCAAGTCTACTGAGTAAAGGAATTTAAAGCGACTTGTGTCTAGTTTTTGGCGGGATCCAGTTGAGCCACACTGATTGGCCAGAAGTGATGCACCCTTCCGCGTTACTGACATTAAGGATATACTGAGCGATTAATCTTGAAGGAAAACAGTGGAAACCAGCAATATCACGATAAATCACACCATAATCATATCTCATGGCCAAGGGTAAGCCGGCTCGACATGGATAACGTAAAGGATGGTAGCGGTTGTTGCTGTAGCCGAATCATTGTTATGTGGTGGTTAGTACGTTTAATCTACGTACTGGAGCATGTTTCTTCTAAAGATGAGGTGTGGCTATTGCCAAAGCTGTGGCGTTTAACCTGATAGATATTCATAGCTCACGTGCTTTATCTTAGTGATTATGCTGTAAGGTAGCTAGTCATAGAATAAGTTAGTTAATACACACATTTTTTAATTAACAAATTTAATAGGAGCCCATATGAAAATGGTCTCCTAAAATATATGTGGTGGAGTTAGAAGTGTTTCTAGGTGTTCCATATGCTGGTGACCTGTGAAGGATTGCTCGTGGTGTCCAATACTATAATCCTGTGATGCTGTCTTCAGGAGCACATCAGCTACATACCACTTACTGTTCCCAGGACACAAGATGGCCAATCAAATCTGGAAATGGCCTACCAAATTTAATTTTGCTAGGACATTTGACCTGGCAATGACGAATTCTTATTTCTGGCACTGTAACTCTAATAAATTCGGGCAGTTACTCATGTGTGACAGCTGGTATGAGTAAGTATAGCACAAAGAACTTCTAGTTTTCTAGCGATTGTGTAGTGAAGTGTATTTGATGGTAGATAGATTCTAGATTGAACATCTTTGTACATATCCTATTTAAAGATCACCCCGAGGATCGGTGCTATTGTGATTGTGTTCTCTACGAGGTGAGGAATGTATATTAAAATGTTATAGAGGCTATAAACAGTAACAAAAAGTTTAGAATGTGATTTTCGCTTATTCCGTAATTTCGTTATTCCGCTATTCCATATTCCGTGGAATACAGGTTTCCCTTGCAGACTGGTCTTATTTTTGTACAGTATTATTACAAGTTTAGCACCAGGTTATCTAGCAGGACAAGCTAGCCCATGCTATAAACCACACCCAGACTAGTAATGGCCCAGCCTCCATGGTGTATTCCACTTCAAAGGGGGGGGAGGGGAGAGTCTGGCTCTTCTAAACCTGTGTAACAAATTAAATGTCTAGTCTAAGTCGCTATACAAAATAATGGGCAGGAAAAAAACTACCTAAGGATACTGTCCTGCAGGCTCTGGTGTCAGTTCAATCTATTTACGGTCAGGCCCATAATCCCATTTCTTATTCACACCAGGATCTGTGTTTGTCTCATTCAGGTGTCTAGTTAAATAGAGAAACATACAGTAATAAAGATGTTTGCATATAAGCTGAGCTTGCTATTAGTGCTTGGCAGTACTGAAATTTGAATACACGGTATTAGTAACAGGAAAATATTGCGGTATATCGATATAAATTATAGTTAGCTATTGTAACTAAATTGCATCATTTCTTGGGCCTAGTATGAAGCAGTATGCATCCCAAAAACCATAGTTCAGTACAAGTAAGCATGTGTTGTAATGTGAGAACCTCAAGTTTTTGTTTAGGGCGTGTCTGCTAAACCATCAACAAATTGGATAATTAAACACCAAAGACTGGGTTAAAAGCAACCCTATACTGGTATTCATTGATATACTACTTGCTATCATGTGTTACAAATCACACACATTAACACATGAAATGAGTTTACACATGTTATGTTATTAAGTCACACAAGGTAAATGCCTTCAAAAATCTACAGCCCACTGCTAAATGCTGAATACAAGCTGTGAGTGGCTTTCAGTGCTGACAATGCATGTACATCAATAGACTGTGAAATATTCAAATTTAAAAGTTTCAATTCAATAAAGGATAGAAAGGTTAAACCTATGAGTTTAAAATTTTCACCATAAATGCACCTCATGCAGCCAATCATACTGTTTAACTTTAATTAATCAGTTTAGTATCTGTAACACAGGCATACCAGCATGGGGGTAGTGGGTGGGTAGTTGGTATATGAACAGAAAATGGCTGGGTAGGCCATATAGAGTCTTCAGCCTAAATAAACTGAAGGCTCTAAAGACCATCTGTGCCACTCAAGTGAAAGAAATACACATAGAGTTCATCTGGAAACTTTCTGAGGGTGTTTATCCCTCTAGCCTTATGTCCCAGCACAGTTTAAAATGCCCAGTGGCTGGCACTCATCTTAATCAACTTGTGAGAAGTAACGTAAGAAATCGTTATGATACAAATGTGTAGTGTATTGATTAGAGCTGAGCAATAGTACAACTATCATGATTGATAGTAACTTATAGCGATGGTATCACGATATTACTATTAGTTACCAAAGGCACTCAACCTCACCATGAATAATCCAATTACGCATCACATATTACATTCCATTTGTGAAAATTGGTATATATTACAGTTGTAATCTTTGTTGTGCGTGCTCTACTGGACTTTTTTACTTTGCAATATCATGTTTGCTTCTTTTTTGACTATGTATAATTTATCACGATAGTATGATAGCATACTATCATAATCACGATTGTTATCCACTATCATGATAATTGATAGATCACAACTATTGCTCAGCTCTAGTATTGATGTGTCTATCCAATAATGGTGTTCATGCAGTGGTATGTACGTAGCCAATTTTCAAAAATTCAGTCAAAATATAATCCCTGCAGTTTTATGTGTGTTCCTGTTCTAGATTATCACCTACACCTCCCTTATAATACTGTAGTTGTGATTAATTTGTAATTGACCTACCTATACATGTATACATTATTGTAACTGCAGCAAGGCTTAGTGCAGTTTCCAAAAGGCTTCACTGTGAAAGGGCCTGAAACAAGCAAGCTAGCACCGTAAAGTGCCTTGTGCTAACAGAAACCAATGAAGCATTTTGTTCTTTACCCTTTTATAGCAATCTGGGATGCTTGTAGTGCGAGTTCCAAGTTTAGCCCTTTAGAGTGAATACTTCCTTTGTACTTGGCGTAATGGTGCTGGATTTGCTGTTAGACACTATTTACCTGATTGTCTACCATGGTGTGGTGCTGCTTTTCTTTTCAGGTCTTTAGTTTAGACAATTTGAAATGGCTTATTTATTAAATTTGCCATAACAAGGTGGAGGTCAGTTTAAGAAATTGGCTCAGCTTATTTACTGCTGCTTGCCCATTCAAAATTGACAGTGTGGTATCTTGGAAATATTTGGTAATTAAGCCTCACTGCTAATGTAATATATCTTATGCAACACTGTTGAAACCTTATGAAAACTGTACCAAGCCACCTTAAAGGATATTTGTACAATTATGTATGATAATGTCATTACTATTTTTTAACAGAGCAATACAATGAGCAAGTTTCACACTTTAGAATATATACGCAGAACTACTGAAGGTATATCAGGTGTATGGTACTTAAGTGTTAAATACCTGTACTGCATATGATAATGCTATACCCTGTATGTATACATATATCACTTTCACACTTCACTTCAAAGGAAGAGGCACTTAAGGTGGTGGTTACCTGGAAGTCGTGGTTTTGAAGCCACTGCAAATGAAGCCATACGTTGCGCCACAAATATTTATTGCATCATGTGATTAGTGTTTATGCTATAATTAAAATGGCTGTTGCACATGCTAAGGTCCATTGCCTTGTAGTAAGATGAGATTCGTTACTGTTTTGTGAATATTATTAAAGAAGACATCCACTAAAGTAAGTAGAGTAGTTCAGGACCTTTGTTCACTGAGATTCGGGTGCTTCGTGCAAAACTTTGGCAGCATATGTCATTTGTGGTTTTAGCATGGTATGTTAGAGTGTTAGTACAACTTTCTGTGTCAGTTTTTTCTAGTATACTAGTGAGGGAGACCTCTGTATTTGTGTAAAATAAGCGACTGGTATTTGTAGCAGGGCCGCATGTCGAGAAATAAAGGTTTTTGTACCGCCTGTCGAACTTACAGCAGGTTTTAGACTATTTTGCGGTGGCCAAAAGGACTTCATAGTGCCATAGCTATGTTTCAGCCTGGTGTAGGCTGGAGCTTTGTTGATCACGCCCTGCTTATGCTGCTAAAGAATAGATTCCACGATTTACCTTGCCGTAATGTGCAACGAGCTTTGCGAAAACTGATGCCAAAAAGATTTTTGCATGCTTGTACAATCGATTCTCTAGCGCTGCTGTTCAATCTCCAATGGCCATACAGACCAGCATGTAGATAGAGGAAGAGCTGGTCTACAGTCTGGTTGTGTTTACTTCAGCGTAGTTCTCCATATAACTGAATTTAAAAAAATATCCTTCAAACCGGAAACTGTGAGGTAGCTGCCACCTTAAGCTTCATTATGAGCTGTTCAGCTTATATTTGGCTTCCTGTGTTTAATTGCGTACCCACAATCGAAGCAGTCTGCATGTTCCTGACGATACACTTACGTTCGGCCTCTCAGCAACACCTTGTTGTTGCTCTTACGACGTTATCCACAATCAAAATTCACATGGTCCCATATAAATACACTCGCAAAGCATTCCTGCAGTTTCCATGCACACTTGCAGGTGAGTCACCCAAGTGGAATATATTAGTTGTAACATGGGCACTTGTGATTTGCCTGAAATATATGCACTCGTGCCCATGTTATAACTACTACATATCCTGCCTGTACCTTGTATTTAATATCAGATTAAGATACTGTAAGTAAAACCTGAATGTGACTACCTCAGCGAAAATCCTGTGGTTTGCTGCCATTTTTGAAATTCTTTATATTGACTCCGTGTGATCATGAGTCTTCACAAAGGGGTGGAGGGTGGGGACATGACTAAAACGTGGAACAGACTGGAAAATGGACTTACAAATGGACTGGGATAAAGTAGCCTAAAACTAAGGCTCAAACGATTAACCGAATATTTGGATTAATATTCATTTGCTTTGTAGCCGAATAATAAAAATAACAAATGATTATTTGCACGTGATCTTATATGGTGACACGTGATTAGCTGTCAGTAATTAACGAAGCGCAAGATGATGCTAATGAAAGTAGCAAAAAGAAAAGGACTATGGCGATAAAGCGAAGAGTAGTAATAGAATTAGGCAGCCACTAATTGGTGAAGATGTACTAATTCCAAGACTTCGAACGGATTTGTAGCTTACTCCAGGTACTTCTACTCTGTTGCAATCACTTTCTATCACAGTATCGCTGTGATAATCCTTTCAGAAAGGGAATTATGGCATCTCTTTCTTAGTAAAGTTATTCATACGAAGCCACAAAGCTGTTTGTGGTTATTTGTAGGCTTCTTGGTAGTGGCCGCCTTAATTACTGAATTGCAATGAAACCTTACACAGATTATTTGACTAATTTCGTTAGAGCTGACCGAATATTCGAATACAGTAAACCAGTATTCGTTTGAGCCTTACCTAAAATGTAGATTTATCTTGGTATACTGTGGTTACCCAAATACCACACACAACAGACATCTTGCAGAAATCTCCAAATGCTACGAGAAATGCGATTACAAGCATGCTGAAGCAGATGTTAAGCCCTGGACTAACTAATCAGCATATACTGCAAACAAGTTTAAAATATCACCAATTGTATTTGTATAGTACCGTATAACGGGTTATTTTTGAAGAAGAAGCATAGCACAATTTTCGAATGTTTACAAGTTGCATCCCCAGCTGCCCACGCACTGATGCATCACACGTGATATTTATGTAATCGATTTCTTAAGTAGCTGTCTCATCTGAAACGGGAACATGGCAACAACATGCTCTATCATAGTCAAAACGGTTATACGAGGTTACCATGTGTACAAAGAAATATGGTCTGCTATGCTTGATGAGATACTGATTTGTAGATGCAAAACGAACAACTACCATGATTGTTTTGCTGTGGCTGTTTTGAAGGATACTGTCATTGTTGGCCATGTACCAAAGAAAATATCTTCAATTTGCTCACTTTTTTTGTGGAGGTCTGGTAGAATATTGTGTGAAGTCCCTGGCAACAGGCAGTACTCTGCTGATATGGATCAAGGTGGGCTAGAGATACCTTGCAAACTTTCATTCTCTTATAATGGTGATGAATGTTTGGCTACAACTCAAAAGTTGCTGGACTTAGCTTTGAAGAAGGATGATGTCGCTGAGAAGATACTACTGAAGAAAATAAAGCTTGAACCTGTGGAGGAATTGATAATACCAGATGTTTAGCGGAATGGAAATAATTCTGAAGTCCAAGGATGCACTAGATTGTTGCACACCTGTAGAAGACCAGAAATTAGAAGTGGATCAAGAGTGGGTAAAGACTGGCTGTGCTCGTCTACTAATTTCACATAAAACAAAGATTTTGAATGGAGAAGAGCTTAATGATGTTATTATATACTTTGCACAAAAATTACTCAAGAAGCAATTTCCAGCTATCAGTGGTTTACAGAATACAGTTCTGCAAGCAAAGATGCAGAATGATGTAGGTGGACAGCAATGCTCGTGGCAATGCTTACAAGTAATTCACTCATGTGGTAACCAGTGGATTGTTACTTCCAATGTTCACCTAGAAGGATCAGACAAGGTGATGGTGTATGACAGCATTGATGACAGAACCCAGGTGATTATACATGAATTGTTCAGAGTATCCAAACATGATGTTGCCAAGGTTCATAAGCAACAGGGTGTCCGAGACTATGGACTTATTGCAATTGCGTTTGCCACAGCCATTTGTTTTGGACAGGATTTCCATGAGCCATTCCACCAGGAAGCAATGCATCTGCATTTAGTGTAGTGTTTTGAAAGAAGCGTTTGTTTACCTTTCCCTTAAGCCCATTGTTCATTGAACATTTAAATCAGTTGATCACTGTTGTAATAATTAGCTGTAATATTATAGTAACCAGACAGGTTGTCTGTGACATTTTCACACTATACACTTATGGTTATGATGCAATTTTGTAATTGTATTCATTCTATTCTAGAACTGTCCAAAATTGTATGTTTAGTAATGTGGTGTGGTAGTAAAATTTGAGTTTTCTTCATGCATAGCTATATGGTTAGCTGTCAAGATCATTTACTACAAATACAACAATCATTTATATTGTTTGAATAACTACTAAAAGTCAATACAGTTAATACATAGTAATATTCTAGAACACTCAATACTACAAATAATGTTCCTTTAAACCATTACAGTTCAAGACACTGGTAATACCTGGCTCCCAGAATCCATTTTTAGCTAATGAGCTACGTGTATTACTCAGTAGATACTGATAGACATTGAAAAGCCATTCAGCTCCAAGTGGCTTAAGTATACTCATACGCAAATCCACAGGAGTGAAATGTCCTGGTACAGTTTCCCGGTAAAGTCTTTCTAGCTCCTGTGAGTACCAAATCTGAAACTTTTTCCTCAAGAAATCTTTTACAGCATCATTGACGGACAGATCCATTCAATTTGCTGGTACCTTAACAATAATGATATTATTTGCTTCAAACAATGAAAATATGAGTTGCCCTTTGAATTCATCACAGATTGCTAGTGCTGTATAGTTTGGTTGAAGCTTCAAATATTTCTGCTTGGCTGTAACGTAAGGAATAATTATTTTATACATGTATTTTTCATCTCCACATTACTCCAGTGGTTTGGAGTAAATGTTATGTTCCAGTCGTTTGGAAAGGCATATCTTGGTAAACAGGCTGGTGTCTTTCCTTGGTAAATTAGTTGCAAGGATAAAAATTCACCAGTAAGGCTAGCGCAAAAGACAGCTGTGATCTGTTGTTTATCATTAAACCCAGCAACTTCTACCCTTTTTGACCCTTTTTCCTCCATTGTCCATGGTGACCCTGGAACAATATTAATTCCTGTGTGGTCCCAGTTAAAGACAAGTTCTGGAGGGACCTTTTCCATTTCCACAACCACTTTAATATCCAAGAGATACTGCTCCCTTAGCATAATGGAAAGCATAATGGATCTATTTTTGCTGCTTTTGTTGCTTTCCTTTTGACAAAACATGTACGATCAAGCAAAGATTTGGCCTAGTATCTGGCTTGTTTGATAGGCCCTCCATCCTCGTCATGCAGAAGCTTCTTGTTGTGGGGTCTTCACTATAGCCTCACCAGCTTCCAAAACCATTGTAGTAGTGACCATTCCTCCAGTATTACATGTGGCACGAACATACAATTGCACCTGATTATCCAGTGTGTCACCCACGAGTATAGTGGCCTACCCCGTTTTAGGTTAGGAAGAGTTTTTGTGACGATTTCACCTGATTCAGCAAACTGTCTATTCTTACTAACTAAAGCCTTATAACCTCTTCATAATGCTTTGATTTCCAAGTGCTAAGTTTGCTCTTCTTAAGCTGGACATGGAACTCCTTGTTGTAGTGCTCAATTGCTGCCTTGTTTCCATTGTCTATAGTATAATAATATTTTGCCTTGTTGCACTCCTGTGAATGTCATATACTTTCCTCTGCTTTGTTTGCCATTGGTGCCAATATCTTGGGTTTTGGTGGCCTGTTCAATGCTGTCATTAGCTGCTTTTGTAGCCTCTGCTGGTATTTCCTTAGACAGTGGTCCATTAGGATCAGGAAGCTTGCTTGATATCTTGAAGTAGCGATGTGACAACATACTAACTACAGTAACTTATAGCTGCATGTCATGGCCGGAAGCGAAGCAAAACTGATTGATCAAAATATCTAGCAAACTATCCCGCAATCGATTGTAATTCTGCACTAATTTTGAAGAGCTTAATTTTTGAAGAAATTAATTTTCGAAGAACCTGTGTTTTCCTTAAAATTCGAAAATAAAACTCATTCAAAAATAACCTGTTATCTATATATATAAAGCTGAAAAGCTGTCTGTCTGTCTGTCTGTCTGTCTGACGGTCACGCTGCTTACTCACCAGACTTGGCGCGAATCGACATAGTCTGTGCTGATAATGAAGCGCTCATCATCCGCCTACTCTAAGATTGTTATCACGAGTTCACGCGTGCTTCCGTTCGGTCTCTACAGCACGTAGAAGGCCAGGTGTAGAGAAAACTTGAGCAACATTCCTTTGAAAACCACAGCACATACTGTTTAAGTGGTAGAACGCCTGACTAGCGTGTAAGAGGTCTATATATATAAAGCTGAAAAGCTGTCTGTCTGTCTGTCTGTCTGTCTGACGGTCACGCTGCTTACTCACCAGACTTGGCGCGAATCAACATAGTCTGTGCTGATAATGAAGCGCTCATCATCCGCCTACTCTAAGATTGTTATCACGAGTTCACGCGTGCTTCCGTTCGGTCTCTACAGCGCGTAGAAGGCCAAGGTGTAGAGAAAACTTGAGCAACATTCCTTTGAAAACCACAGCACATACTGTTTAAGTGGTAGAACGCCTGACTAGCGTGTAAGAGGTCGTGGGTTCAAATCCACGTGTTGACAGATTTTTTTTCTTTCTACTCAGTACCTTTTTGTGAACACCTTTTTAAAACACGACTTTTAGCTCATCATATCTTGGCATGCAAAGCACGTATCGAGGCGGGACTTTAGCGAAATTAAACGCCCATCATCTGGCAACTCGAGTGTTGTTGTAGCAAATCAATACGTGCTTTTGTTCGCTCTTTATAGGGCGATGAAGGCACTGGTGTAGGGAAGGATCACTGAAAAGTTGAGCTACATTCCTGTCAAAACCACTGATAAACAACTGTGGCGATTTGTGCACCTCCCTTAACTCCAAGTTATTATAACCAGCCAGGGTTCAATCCCCGCCTAGGTCATAACTTTTTTTTTCACTTTTGGGACCTTTTTGATGCACCTTTTTGCTCTATCTGTTCCATGCAAGTCTTCATCTACAAACTCTTATGCTCAGTTTTTCAGCACTGGCACTGAATTACCTCACATAATAGGGACTCTTATAGCACTTTTGGGACAGGGCAGACAAATTGCCAACATATTTGTCCATCTGTGTGTTGGTCCAGTGTGTTGTATTAGAGTAGGTAAAAGCTTCTTTCACCAGTATCCAGAATATCTACATCTTTTTTTAAGCACATAGGTGTGCACTGACATGAAAAGCTGTTTGTTCAGACTTACCTCAATACTGCTGTAGTAATAGGCAGCTTGCATGATTGAACAAATACTACTGTGCATCTGAAAAATGATAATACTGGAACCATGCAGATCCATAGTTTACACCGAGGAACTGCATCTGACCTGGCACAACTGTTTCACTATCCTGCTTACATGCTTTCACTCTAAAGATTCATACATTACCTTATTGGTCAATTACACTGCAGGTATTTCAAAACTGGGTTTTTGTATGGCAAGAGGTATATGTGTCACTGCAACATCAGAACTGAAAGTGCATAGGACAAGTTCTGAACTTTTGCTTGCCATGCAGTTACTATAACTGCAAATTGTGTTGACTTTAAATTATGCTCAAGTTCGTTTCTCTTTGTGACAGTCGGTAAGGTAAACATCAAAATGTAGAAACTGAAACTGTACCGTGTGTACACAACCTGTATGTAATGTAGGGTATACTGTATACAATTGCCTTAGCTCGCATGCAGTTTAACTAATTAGCTAGCCTTGCATGCATGCTTCACTATAAATTATTATGTACTGCATAAGGATCATGTACTTTAAAGCACTATCGACATACATGCTACACAGCAAATATAGGACACTAATATTTATGCTTGGTTCCCAATATATTAATTATTGTTGCATTAGTTCTCATGTAAAGCAGCAAAGGTTTCGTTTGTTCTATACAGCACGTTGAAGTCACTGGTAGGGAAGATGCACTGAATAATTAAACTACATTCCTGTCAAAACCACAAACAATAAACTTTAGTGTTTTGCATCATTAATGACATAAGAAAACCTCATGCCCTTTAAAAAATGTGACATCACCATGTACCCTACATAGCTATATTAGCAGTGCTGGTGTTTAATGCTTAGTCCCTCTTCGTGGCATTAAAATGTTTAATGTGGAGATGGTCCTGCACATAGGGCAGGTACCAATGCTAGTATGGTATATTTGCATTCCCTGTTGACTCATTATTAACATACTTGTGGTAATGATGAAATGAAGCTCTTCAAATGCCTTCAGGAGATGTGAGATTCAGCAGTCAGAAATTTTCCCCATACATTCATATAGGGAAAGTGGTTTTAGAGGAATCCTTTGAAGCAAGCAACCTGACAAGTTTGTGGTTGAGGTCATACTGACACCTGGTGCAAGAGTTAGGCAGTGCAAAGTTAATTATAAATTTGTTTCTGGTCCTACCAATTCCCCAAAATTGACCAGGTGACCAGACTTTTTTTTGTAACTTTTTGATGTGGTACACTACATTTGACGTAGCAGTACATGGAATTGAAGAGAAAAACTAAGTTAATGTATAAAGTTACTGCATCTTTATAAGAAAAGAGTTAATACCAGGTACCCATTGGTGTTACAGCTGGGTGGGCTGCTTCCCCAGTTGACACCAGGCCACCAGATCCCCATTAACAGCCTGGGTAGACTGGAGCAATGTGAGTAAAGTTTCTTGCTCAAGGAAACAACAACAACACCAAAGTGGCGTAACCGGAAATCAAACCTGGGACCTTTTGATCACCAGGCAGACATCCTAACCACTTGGCTATGCTGCCTTACACGTTTTTAATATGGACACGCCCACTTTTCGAGAAACATTCTACAGTGAAGCTTACCCCTATAGATGTTTAGTAAATGTCTGTAAAATGATGCGGCTTTAAAATACTTGTAAAATCGCTTAATTGAACTGTTCTGTGATACTGTTAGGACTTGCCTGCTCATGTTAACAAATGTAGTCACAACGTTAGTTGCTGCTGTCCCATAATCGAATTTCACATGTTGGTCTGTATAATGAATTCAGTGGCCGGTCTCATATTGGTTTGGGTGATTAATAGCCCGCAAGCTCTTAGCCTGCATTGGCATGGTGGATAAGGGGAGATATGAAAGTTTACATTTCGTGTTTTTTTTTTACAACCATAAAACAATCATAATCTTGTGAGCTTTTAATTTTAATAAACGACTGCATCATCATTTTAATTACCAATCATAAGTTTTTGTAGGATTACTAATTGTTTTTAAAAATGATTATACTTGTTTTCATCATAATATAATCATTTACGATTGTAATTAGTTTTAGTATAAATCATATTGGCATTGTTTTTAAAAACGATTAGTAATTGGTTTTTTAAATGATTGACCATCATTTTAAAAACCGATACAAAAACAATAGTTTTTAGTTTTTACTATTATTTTTAATAAAATGATGATGTAATAAAACACAATGTTTTTTCATCTTAATGTAATCATTTTTTAATCATAAAATAAAACAAAATGTAAACTTTATATGTCCTCTACTATATCACGTTCCCTCGTGATTTGCCTGATATGTACACCCATGCTCTCGGGTTTGACGGCCCTCAAGCTTGGGTGTATGGTGTACGTATCAGGCAAATCACTCTGGTACATGATACAACTATTACAAGTAGTCTAAAATAGACTCTCATTACTTCTAAAATCCTGGGGCAACCCCCCAGGCCATTAATAAATTCTACAGTAAACTTGACTGTCAATGAGTAGGGCTCATCACTGTTTTTCCTGCTCTACTGCCCCTGATTCTGTATGTACATACTGTAGCTACAGTAAATACGTTGTGTTTTGCTTAAACTTGAAAATGTTACTGTATATTTTGCTTAAACCTGAGAACGTTATATACTGTGTATGTTTTGCTTAAACTTGAAAAAATGTTGCATGTGTACACGAGACATATCAACTGTATACATGCTCATGTCCATATTCCTTCTTAGTACTCAACAGTAGACCACAGCTAAAAGACCTGTATACACTTATAACACCCAACTATGCTGCTCACTGGAAAGTCATTGGAACTTTACTAGGATTATCAACTGGACTTCTTGATGCAACAGAGACAGCAAATCCAACAAACTTACTATGGTGCTGTAACAAAATGCTTGAAATGTGGCTAGCAAGAAACACTGATGTTACATGGAAAAATGTTCTTGAGGCAATTGATTCCCCAGCTGTACCACATGGTATTCCATCAACACCAGCTCCATTGTGCAATGATCCAGTTAATGCATCAGAAGGTATGAAATATGTTATACCATTAGAGATGTGCCAATTTTGACAACAAAATAAGCAATGTGCAAAATGCTGACAGCATACAGTCCCTCAATTATCCAAACTCATTGGGCCCTAGGTATGTTTGGATAATGGAAAAGTTTGGATAACAAAGCCCATAAATAAAATACTTTATCACTCAGTTAAAATACTCTAATAGAACACACATTTTCAGACAAATACTCCAATAGAACAGTCCCGTGGAACGTGGAAAATGGACAGAAACTTTAGAAACTTTATTGTTTCCATTGTATGCGTGACTGTTCTATTAGAGTATGTTGATCTTTTTCGAGATACTCTAATGGAGCAGTCACTATGTGCAAAAAATTCTAACAGAACAGTCACACATGTTTGTGAGCTTGAGATACTGCAATAAATATTTATTAATGCTCAGTAATATAGAATAAAAAGTTTTAGCAAAATGTTGAGCCAAACAGGCAACTACTGAAACGTGGAAAAAGCAAAATAGGCTCATCCCTATAAAATTTTGTTTTTGAAGTTGCATGTATGCTATGTACAAGAATCCTGAAACACAGCTAAAAAAGAAAAGTGTATTTTTTTCCAGAGAAATAAAATTTCAGTAAACCAGATGATTACTGGTGTCAAGAGCAGACGTGTATGGTTTGGCTCCATCACAAGTTTGGGGAGATCTGTAATGAGGCTTGCACTTTAACAGCTTCCCCGACTGAAAATAATTGGTTAAAAATTTGATTGACCATAAATACCGTATTTCCTCATATAAAAGCCTGGGTGTTCATTTCATTTTTGACCCCACCTTTAAACAAATTCAAGACTGGGCATTTATTTTCAATAGATCAGATGACACCTGGCATTTAATAGAAACTACAGCATGGCAAGTACGGGGATACTCAATGTCACAAACTACAATAGCGTTGTTAGAGGACATCACATCTATAAAACTGTATGGACACTTTTTGTAGGAGAGATTTAACTGCAAATTGTGAAGACAATTCTCATGATAGCATGTTGGGCATATAGAAATATATTACAAAAATATCACAGGGTTAGTTATCTTACATGTACGTACTTGTTTAACTAGTCACCACTGGATCACCAGTCCAGTCTGCCCTAGTACAATAGACACCTTAAGGTTACAACATGATAAATTGTATGCATATGGTTTCTGGTTCATTACATCACTCCCCCCTTCTGTGAGAATGTGTCCCATGTTCACTAGTAGCCATCTTCATAATGGGCTGGCCTTCTCCTTGATGTCCTCAGTGGATAACGCCTAGGTGCTGATGGGTTGAGATTAGGGCTGAGCGATACTGCCATTTTAGTATCACGATCGATACTAAAGCCACTATTCACGATACTGAATAGTTCACGATACTTACAAATAAGTCAATCATAGCTGGTGCTACATAGCATATTGCTCAGCATTCCTGTAGGAAGTCCTTATAGGTGATAGGAAACTAGCCACTATCATCATTGTTTACAGTAACAGTTATTGTAACACATGCTTTGAGGTTGTTTTGGTGTTCACACCTCTCTACACGGGAAACCAGATGGGTGGACTTAATCATTTACAAGGATTCTTAGCCTAGTACTGCATAACAAATGGATTTTTAATGACAGTAATGTACAGGCATGGTATCACGATAGTTAATAACAAATATCGCGATATCGATACTTTCAAAATATCGCTAAAACGGTAGTATCGCTCAGCCCTAGTTGAGATCCTTAAAAACTTCAACAGGCTGAGTGTCTGATGGGATGAGATCCATAGAAACTTCCACAGGTTGAGTGTCTGTATCATCATCTTCCACTAACTGTAGGTTCGTCCCTGGGGGAGTGGTGTTATCAACTGTAGCTGATCTAGGTAGTGTGCTCCCAGCAGACTGGCCACTCTGTAGAGTTGATGTATAGGTGCTGTGTTGCTGGAAGACTGGCTGTTCTCTTGGCTTCTTATGTTAGGATTGCATGGTTTGAGTCTGAGCTATTCTGCCTGCGTGCTCTAGCTCTGCTATCTTACACCTGGTACACTGCATCAGATATACACTTGACTACTGTGAACAGTCCACTCCATGGACAATGTAGCTTCTTAACCCTCCCTCATGGTATTACTGTGCCATACAACCACACCTAGTCCCTGCTATTACAGGGTTCACCATGGGCCTTGCAGTCATATCTTTCTTTCTGCCTTCCAGCAGCTGCTTTCAAATTCTGTCTAGCTAGCATATATGCCTTTTCTAGGGATTGCCACAGTCGTACTACATACTGTGGGGCAATTGCTGGGTTCTGGGGTGGTAGTCTTGTACAGTACAGCTCACGGGTAACGTCGCATGACACACGTGACGTGCGCTCGAGTAACCCGTGTGGATGCAGCAAGGCTACAGTAATGCTCCATGATAGCTAACTTTACTTGAGAGCGTCACGCAAGACCAGATAACAGGTCTCACCTATGGTCTTGGGAGGCGGAACTGGCTCAGTTCTGCCAGCTGTGAAGTCTCCTATTGCAATGCCTGTGTTGTAACTACCGAATACTTGGTAACCTACTTGTCACGGACTACAGTCAGTACTGTAGCTAGCAGTACCTACCGTAAACCTACAGTGTAGATGGATTGGTCGCCAAGTAATGCCACAGAACCCCAGTTAGTGCATTTACTAATTCGTATTTTCTTTATCTAGATAGTTAAAGGAATGGTCAACCGAAGTTTCAACTCTAGAAGCCAAGAAATTTCGAAGTTACAGCGCTACGAAGTGCTAACAGCAAAAAATTGATTTGTACAGTGACAATAAACTACAGACGTTTAATAAAACGATCATAACATAATATGTGATTGTAATGCTGTTTCCCCTAGTGGGCTTTGCTAATTAACAATAATAATAATAACATAAGGATGCAGTCATCTACCAAGATGAAACTTGCACCATCGAATTCTCCATGAAGAAGCAAATCCATTGCTGGGTAAGTTTTGTCTTCCAGGCCTTTCCTACGTCCACGGGGGACCAGCGAAGGCGAACAAATGTGAGAAAAAGCGATAGTGAACCACTTGTCCAACGCAAGGAAGACTAACGCTGATATCATCTGTCTCCTTGAGAGTACTGACACGAAACAAAGATTTTGGAACTCCTCTTGCTTTTGGGATCATGATGCTACCAAAATTTTCAGTGTTATCACTTTCCTTCATTGTGAAACAAGCACTTTAGAATTTACGGATTTTTTTCGTTTTCGTAAATATTCCACCCATTGCATTCTGCTGGCCCAGCATGCGTTTATTGCATTCTACTGTATAATTAGCTAACTAGGCCTGCACGAACATAATTATGGGACCGATCGCAAATGTTTATGTGATTTAAGTGTTGTATGAAGTTACTAAACTCGGTAGCGAGTGTTCTCATGTGTGGCGAGCTCCTCGCGCAGCTAGTGCATATTCACGCGATATTCCACAGGTATTGTACAGTACATTGTTAAAGAATGATCCCGCGAGAAGATGCGAGCATTACTCGCATGTGTATACTCGCGACGTTACCTGTGAGCTGTACTGTACATCACATCTAAAGGAATCCATGCTTGTCTCCCAAACATTAGTTGAAATGGTGTGTAGCCAGTAGATGATTACTTGCTTGTATTATATGCAAAACAAACTTTTGGCAAGTGCTCCTCCCATTCATCTGCAGATTTATCAATAGTGGTGAATAACATGGATTGGATAGTTTGGTTTAGCCTTTCCACTAACCTATCAGATTGTGGATGGTAAGGTGTTCAGAGTACAATATAAGGAAAAATATTGCTCTGACAAAATGGCCAATCGAAACTGAATTTGGTTGGCCATTCAAAGAATTGCATGGTCATAAGGTGGAGGCAACTCTATGGGTGTGCGAAGCACACCCTGCGCAGTGCGAAGCACAAGCTTTCTAGGGGGGTCTGGGGGCATGCCCCCCCAGGAAAATTTTAGAAATGAAGCACTCTGAGATAGAATATGAGACCATTTTAAACTATTTATAATCATATTTGATGCACACGTTTTTACATAATTATTATTTGCATTTTGTCAGTAATTTAACTATGAAGTTTGTATCTATGTGATGTTTTACAAATTTAATTATGTATTGCAATAATTATATTGATAATTTACAAATAGAGTCAGTACTAAGTACTGTCACAATGCAGTGTATAAACTGTTATATACAGGATTTAAATAATAAAATCATGAATGATATTGTTAAAAATTTGAAAAATGATTTAATTTATACAGTTTGCAGTAGAAGTCTGTCACTGTTTAATCATCATCCACATCAATAACTTCAAGGTTAAGACCATGAGATGCAGTTTCTGATGGAGGATCTATCCAGTCATCCCAACAGTCAAGCAGGCTTTTAGAAGCCACAGACTCGCTATCAGACTCGGAGGTAGTGGAATCAGAGTCACAAACAATCACAGAACTAGTAACAAGAGATGACGAGCTGCAAGAAACAGAGGCAGTTGATCGTGTCTTGTGCTTCTTGTATGGCTTTCTAGCATTCTGATTAGGGCGCCTTGTCTTGTCGTTCCACCATAGATCGATTGCCTCGTTTGGATCAAACTCAGAAAGTGGCAAATTAGCTGAAGAAATACTGAGAAGGTCATCAAGAGTATCATTGGTTAACAAAGATCTTTTTTTGCCCTTAATAACATTCATTTGAGAAAAGACTCTCTCAACCACTCCATTAGACACAGGCAAAGAAAACAGCTCAATTAAATTAAGGACATTGACCCAAGCTGAAGAATCTGGAGAATGAAAAACTCTCCACCAAACAGCTCTATAGTCTAACGTGGACAAAGAAATGTATGTGGTGGCATAGTGCAGTACTGATTCAAACTCTGCATGGATCTCATCCATGTCAGTGTTGGCCTTTTCCAAAGGGACTCGGAAATGATCTGCTAGCCTATCAATCGCCCCAAAATCCTCACTCTCATCAACCACCTTTTGCCAACCCTGTGTAGCCAGGACAAAGATGATATCCCTAAGCAGATCTAGATCAGTCCACATAAGCCTGGACTTGATGCAGTCGCTGACCTTAGAACAGTACAAACTAGCATGTCTCATAAAGTAGGATTTGGCTGCATCAAACTGCTTTAATGTTTGGGCCTGGTACATTATGCTATCACCATCTGCAGTACACTTACTAATGGTTGATGCAAATGTTGGCCACTGATCTACAGGTAAAGAATTCAATTTCTCAATCTCTTTAATAGAGCGCAACAAGTTAGACAGAGCTGCAAGGATATCTAAGTGGTCATACTGCATTACTTTTGACAAAATAACACAGGGAGAAAGGACATCCACAAATACAGCACATCCTAATATGTACTTGGCATTTACCCACTTGTTTTAATAACCTTTCAGTTTAGATCTGTCGACACTTTTGACAGAAGAGTCTTCTGACAAGGCTGCTAGATGACTGGTATAAGCTGCATATTTGGAAAGTATCCTTTTCATCGCATTCCACTTATGAGCCACCCAACGTGAGCCGCTTGCTCTAATGGGCTTCATCCCACCATCTTCAGGGTCTAAGGCTAAACACTGTGTTAACTCTGAACAAATTTCCTTAAGCTCTCGACACTTCTTTGGGGAATTTTCATAAATCAAGTATAGCCTTAGGAGCATATCATCTACTAGGTCAAATGCAGTACACTTTAAGGCATCCCTAACAGCTAACTCTAGCCTATGAGCCATACACCATGACCAAAACACCCAAGGGAGCTGTCTCTCCACCAGTCCCTTCAACCCAGCAACATTAACTGCTGCTCCATCAGTTCCCACCCCAACTAGTGCACTGCATTCTTCCACAGTGATATCTCGAATGCCCATGATCTTCTGCGTTGCATCCTGAAGAAGATCAAAAAGGCCTTGTGCTGTAGTTGAGGATGGCCGGCTAATGCTAAAGTAACTTATTGTTGTGCTTACCTTTTCATCTGCGCCTTCTGGGTTGAACCACACAGCCATAATCAACTCATTTTCTATGTTGCCACTATCAGTAGAACCATCTAAAAGAACAGAAAAGAAATAACATTTCTTCAGTTGGCCTATAACTTTCATGCGTTGTGCTTCTGTAATATAGTGTGTAAAGTTTTTTGAAGCTGTCTCAGTTGTGTAGGCCCTCCCAACGTTGACTCCATGGCGTGTCTCCAATTCACAGATACCCGGATACTTACGGAAAGGTAGCTTTTCCTTGGCAATATAATAACTAATGTCGAACTTGACACGTAGCCAAGCCCTTTCTTCATCTCCCAGGGTATTCAAAGCAACAACTATGGGTGCATTAGCAGAGCTACTTACGTCTTGTGCTCTCTGGATTTCCTGATGAAGTAGCATCATTGCATGAACGTGCTGCTCGCTGTGGGCGTGGTCGCGGATGTTGCTTGTGCGAATAGACTCGGCCCCAGTAATCCATCGATCGCTAAAATTCCTCTTACCTACAATTCTTGCTTGAAATTTCTTGCAGACAGTACACTTCAGCTGTGTTACAACTCGAGTGCCAGCCTCAATGCACGTTTCGCATTCTAGCCAACTCAGCGTTTTATGCTCACGATCGAAATCTCGCTTCCACTGTTTGAATGTTTGAAAACTCACCTTCCATTTCTTGGTAGCAGTTCCGGATGCTGAATTAGTCGACCTTTTCATCGAACATGTGCAACAATAATTATTAATGTATTAAAATATTAGCATGCAACAATCACGTGACCTCTACCTCCAGTGCTCCAAATGCTTCCTTCGCCATGGACTTGGACTGCTACTTGGCAGTTGCATAGTGTGGAATGTTTTTGTTGCTATTGCACATTATTCGTAAGTTTTTTAGCATGATTAAAGTTGTGCATTTCTTGCTCGGACAAATGGACCGAACGCCCAATGTTTTACTCGGTCATCGTGGCTGGATGGTCGGAAAATGGCCGAGGGCCGACCGTTATATTGTATACTCTGGTGTTGTATGGGTTTTGTTTATCCGCAGCAGCTTGCAAACTTTGTGTATTAATTTTGATTCAAATTGTGCTCTCATATCGGAGTGGTGCTGCTCCGGTATGCCAATTCTACAAAAGACTTCGTCAACAAGTTTAATGGCCACTGTATTAGCCTCCTAGATAGAAATTCCATATGCCTCTACCCATGGTGTGAAGTAATCTGAAGTCCCTAAAACATAGCAACTTCTTTGCTTGGTTTCTGAGAATGGTCCCATAATATCCATTGCCATTATTTGCATGGGATACCCAGACTGAATATTTTCAATGCTCCTTGGTATCTATGGGTAGGGTTCTTCCTAGCTGCACAATGTGGACATGTCTGACACCACTCCTGGACAATTTGTGAATACCCTGGCCTGTAAAATGTTTCTTTGATTTTCTCTCTGGTTTTATCTTATGTCCTCCACATGATCCAGCATGTGCCTCTTGCAAAATGTCCTCTTGCTTACGTACTCTTAGGAACAACTAATTGGAGATGAAAACCACCTGTCTTTCTCAAACCATCTATATAGTAATTGAGTAAAAGTTGGTCTCATTGTTGCAACAGCATGTGGAGTACTCTGCCTTTAGCTCCTAATCACCTGGTTTAATGCCAGTCTCCTTTGCACGAAAAATAGGACTGACGACTTCATCATTTGTTTGCGATGTGTGCATGTCATCTGCTTGTACTATTGCATCCTCATCTGCATGTAGGGCTACCTTTTTAACTGAACTATAGAATGTGCCAATGGTCATGCGGAGCTCAAACAACAGCTAACAACAGTACCAGTACTGGCCTTCCCAGACTATGAAAAACAGTTCATCTTAGACACAGATGCTAGTCAAGAAGGAATCGGGGCAGTCCTCTAACAAGAGTGCAATGGTTATAGGAGCAAGTTATTGCATTTGCAAGGAGGTATTGTGTAATTAGGAAAAAACTGTTAGCAGCTATGACTTTCATTCACCACTTTAGACCATACTTACTAGGCCATACATTTAAGCTTTGAACTGATCATAGCTCACTACAGTGGTTGCAAAATTTTCATGAGCCTGAAGGTCAGTTGCTAGATGGCTGGAGCAACTTCAAGAATATGACTTCACAATTGTCCACCAAGTTGCAGGCAAGCATTCAAATACAGATGCCGTGTACAGGAGACCAAATGAACAGCATCAACCTACTGACCATGTAATTTTAGTTGATGACAACAAAAGGCCATGAACCAATTGCTGCAACACAAAGAGTCTTTGATAAATCTTCTATAGTACGATGCTAACCCCAGGAACTATTGTATTTCCTGAATAGTAGATGGTGTGGGCCAGCCCGACACTTTCTGTGTTTTTTCAGGATCATGCAGTTACTACACCACACTTTGACACTATGTGACCCAAGTATGCCAGTTCTTATCCACACAACGCACATTTTCTGGAGGTTAACTTGCTTAAGTTTTTATAGTACTATTCCTAGATTTCTGAGGTGTTCTTCAAAGTCTCTACCTACCACCATAATATCATCTTAGTAAACTAAGCATTGCATGCTGCCATTGTACTCCAGAAGAACCAGATACATAAGGCGTTAGAATGTTGCTAGTGCATTGCATAGCCCAACTTAAATTCAAACAAGCTCTTTTGTGTGGTAAATGCAGTCTTCTCTCTGTCTGCTTCAGCTATTTCCACTTGCCAATACCCACTTAATAGGTCTGATTTTGAGAACCAGTGTGATCCAGATAGTGTGTCCAGCGTGTCATCAATTCGTGGAAGTGGGTAAGCATCCTTCCTGGTAATGGCATTTGTCCACACAGAATCTAATTGAGCCATCTTTCTTCTGGACTAAAACTATTGGTGATGCCCATGGGCTGTTGGATGGTTGTATCACATCCTGCTCTAACATATCCTACAGCAGCTTATCAATTTCTTCACGCCGAAATGGTGAAATTCTTCTTGCTTGCTGACGTATGGAGTATTCTGTGGTAGTTGGAATAATATGTATGTTGCAACCTGTTAGTTCGTCCTGTGTCTTTACTTGTTAGAGAGAATACGTCTGATAATCCAAGCATAATCCTGTACAACTGATCTTGTTGTCTGTTATCAAGTGTTTCTCCACTTTTCTCCACAAGGGTCCACAGTACATCCCTGTAGCTCTTGCATCTCAGTAGACACTGAGGTGGCCGATTTATCATCTTCAACTGTTTCTCTCATTCCAGCTACACAATCAGGGTCCTGTATTAGTTCTAGCCTTGCCACTCTCATGCCCTTGTGCAGTGTAACATTATCAGATGATGGGTTAATGATCCATGCTAGTAAGCAGTAAAGCTGTTTAGTTGCCTTGGTTTGCTTGGGCAAAACCATGACATTAGCAACTGTGATTGGTGCCTTGTCTTGTGCCTTTGCCTCAACCAGGTACATATTCCCTACCTGTTGGCTATCTGGAGCAAATGCAGCAGCCATAACTTCTATTTCACTAAGCGGTGACAGATGCAGACTGTGTTGTACAAAGGCCTCAATTGTTGATGAATATTGGGATTGAGATGGTTTACCTTTGCCTTGTAAGGGTATTGCTTTCCTCTTATGTGCAAGGCCCGATGCTTAGTGTTGATTACACAAGCATGCTCGTGCATTGTTGGTATTGCCGGAATTAGGAGTTTTTTTGTTGCAAGGACTCTTAGCACAGAGGCTATCTTGGAACTAGAGTGCCCAAGACTTCAATGTAGCTACATACCTTCTACACCTACTAACTGGGAACCACTCCATTGTAATAAAGCCTGGTCCGAAGTGATTCTTTCCCATGTATCAGCTCGCAACAGGCTAACTGAAGCTCCGGTCCAACATGAAAAATACGTATTAACTGCAGCTGCTAATCCATCCATGTGATACACCCCTGCTTGATTCATAGACCATTCCACTCTTACTTGTACACTGGTCAGAGTTGTAGCGCTGCAATACCTGTTGTTCTGCCTCAGCCTATCTCTATTGTTTCATAGCCTTATGCTGGCTGTAGCTAATGGCACACCCTCTGGCAAAGCATCTCTCCACACTTCCGACACGTCACCTTTGATTGCTGTCGTGAAGGGCCACAGTCAGTTTGCTTACTTGACAGTTCCAGTTCTTCAATACAAGTTGCCAGGGAATTTATAGCTTGAAGAGCCACTCTTTGCGTCTCGTGCGCAATATGATTTACAGTAACAGTTTCACGTGCAATCGGTGACGTCATTGTATCATTTGCACCCATTGGTGTTGACAACAGAATTGTTTCCATCTCAAGCATTTGGAGTGACGTCTTATTTAGTGCCTTAGGACGTTTTTGATGAATGGGCAAAGCTACAGTGGGGTTGTTAATCGACCCTATAGAAAGCAATCCAGAGTTATCCTCTCCTTCGCTTTGTCATCTATGTAGTTCTGGGAACACACAGTCAGCTGTAATTCTCAAACTATCAGCAAAGTCTGCCAGGACTCTCCCTCATTCCTTTCCATGGTTTAAACCTTAACTACATATAAATACCTATTGGTACTAGGCTCAAATTGTTCACTAAGAGCATTTTGGTAGGATTGTGACAAGTTGATACCTCTGGCAAGGTGCTCCCAAGATTCTCTATCATTCGGACTTGAAGACATTTTTCATCATCCCAGCTATTAATTTGAGTAACACATTTGAAATGTGCTATCTATTCATCCCAAGCTGCCTCCCCATCGTACACATCAGGTATTATCAATGGTATTTCCATACATTGTTACAAATATTGATACCTGTGTTGACCTCCAAGTTGTTTCCACCTGGGGTAGCCAGTAGTAGAGATGTATCGATAAGGATTTTCAGTTGTACCGATATCTGATTAATGTGTACCTTAAAGAGCCAATACCGATTATGCCGATCCGATATACATATATTTTATATTCTGTATAATCTAATATACATGTAGCTACTGCATAATGTGCCTTCTGGTATGATTTTGTTTTGTAGTCTGGAGAAAATATGCTGTAGTATGGTCTCTATTCACTACTTAAACAATTTGACACCACACTAATACTTCCACAAAGACTTGTCCAGATTATTCCGCATTTTGGTGACTTACCAAAATGACTAGTACAGCAGATTACATTGTACAGTAAATCTTTCATTAAAGGACACTCCCTGTAATGATTACCTTCTAATTATGGATGTGGTCCCTACCCTACTATGCTCTCATAATAGCTAATGAGAAACAAACTAGCTTTGTTGCTTGAACTACCAATATTAAAAATAATAATGTCCTGTTCTTGATATAAAAACATTATGGGTTATTTACCAATGTAATTTCAGTAGATTCTTGACAACTACAACTCTGTTGTTTCCCGTGTCATTTTATTCTAGCAAGCTGTTTTGTAACAGCTATGATTGTTTTCTTTCTATGACTTCATTAATTGTAAACTATCTACGTACATTTGCACACATGGATATGTATTGAAATTGCTGTTATTTTCATAGCCCAGATGATTCTTCAAATTTCTGAATATGTCAAAGAAAATTACATAAAGACTAGATATTTTGCACAAGAAGGAATATGGCAACTGTTACAACCTAAACATTTTGTTAATGTGCTTCTAATACATCATATGAAGCAACATAGTGAAAAAGAACTTATTGATGTAGCAGCCTTAATGAGAGAAGGTCTAACACATGGTACCCATCGAATATCAAACTCTGATAAGAAGAAACATGAGATTGACAGTTTAGTCAAAACACATAATATTTCTGACATATTTATACCACTTCAAAAACCCGATGGCACAACAGTTACGCCAGACGTAATGGTAATTGATGGTGCCCCAGGAATGGGGAAGACAACACTTAGTAAGGAAATAGCCTACCAATGGGCAAAAGGCCAGTTGCTTAATGATAAAAGCATCATATTTTTCATATATTTGCGAGACCCTGAAATACGACAAATATATGATTTACGAAGTTTTATCCACTACTTTTACAATTTTGATGAAGCTGCTGCTGAATTCTGTAAACAGTATGCAGATGTTCTTATTAAAAGAAATAATAAAGACATAACAATTATACTCGATGGTTATGATGAGTACTTTGATATGTCAGGTAAATTATTTATTACTCGTATATTAAACCGCAAAGTCTTTACTCAAAGTAAATTAGTGATAACATCTCGACCTATTGCAACAGATAAACTGCAACATATTGCAGACATCAGGGTAGAAGTAATGGGTTTTACGGACAGTAGCAAGCAGGAATATATTATTGAAGAATTAAAATATTCTCCAAACAAAATGAAGAAGCTGCTGTTGTATCTTGACGAAAATAAAACTATTAACAGTATTTGCTACATTCCTATGATCATGACCATTCTAGTATGTACTTTCAAAGAAATAGAAGAATTTCCAACTGATCAAACTGAGTTATATGAAAGGTTTATTACTCTGGCAATTTGTAGGTATGTTCAAAAGCTTGAAAATAATCCAACATCTGAAGTATATCCATTACAACATTTACCGGAGTCATATTATCAATATATCATAGAACTGTCGAAGTTTGCATTTGATAGTTTAAAAGAAGATAAAATTGTGTTTACTGAAGAAGACATAGAAACTTTGTGTCCTAATTTAGCATTAGCTAACAAAAATTTTCAAGGACTAGGGTTGCTCAAATCTGCACAATATTTTAGCATGAAAAGAATTGAAAAATGCTATTCATACAATTTCCTTCATTTATCTATTCAAGAGTTTCTATCAGCTTATTATATAAATTCTTTAGAAGTTAGTTATCAGTTTAAGTTACTAAAGTCCACATTTTTCATTGAAAAGTACACAAATACTTGGACTTTGTTTGGTGGCTTAAATAAAACGAAAATGCTTGAGTTTTTTGCATATTTAATCTATGGAATGCCATGTAAGGAAATGAAACATAAGACTATGCCAAAGATTGTCAACCTTGATCCAATCCAAGCATTTATTCAAACAGTGAAAATTTGTACTGATGGCTCGTATTTTACACACTGTAAACTATTTTGTTACAAAAATAGTGAAATTGAATTATATAATGATGGTGTGCCGCAATCTTTTATTTTTTTGAGAAAGGAAATTTCAATTAAAGTTAACTGGTATAAAGTATACTTGTCATTGTGCTCTGCTAGAAATGGGGGTAATCAATCTTTGGAAACATTTGTTATTGACAAGAGTAAACAAGAGGGTGTATATGCTAAACTACACTTACAATTAAGTGAGAATACTCACCTATCAGTAGTGATCATTAATGCTGTGTCGATGGTTGCATACAGGGCTACTAAACAGCAGATCATTGATGGATTTGATATGAATGACTCAATCGATTGCATAGAAATGACACAATGTGCTATAGATAAAGAAACTGCTGAGAAAATGTCACTGTATTTTTGCAAAAGTCGTATGACATGTGCACTATTTGATGGATGCACTTTTAATAATGGTGGAGACAAAATAATATTGAATGGTTTAAGCTCAATCAATACTTTGCAAGTTTTATTTATTGATAACACAAACGTCGATGAGACTACAGCCATTGCATTGGCATCAGTGATTGAGAATAATTCCAAATTGCATTTAGTTAAGCTTTTTAATTGTAATTTGCAGAAAAACGCTAGCATTATAGCGACAGCTTTGAAAAATATTTCAACTGTTTCAGCTTTATACCTTTCACAAAACAAAATTTCAGGGAGTGTAACTGATGATTTAGCTATTGCTATTATTGTTAATTGTAACATGAAAACACTTTACTTATCTGATAACAATTTGCAACATCATGGAGTTGTTATAGCGTCAGCTTTGTCTCAGATAAAAATGTTGGTAGAGTTGGATCTAAGTAATAACAGCATGACAGAAAATGTAGTTGATGAATTATCACTTGCTATTGAAAACAACAAGTCACTGCAAGTGTTACGTATTGGAGGTAACAAATTAATGACTGATGGTATCATAAAAATCTGTAGATCCATAAGTTCAATATCAAATTTACAAATATTGGGAATTAATGATAATCAAATAACAGAAAGAGCTGCTGATGCTATAGCTCATGCAATATCAAGTAACACCAGATTAGAACAGTTACACCTTGACAGCAACAAGCTTCACACAGGAATATCGAAGATAGCAACAGCTTTAACAGCAATATGTTCTCTAAAGGTATTGGATCTTGATGACAATGAAATTTCTACAGCAGTGACTTCTAAACTAGCACATGCCATTATGAGTAATTCTTCCCTAGAGGAACTGAGATTAAGAAACAACAAACTAACAACAAGTGGTATTATAACAATTGCACAAGCCTTAAGTAACATATCAACATTGAAAATTCTTGATGTTTATAATAACCAGATCACAGAAGACGCTGCAGAAGCATTGTCATTGGTATTGTTATGTAACACAGGGATAGAACAACTGTATCTTGGTGATAACAATTTACAACATCAAGGAGCTGATGTAGCCTCAGCTTTATGTCAGATTAAAACATTAGTAAAGTTGGATTTAAATAATAACAACATGACAGAAAAAGTAGCTGATGATTTATCACTTGCTATTGAAAACAACAAGTCACTACAAGTGTTACGTATTGGAGGTAACAAATTAAGGACTGATGGTATAATAAAAATCTCCAGATCCATAAGTTCATTATCAAGTTTACAAGTGCTACAAATCAATGACAACCAAATTACAGAAAGAGCTGCTGATGCTATAGCTCATGCAATATCAAGAAATTGTGGTTTACAGCAGTTGTGTCTTGGTAGCAATAAGATTTGCACAGGAGCAATGAAGATAGCAATAGCTTTAACTAATGTATCCTCTCTAAAGTTGTTAGATCTTAGCGACAATGAAATTCCTGCAGTGGCAGCTTCTACAATAGCATCTGTTATTATGCGTAATTCCTCTCTGGAGGATCTGAGATTAAGAAACAACAAACTAACAACAAGTGGTATTATAACAATTGCACAAGCCTTAAGTAACATATCAACATTGAAAATTCTTGATGTTTATAATAACCAGATCACAGAAGACGCTGCAGAAGCATTGTCATTGGTATTGTTATGTAACACAGGGATAGAACAACTGTATCTTGGTGATAACAATTTACAACATCAAGGAGCTGATGTAGCCTCAGCTTTATGTCAGATTAAAACATTAGTAAAGTTGGATTTAAATAATAACAACATGACAGAAAAAGTAGCTGATGATTTATCACTTGCTATTGAAAACAACAAGTCACTACAAGTGTTACGTATTGGAGGTAACAAATTAAGGACTGATGGTATAATAAAAATCTCCAGATCCATAAGTTCATTATCAAGTTTACAAGTGCTACAAATCAATGACAACCAAATTACAGAAAGAGCTGCTGATGCTATAGCTCATGCAATATCAAGAAATTGTGGTTTACAGCAGTTGTGTCTTGGTAGCAATAAGATTTGCACAGGAGCAATGAAGATAGCAATAGCTTTAACTAATGTATCCTCTCTAAAGTTGTTAGATCTTAGCGACAATGAAATTCCTGCAGTGGCAGCTTCTACAATAGCATCTGTTATTATGCGTAATTCCTCTCTGGAGGATCTGAGATTAAGAAACAACAAACTAATGACAGATGGTATTATAACAATTGCACAATCCTTATGTTATATATCAACATTGAAAATTCTTGATATTAACACTAACCAGATCACAGATGAAGCTGTAGATGTATTATCAAAGGTGATATCAAGTAACACAGGAATAGAGCACTTATGTCTTGGTGATAACAATTTTCAAGCAGGAATAATGAAAGTGTTGAAAGTATTAAAGACAGTTAGGATGCTACAAACTTTAGATATCAATGATAATAACATACCTTACAAAGTATTTGACGAAACCACAAACCTTGCTCACACTAGCAAATATCATGCTTCACACTTGAAAAGTGGAGGTAATATAGTAGAGGCTTTATGTCTAAACACCAATGTAAAGTCTAGAAGTTTCAATGATATTAGTATAAAACAAAATAAAGTCAGTGTAATAGCAGATGTGATATCTAGTAATACTTCACTCCAAAACCTATGGTTAAAGGGAAACAATCTAAACTCTGATAAAATAATAATGATTGCTAAATCACTGAGTAATTTAACTTCACTAAACAGATTTGACTTACGAAGTAATCAGATCACAGAAAAAGCAGTGGATGCTATAAATTCTCTGATACTTAGAAATGATACTCTACAAGAGCTGTATCTTGGAGATAATGATCTTAGAGCAGGTGTACTAACAATAGTGGCATCTCTGCAAAATGTCTCAACCTTAAGGAACTTAACTCTTGACAATAACAGCATACCTGATAAGATGTGTGTAAATTTAGTTAACTTCATTACCAATGTCAATTTGGAACTACTGGATTTGTCATTTAATTGTTTACAGCTGTCTGGAAAATTTGTAGTGCAAGGATTAAGTAAGATTAATACACTAACCTCTCTTTATTTAAGTAATTGCTATATGACAGATAAAGCTGCTAATAGTTTAGCAACTGCCATTAAAAGTAACTGTTCATTAAAAGCATTATTTTTAAGAAACAACAATTTACAAACAAATGGAGTTGTAACTATTTGTCAATCTTTAAAGTGTTTAAGTTCATTGCAAGAATTTAATATTAGCTGTAACGAAATTACTGAACAAAGTTCCTATGCTATAGCATCTGTAATATCAAGCAACACTAACATGAACCAATTCTTTCTTGGTGACAACAAACTTCACAATAGTGCATTAATAATAATGAGAGCTCTTCAAACCATTTCATCAGTTGTTATTTTATATCTAAGCTACATGGAAATGACGGATGATTCAGCAGCTGATTTAGCAGAGACTATCAACAATAATCCTCTTCTTGAGCATCTTTATGTGGCTGGCAATTCACTATCTAGCAGTTTGATAAATGTAATAAAAGCCTGCAAAAAGAGTGTCAAAAGATTGCTTACGCTAGATTTACGATATAACTTAGTTGATCCTTCTAAAATTTCTGACATGGCATCAATAATAGGTAGAATAGGTACTCTTGAGGCATTATTTATAGGTGGGTTAGTTATAAGTAATACTGAAAAATTCTTCAATAACTTTTTGTTCAAGTTTGAAAAATTACATCCGCATAGTAATAATGCATTTGATGTACAAAGTAATGCATTTGACATGAATTTGATCAAAGAATATGAAGTTTTGGAATTACTGAACAGTGAATCTCAAAGAGAAAATACTTGTAACTGCATCAAATTCAATTATTACTCTCCTACTGGTTATCTGTTATTTAAACATGCTGAGCCTATGAATGGTCCTTTTAATGGACACTTAATAGACAAGTATGACTATTTAACAATAAAATTACAAAGAACTGAACAAATTTTGTCACAAGTTAATGCAACTTCCATTATTTATTTACTTCCAGTTATTTCAAAGCTAAAAGTTCTTGACATGGAACGAAGTAATGTTGATGAAGTAGCTGCATTTGAGTTAGGAGCTATTCTATCCTGCAATAATGTCCTGGAACAGTTATGGCTTAGTGGTAACCAACTAGGCATCACTGGAGCCATGTTTATTTTGAACTCACTGGAGCACATGTCAACATTAGCAGTGCTTGATTTAAGCTTTAACTATATCAGCTGTCATTCAGCTGATGGTGTGGCATCAGTGATAAAATGTAACTCAAAACTAGAACAACTGTGGTTAGATGGTAATGGTTTACTGGATGTAGGGGTCAAACAAATTTGTCATGCGTTACAATGTGTTACTAACTTAAGAATATTAAGTCTGTGTAGTAATGGAATCACTGATGATGCAGCTGAAGAATTGAGCGATGCAATTTCTACTAATAATCTTTTAGGAGATTTGTCACTTGGTAACAACAAGTTGCAGTCTGTAGGAATATGCAAAATTGCTCATCATCTTAATAATCAACTGATTAAACTTGATTTGTTTCACAATGGAGCTAGTAAAACTGCTGCAGAGAAATTGGCAGTCACCATATCTAAATGTTACACCCTTCAAACGTTATATCTAAGTGACAACATGCTGGAAACTGAAGGAGCAATAAAGATCTTTGAATCATTAAAACACAAATCCAAACTACAGGTGTTAACACTTAGTAATAATAACATTACTGATGAAGCAATTGATGAATTGTGTTTAGTATTAGCACAGAATCCTAGACTACAAGTTCTGTTACTTGGTGGAAACAAGTTACAAACAGCTGGAGTAGTAAGAATTGCACGTGTTGTTAAATGTGAGAATTTAGTAATGCGTTTATTGGTTCTGTGTGAAAATAATGTCAGCAAGCAAGGAAAAGAAGAAGTAGAAAGAATGTTTTCAGAGAACAAACACATTCATGTTAACATATAATCATTATACCCTGTTTACATATTATGTATATAGTTGCACATTTCACTGGCAGAATGGTTAGCTATCATTTAGACATACTTCTTGGTTTTATGATTATACAATTTTACATGAATTAATGGAATTTAACTGGTTAATATTTGGGAGATATAATTGTGTGTGCATAATAATATTACTGGCAGCTAATGCAAGGAGAAGTTGATGGCCAATCAGTTTCCACACACACACTTTACATACACTACACACAACTGGTTGGACTACACTACAGTACACACACTTCATACACATTACAGGAAATGCAGGGCGTCCACCGCTGGAGCCACGAATACACATAACAGATTTTGAGAAAGATCTAGGCATATGAATAACATCTTCTCTTAAACTTTCCTTGCACTGTGACAAAGCTGCAGCTGTTGCAACTAGGATCCTGGGAATGTTTAAAAGTTCTCTAAAGAATTGTTTATCTTCCTGTATAAAACTTATGTTAGACCACAGCTAGAATATTGCATCCAACTTTGGTTTCCATATCTAGCCTGGGACATTGATACTCTAGAAAATGTACAAAGGCAGGCCACTAAACTTGCGAGTGGACTAATCAAACTACCTTATGAGTCAAGGTTAAGAGAACTTGGACTCTATTCTCTTTATTGTCGATGGCAACGAGGGGATCTCTTTGAAGCTTACAAGCTATTATGATGTTGACTGGTCACGGTACTTTGCTCTAAGCTCTGTGCGTCATGCAAGAGGACACCACATGAAACTTTTCAAAAAACCATCACATCTACTTTTAAGGTCAAACTTTTTCACCCAGAGAGTGATGAATACACGGAACTCCCTGCCAGCAGATGTTGTTTCAGCACCAACCAGTGTTTATTCTAGGGCTGTTAGGGGGGAACTTCCCCCCTCCTAAAATCTCAGACTCACTCCCTAAAATGGTGAGTGACTACTACACTAGACTTAGGTTAAGCTTGTTTTAAAATGACGCACTAAACTTATCAAAATGTTCTCAGATTCAATCTCAGAGTGGTTAATACATAAAATTTTCCCAGGTTAAAAATTGCACAGACAAACCTTAAAGTGCTCTCAGATTCAATATCAGATCAATTAACTTTTAAAAATCTCCTAGTACTGTATACAACTAACAAAAATTCATCATGCATATAGTGATGGCTATTTGATATCTGAGAGCCCAAGTTTAACCAGTATAGAAAAAGCATGCTTTACTCTCAAAATTGCCCTTAAATTCAATCTCAAAAAGTGTATATAATTTTGTAAAATTTCTGCATTAATAATAGTGGCATCTCTGCAAAATTTCTCAACTTTAAGGAGGTTGTATCTTGACAATAACAACGTACCTAATAAAGTGTGTGCGAAGTTGACTAGTTTTACCTCCAATACTCAATTGGAACTATTGAATTTGTCATTTAATTGTTTACAACTGTCTGGTAAATTTATAGTGCAAGGATTAAGCACGATTACTACACTAACTAATCTAAATTTACATGACTGTCATATCACAAATAAAGCTGCTAATAATTTAGCAGCTGCCATTACAACTAACTCTTCATTAGAATTCCTGCACTTAATGAACAACCAGTTACAAACAAGTGGAGTGGTAACTATTTGTCAATCCCTACAGTGTTTATCTACATTACAAGGTTTTGATATTAGTTGCAATGAAGTCACTGAATGTGGTGCAAATAGTATTGCAACTGTAGTGTTAAGAAACAGTAAAATGAAACAAATCTATCTAGGTGACAACAAACTCCACTGTAGGGCCTCAATAGTATTACGAGCTCTTCAAACTGTTTCATCAATTGTTACTTTATATCTAAGCTACATGGAAATGACTGACAAAGTAGTAGCTGATTTGGTAGGAACAATCAATAATAATCCTTTTCTTGAAGAGCTGCATGTAGCTGGAAATTCACTATCAAATGGTTTGATAGATGTAATTAAAGCTTGCAAAATGAGTGTTAACAAATTAATTGCACTAGATACACGATGTAACTTAGTCGATCCCTCTAAAGTTTCTGACATGGCATCAACAATTAGTGGCATAGACACTCTTGAAGTACTTTGTGTAGGTGGTTTAGTTGTAGATGATAATGAAAAGTTCTTCATGAAATTTGTGTTAAGGTTACAGCAATTAAATACACATACATTTGTAATGAATATAAACAAGGAATGTGAAATTTTGGAACTATTGACCAGTGAATCTGACAGAGAAACTATTCAGAACTATATCAAAATGAATTATGACTTTGAATACATGTATTATAATCAAGCTGATCCAATGATTGGACTTTTTAATGGACACTTAATAAGCAAGTATGATTATTTAAACATAAGATTGCAAAGAGCTCAACAAAATTTGTTGCAAGTTGATGCAACTTCAATGATTTATTTCCTTCCTGTTATTTCAAAGTTAAGAGTTCTTGACTTGGAGTTAAGTAATGTTAATGAAGTTGCTGCAATTGAGTTAGGAGGTATTCTATCCTGCAATAATGTCCTTGAACAGTTATGGCTTGCAGGTAATCAACTAGGCATTGTTGGTGCCATTTTTATTTTAAACTCACTAAAGTACATGTCATCGTTGACAGTCCTTGACTTAAGTTTTAACAATATTGGCTTTCAATCAGCTGATAGTGTAGCAGCAGTGATAAATTGTAACCCGAAACTAGAGCAACTGTGGTTAGATGGTAATGGCTTACTAGATGTAGGAGTGAAACAAATTTGCATTGTATTACAATCTGTTTCTAACTTGAGAATATTAAGTCTGTGTAGTAATGGAATCACAGATGATGCAGCTGAAGAACTGAGCAATACAATTTCTGCTAATAATCATTTGGAAAATGTATCACTTGGTAATAACAAGTTGCAGTCTGTAGGAATATGTAAAATTTTGTATGCTCTCAATTATTTGTGTAAACTGAGAAAACTCGATTTGTTTCACAATGGAGTTACTAAAGAATGTGCAGAGAAATTGGCGGTCTTCTTATCTAACTGTTACTCCTTTCAAGAACTATATCTAAGTGACAACATGTTGGAAACTGAAGCAGCAATAAAGATCTTTGAATCATTAAAACACAAATCCAAACTACAGGTGTTAACACTTAGCAATAATAACATTACTGATGAAGCAATTAACGAATTGTGTTTAGTATTAGCACAAAATCCTAGACTGCAAGTTCTGTTACTTGGAGAAAACAAGTTACAAACAGATGGAGTAGTAAGAATTGCACAAGTTGTTAAACGTGATAGCACAATAATGCATATACTGGCTCTGTGTGAAAATAATGTCAGTGAACAAGGAAAGGAAAAAGTTATAATGATGTTTTCAGACAACACACTCATTCATGTTTACTTGTAACAATAATGCATGTTTAATGCCGCAATATTTTTATAAAGTGTATATTATTGTCGCAGTAGTTTCACATACAGTGTACTTATGTGTGGTACACACAAAATGCAACACGTAACTATAGATGCTGTATACCAGTACAATGGTCCTTGATGAATAATGTAATATTATATAGCCGCACATTATAATGACTGTTAGTATACATGTACTAAAGTAACTAAACTGAGCATACATGCACACACATTCCATTATAGCATCCTGTACCATAACCTTCAAATTTCAAGGACAAATTTTGCATAGTGCCATAAATTTTACTATTATATTCTTTTACATGCTGGCTATATAGCCAGTAACCACTGCTTATAGAAAGCTGAAAAATATTTGACAAAAAGTTGTGGTATATTGACATTGTTAGTTTTCACATTTTAAATTAGAAAATTCCACGGAAACTTTTGCCTGTTAAACTATAAGGATGACCACATTCCTCAGAAATCAATGTTGCTAGTCTTTTGTAAACAACAGTTACAGCTGGATCAATCCCACCAGAGCAGGAAAAGACCAAAGGAGGAAAGGTTCCAACAAAAAGGCCATTAGATGTACTCATAATGTAATAAAGTATCAATCAATCAGACAGTTCTTGAAAGTTAAAACGACGGCTGTAGGGTTGTACATAAGGATATACTATCTTACCATGCCAAGACCTAAAGTCCATTGTCATGTCACAATGAAAATGGAGCAATTGCATGCACAATTACTCTGGATTTGATAATGGATTTCTCATGAATTGTGCATGATGTAAGAGTTACATAGTTAAATTAATGATCTTGGACTTTGTGTCTTG
The DNA here is from genome assembly GCF_963678975.1 of Dysidea avara. Taxonomy (NCBI): domain Eukaryota; kingdom Metazoa; phylum Porifera; class Demospongiae; order Dictyoceratida; family Dysideidae; genus Dysidea; species Dysidea avara. The sequence goes on from NC_089272.1 coordinate 38,002,426, forward strand.
GTAATAGTTAGCCATTCGTGATAGGCGTCTTCGAGGATTTAAAAACCTGAGGTGATGTCAATAATTGCCTGCGCCTCGGTAATTACTGATGTCACCTCAGGTTTTTAAATCTTTGAGGATGCTTATTACGTGTGCCTAACAATTATCAAGACGCAAAGTCAAGAATCATTAATGTTGATTTTGTAACTATGCAACTCCTAAATCATTCACAATTCATGAGAAATCCATTATCAAATTCAATTATGCATGCAATTGCTCCATTTTCATTTGTGACATGACCATGGACTTTAGGTCTTGGCATGGTAGGATAGTATATCCTTTTGTACAACCCTGCAGCTATCATTTCAACTTTTAAGTACTGTCTGATTGATTGATACTTTATTACATTATAAGTACACCTTAGCCATATTTTTGGACCTTCTTGACATACGTAACTACTATAATGAGGTGGTCTTATTTTAGAGGCGGTATTATTATAAAGGTGGTCTTTGTTAAGAGGTACCTGTTAATATGAAATTTTGACCAATTTTAGTTTTTCAGTTTTCAATTTCCACTGTTTCCAATGTCCCCATTTGTTGAGCCAGTATAAGCCAGTGATATTTTCATCCAGTTTCCACAATTATTTACAGGACTAGGTAAGCTTCAAGATAGTTACCAGATCAACCTCAGAAATGATGCTAAGCCATAATTTGCTCTAAATTCCCCACATCAAATAGTAATACCACTGCTACCTAAAGTTAAAGAAGAGCTCCAAAGAATGGAAGCACTCAGGGTGATTTCAAAGATTAAAGAGCCCACAGAATGGCGTTCTCCGATTATTGTTGTTCCAAAATACAATGGCAAAATTCGAATCTGTGTTGACCTGACAAAACTTAACACAAGTGTTTGCCATGAACATTACATCTTGCCATCTGTAAAACAGACATTAGCCCAAGTTGGGGATGTAAAGTATTTTCAAAACTTGATGCTAATTCTGGTTTCTGACAAATTGCAATTGAATTAGCACCTGAATCCTCAAAACTGACAACATTTATTACTTCATTTAGGAGATATTCCTTTAATCGTCTTCCATTTGGAATAGACTCTGCACCTGAACATTTCCAAAGAAAGATGAGTGGTATTTTGTCAGACCTTAATGGAATTGCTGTATAATTGTTAACATTCTAGTTTGTGGCAAAACAGTACAGGAACATGATCAGTGTCACAAAGCAACTCACAGGAGAATAAGTGAAGCAGGCCTTACACTTAGCAAAGAGAAGTGCATTTTGGTGCTACCAGCATCAGTTTCCTAGGCCAAACTGTAAACAGTGAAGGAATTCAGCCTGATCAAAACAATATCCGTACAATTTGTGACATGAAACCACCAAGTAGCCTCACTGAACTTCATCGGTTTCTTGGTATGCTTAACCGACTAAGCAAATTTTTTTCCACATTTAGCTGACAAGACTCAACCTTTGCAAGAACTCCTTAGCACCAAAACTCAGTGGGTATGGAGAGAAGCACAAGACAGAGCTTTTGCAAGTCTCAAAGATGCTATCACATCCAGTGAAGTTCTAGCAATGTATGATCCAACTCTAGAAACCATTGTCTCTGCCAATGCTTCGGTATATGGACTGGAGCTGTTTTACAACAAAAGCAGAAAGATTGCAGCCTTCATCCAGTTGCATATATTTCTTGAGCATTAAGTGCAGCTGAACAGGACTATGCCCAAATTGAAAAAAGAAGCCCTTTGCTGCAACCTGGGTTTGTGAAAGATTTCAACAGTATTTGTTGGGTATGCACTTCAAATTGGAAACAGACCACAAACCTCTTGTTCCACTGCTATCTACAAAGAGCCTTGACAAAATGCCAATAAGAGTACAATGTTTCAGACTATGTCTGATGAGATTCAGTTACTCAATTTATCATGTTCCTGGAAAAGATATTTGCACAGTAGACACTCTTTCCAGAGCACCGGTTCTGACTGAAGACCACACTGCAGAAGCCTTTCATAAAGAGGTAAATGCTTATGTTAATCTTGTTATTGATCATCTTCCAGCTACTACAAAGCGGCTACAGGAGATCATATGTCTCCAAGAACAGGATGAAACCTGTCAGAAACTTAAACTGTGCCATCAAAATGGGTGGCCAGCCAAAAAATACCTGAGTGGTATGCTGAAGTACTATATTCCTATTAAAATGAGCTGAGTGTTAACAATGGCATTCTCCTAAGAGGCAATTGACTGATTATTTCTTCCTCTCTCCATTCTGTGATCATTGAAAAATTACATTCTGGTTATCAAATCTTTACAAAATGCCAACAATGAGCTAAAGATTCCGTGTGGTGGCCAGGCATAAAGCAGGACATTGAAGAAAAAGTTTCAAAATGTATTGCCTGCTCTTAGCACAGGTTGAACCATGTGGAACCTTTGTTGCCATCACCATTTCTAAATAGACCATGGGAGAAAGTAAGGACTGACATTTTTGAATGGAGAAATTCTAGCTATTTACTAGTCTTAGGTTACTACTCTTGTTACATTGAGGTTTCCAAGTTGTCTTCCATGACATCACAAAACATAGTACAACATCTCAAGTCAATATTTGCTTGTTATGGCATTCCTGAAACTGTCAGTTCAGATAATGGTCCACAATATTCAGCAGCATTGTTCAAGTCATTTTCTGAGCAATAAGGTTTTACATATGTTACAAGTAGCCCAAAATACCCTCAAACCAATGAAACAAAAGTTATATTTAGCAATGCTTGCTTACCGTTCTACTCCTTTAGAGAATGGTTATAGCCCAGTTGAGCTACTGATGGGGAGACTGCTACGTACTACTATTCCAGTATATTCACAAAGCAGTTAAAGCCAAAGTTACCAGATGCCAACAAACTGAGGAAAAAGGAGAAGTCCATGAGAAAAAGACAAAAAAAAATCAACTTTGATCAGTGACATCGTGTGAAGGATTTAATTCCCTTGCAAAATGGAGTCAGTTTGGATAGTTGATATTGAAGAATCACAGAAGAACTATCCAACAAATTCTATATGGCCCAAACACCTTACCAATATTAAAGATGAAACAGAAGAGATTTGATACCTCTAGCCAACCAAGAAACAGCTTCAAGTGTTGACAATCCAATACCAACACCAATAGAAATTCCAGATGAAACTTTTATTACTGTTTTAGATGAAAACCCTTCTGTAGTTCAGACTAGAAGTGGCTAGACCTCCTATACGGTTTGTTGAGAGTGAACAATAACAAACATTTTGTAGCATTTATCATACTTACGGAGGAAGATGTAGTAGTTAGGTTTCTATGGTAATTATGTAATTGGTGTGATGTAACCACATAATGTACGATGCATCCTTAGAGTTTTTGTAGTAGGCTTGTGTGAGTTGTTGTGTAATTTGTGCTTTCTAGTTATTAATGAGAATCTAGTTATAGTGATAGAGCAAATACTATTACAGTGACCAAAGGGTTATTAATTAATTAATACTTCGACATCGAAAAAGGCCATCTTCTTATCCCGTCTCCAAAAGTTCTCAGCACTCACATCAAGCTGGGCACCATCTTCAAAATTAGTAGATCTGCAGTGGAATTGTTCTCCAGACAAAGGCTGTATTGGTGGTTCAGTGCAAACATTGGAGCAGACAACTAGGTATATAGCAGTGATATCCTGCAATTCATTATGCCTTATTGAAGGAAAGCTGCCAAAAGAACAGCTAAAGGCATACTCAACAGTCATTGGCTTCCTGCACACACAACTAGAAGGCAAGGAAGAGGGCCAGGCTGCCAACCATAGCAAAGACAACGGGCATCATGAAAGGCTCCTTTATGTAAGGTGTAGTCATGATCTGAAAGAGGAAGGGTAGTAAGTCAGCTAGATGAGCCTTTTTCACTGGAGAGTAGTACAGAACATTGTAACTTGGATGAGAGGATAGGCAACATCTGATTATACAAATTTGACAAAAACTGACAACAGTTGAAAATAGCTTGCTGCTTAGCACTTAGCTGAAGCTCTAAAACATCCATAGAATAGAGAGACAGTTGTTTCAAAATCAGATCCACCAAAGTGCAGTGATGTTAATGAAGGAAGTAAACTGACAAGATGCATAATTATATGGATTAATAATACCCAAACCATGAAATCTAGAAGAAAGAGACAATAAATCACATTCAACGTCATTAAATGCACACTGTCCAGTCAGGTTGAGTAATGACTTGGTACTAATTACCTCCTCTAAAGGATGAAGTAACTCACCTATATCAAGAATACATCTGACCAGATAGTTTCATCTACTAATAACACCATATGTTTCCAAGCCGAAGCATCCAGGGAATGTAGAGTTTTGGGCTTTTATGCCAATCAAAGGCTGTTTCCTTCAAAACAGCTTGGCAGTATTGGTTAACCTCAGAAATGTCTTCAGACTGACCCCAAGTCTTTCCAAAGAGTAAACTTAGCGTATTTTGGCACTACTGGCATGGTCTGCAATAAAGAGAAGTACTGGTGTGCATACATGAATGTGAATAGAGGTGGGAGTCATGGCCAGCTTTGATCTGAATTCTCATTCTACTAGTTGTGTTACAACCACCCTGGAATAGGCCTGAGTCAAATTTAAATTCATTTATCGTTTTGCCCAAAATGTTTTCAGGAATTTCAGCCTATTATGCTCTTCAGTGTCCCCATTATGTACATTTCTAGATAATATTATATCTAATCAAAAACAGCCAAGCTGTAAAAAAGGTGTGGCTCCAAAAAGCCATGGTGAAAAAAATGTGAAATCCAAGTCGCCGGCCAAGAAATGGCTGTGATGGTAGGTAAATGGCAAAAATTTAATAACGACAATTCAGGTGAATTTGTACTGCCTCCCAGAGAGAGGATTATAACTCTTAAAGGCTGCAAGGACATTTGTCCTAACAAACTGTTAATCAGCCGCTCCCAGTGAAACCTTGGTTAGACTGCTTAGATAGGCAAATATGATCATCTAAATTACATTTAAGTGCATTGGTGTTTTTTACTTCAAATAGGTGTACAAGTTGGCATATATAGCACATGAACAGAGGACTGAGAGAAGCGAAGACATTGCTATAGAGCTCAAGCATATTATATATATACCCATAATTGTTGTCCCTTCCAAATAATAGTTGCTAACACAAATGAAATAATGGTACAAACACACAGACTAATAGACTTCTGATTATTGCTTGCATACAACATACAGCATAATATGACAACCATGCAATCAACTAGAAAAATGAAGCAATGATTAGATGATTGAGCTCTATAGCAAAACAAAGTAACTTTTCAATATCAGCTTATACTACTGTATAGTGATTAGATGTGACAAATGATGACAAATCACTTTGTTTACAAATATTTTCATTCCTACAATCTAAAATAGACAAAAAGAGATCCTGGAGAGTTCAATCAGAGTGCCTAAAAGTTAACACAAGGAGCGTTTATGAGGCAAATGCACCATACGGGAATGGGTTAACAAGCATAGTATATTATTACCATGTATGTTCATTGATAGGCTTGAGCCAATTATGCTTCAAAAATTATCTATATTGCTTTTAAGCAGCACTCAAAAATCAAACCTATTATACTCAAAATATTATTATGCTTTCAGAATCAAGATTATGCTCAAGAAGTGGCTGTTTTATTGGAGTAATTTATCTGTTATATTAGAGTAAGTGACTGCTCTATTAGAGTATATAGTAAAGTCTTGTACATTGGTATTTTAATTTAAAATCTTTAAAATTGTCCCTATTATACTGGCATAATTCTTGATGCTTTTGTTAGCCTATTATGCTCAAAATTATATGCCAGCACAATTGGCTCAAGCCTTTAATATTGATTACTGGAATACTTACATTCAACTACCTGGTTTGTTGTTTTTGAACAGCTGTATATACAGTATCTAATCAAAAACAGCCAAGAAACTACTAGTTGGATCTGAATGGCCTTTCATTTGAATTGTCGTCATGTAGAACTGAATGGCCTTTCTTTAATGTCCCTACAAGTACCTAGTATGCACACAGGTACTTTTATGTAAGTATTTGGCCCTAAGCCTTCAGTTGGTTTGGTATTAATTAACTCCATTAAATTCACTTGAAAAGTACTAGACAGTACAGCAACTCCCCATTGTTTGCTTCAGAGTATGCAAGTTATAATATGTATTTGGTCCCACATCTGGAGTACGTAACTTTAGAATTGAATTTTTCATAAGTCATCTATTAATTCTACTGTATAGGATCCACTAAATGTGTTGTACAGCAGAATATTGGTGTGGCGCGCCAACTTCTTGGGCCGCACGACACACTACCGTGTGTCTTGATATAAGAATCTATAAAATATCAATGTGGTGCACATATGGAGTTTCAATGCATATAAACAACTGTTATATCAATGTTGCTGTATGTATTATGTAATTTAATTTATTGATCTCTATGTTTATAAATTAGTAACTAATTTATGTTTAAAAGTCATCACTAATAAGTCCATCACGGTATTCATTATAATTGTATGTGCGCTCAGGAACATTAAGTGGTGTAAGGTCAACTACATGCTGATCACCATGATTGGTTTTATATGTAGTCAAGATAGTTTGTAATGCAGTCACAACATTACAGTGACATGTGTAGGTGAGGAAATGATAGAACACAATTGTGCAAAACTGAATGAAAGCCAAACTGATCATGACATTTGTGACAGTAAAGAAAACACTACCACTACCCTGATAGGATACTACATACATTATGGTGAGGTTTAGTAGTAGTAAGAGTTTCTGAATGTTTGCAAGTTTGCTTTTATGTGGACGAGCATATCCATTGAATGCAATTAGCACAATAAGGATCATGGTTGTAAGTATTAGTCTAAGTTTTGTTTGAAATGCATAAAAACTGAATAGCATACTCCTCACAATGGTATGTACTGCAATCCAATAATAGTATTTGTCTTTGTATGATCCTTGAAATGCATCCAGTAAAGGTTTAAACTGATTTATTACTCTGAATTGTGATAAGTATCTTGTAAACAGCAAAATGTGTTGAAAGGAATTAGTAGTAAGAATAAGACAAGACATATGATGAACAGTATGGTAAACTTTAAGCCAAACAATGGAACACTGGCATCAATAGACCACACTAACTTTTGATGACCACTAGGTAGTTCATTTATAGTAGAATAAGAGAACAACACTGTTAATACGGCTCTGAGAACACTAGTGTAGGACAGTAGGAACAATGTAGCTAGTACAGGAAGAGATCTAGTATATGTCCATCATAGTATTCTTGGGGAGTAGCGACTTGCTACTATAATTGAAATAGCAATGCCAATGAGATATAAAGGGAAGAACAACTGTAGGAATACTTTAGCATAGTCATCCATTCCATTGTTGAAACATGTCTCAACACCCAAGTCCAAGTTGGCAAAAGAAATGAATACTCTGAGTGGTTTAAACACATTATCATTGACTAGAAATACAGAGTCATTAATGTTAATAATATTAGCATAAAATATTATTCCATTGATAGTTCCATTAGTAACTGTGAGGTTGAGAAAATAAAGTAACACCACTAAAACAATTCCTGCCACTATTACTATGAGAGTGATGAGAATATGTATATTAGTACACTTCATACATCTTGATGATCCAAATACCATACTAAGTCCATGTTGACATTGCGAACACAAGATACCAGTTCTGTTAAACTGACACTGTAAGTCAGGATTAGCCAAATTCAGCTGTGATGGGAGTGGTAGGCAGTAATCCATTGGACAGTTATGTGATATTAAATATTTAGTGTAATTAGAGCAATTATGGACGATTATCCAAGAGTTAGCAGGACGTGTGATAGTGGATTGATCAATATAACATGTGCCAATGTTATTGTTACTAAGATAAGGATCACAATCACATGCTCCATTTTGCAATGTAAACCCAACTGGACAAGGTAGTATTAGTACATAAAATGCTTCATAAATGTTATGTAAACAGGGTGATGCTGTCAAAAATAATTCACACAATTCCTCATTTTCAGTAACAACAGTAAAGTTAAAAGTCCTTGAATAGTTTGAGATAGTTTGAAGTAATTCAGTTTGATGAGCAATCATGCAAGCCAAAGTTGATAGGCGTGCATTGTGTGTCTCTACATATAAAACAGAGTCTTCATTACCATTTGGTGCACAAAGGTCTACTTGTAACACCTGTCCAGGATATACAGGTCCTAGTACATCAACACTACAGTTGGTAATGTTATGTGAACAGTAACATATATTAGAGTGAAGATTTGGTTGATCAGTTTGTATAATTTGCTGATTTATTACTCCAGGATTGTAGCTGTAGAACACTGATGTGGGTAACCATTTACAATGAGAAGTGAAATGATGAAAATCAAGTTTACAAGAATTTTGCAACTTTGTGCCAACGTTATGCAAGTTGACATTTTTATAAAAAGTGATATTGTAGTGTTTTATCGAAACACTAGTTGTATTATTCGGTGTTATGTACTGAAAACTACAAAATATGTAAGGATTGCCCTGATTAAATAAATCAACAACAACAAAATTTAATTTTGAAAACATGTTATTTATAAAGGCAATGCTTGAATATTCCATCACTCTTATATAAGCAGCCTCAGAGAAGATAAAAATAATACTATTAGTACATTTATTTGCTGTGAATGCAATTTCTTTACTAAACAGTATATGACAGTACTTGCATATGATAATGTTGAATGCACTGTTGTTGGATATTTGGAGTGGTCCAATCATTGTCAATGACACTTTAGCTACAGTAAAAATTCCTGAAATGTGCATTGACCCAGTATTGCTTATTACAGCACTAGGACCAATGATGATTATATTCAGCATGCAGGGAAGGTCCATAGCAACATCTGTTTCTAATAACCGCAATGAATTCTCTATAAAGTCACAACCTTTAAGGATAATTGTGGGTGTAATGATACAACTTACGTTGCTTAAAGTAGATGCATACCCAGTAGTAGGATATACTGCTATCAATGAATACCAATCACTGTTTTGATTAAACTGACAATTCAAGAAAGTTATGGTTGACTTGAGTGTTTTCATTGTGATTGTTATCAATGAATCATAATGTTCAGAGAATCGGAATTGATTTAACAAAAAGGTGCAGCCTTCAATTAAAATCTTTGCAGAAGATTCAGTAAAAATTTGTACCGCTATTTTTTGCATGTTATAAAATTGCAAACTCCTTAGTACAATGCTTATGTCATAATGCAGTATTAAAAGAATTCCACCGTTACTTTTACCAGTTATTGAGCTATCACTTATTTCCAGAATAGTTTCAGCAGTTGTATTATACTCAAAATCTTTATCATATATTATAATTATTCCACGATGAAAATCTGTAAGAGTAGAAATTGGCAATGGTTGGTGCAGTTTAAAACTAACTCCTTTTACATAAGACTTTCCACATAAATTGTACGTTTGGAGTCCACATTCTAAGAACACAACGTCTTCTAATATAGCAGAAGTAGAAACATAAAGCAACAGGTGAGTAGCATTACTGGATTTATTACATCGTTTAAATATTGTGTTAACAATTTTTACCTTATATGAGTGAGCGATGGTCAGTAGGTGTACTGATTGGTAACAACAACTAACCACTGTGGTTAATAGCGACCCACTACTTGTAGCTCCAGATAATGTGAAGTTATTTAAACCCTTCAAGTTAAGATCAGTAGGGAGATGATGTTCTCCAGGTAAGAAGTGATATTCAACATTTGATACAACAGGCAGTGTACCATTATTATCCAAAAAGTATTGACTAAGTGTAGCACAAGGTTGAGATGGACAATTAACAGTAGATGAGTCATCATCAGGTAAAACATATAATACTTCAGTAGCTGCAGATAGTAAAATTAAACCTCTCACTAATACAAGCACTGGTAGAAAATCCATCATACCTTGTAGGTGTTATAAATGATTAACAGAGCTAGTTAACTGAGGCAGTAATTCTAAACAGTTTACAGTTATTCCAAATTTTGAATAACACACTGAAATTGTTTACTTAAAGCGAAAGTGTAAACAATGTATTATGGTACTGTATGTAACAACAACAAACACATTATAAAAAGTATATTTGATTCATATAATTTTATTAATTGTAACATGAAAGTTGGTGATTGTGAACAAGATAAAGTAGTGCTTTCATATATGGTTAGATGATTGAGGCCTAAAGTTTCAGCACAACCTATACTGTTTGCAACTATAACATCTATGATAGCTGAGCTGCAGCATTAGCCCAGTCAAATTTCTTGATAAAGGGGTCCAAACCTTATCAGTGCCAGAGTACTGAAAAAAACTAGTAGAATTTCTGCACTTATGTTATAAGGATCATCTATGCAATCATTGTTAAAATGTGATATAGTCCCCAATAACTGGAAAATTGCCTGTGTTGTCGTTATTTTCAAAAAAAACGTTAAAACTATTCAATTATAGACTAATTTTACTTACCTATATATTATCATTCCATATTATGAGACACTTTGAAGCTAACATAACTTCCAGCATGGCTTCAGACATAAGAATCTCAGTTACTCTATTCATGAACTATTGTATGTACAACTACCATATGATAATAACACCAAATATCTGCCAGACTTCACAAAGACTTTTAATATAAACTTCTGCATAAATGTTTATCATGCAAACTACAATGGTATGGAATTACAGAAAGCTATTAACAACAGTTGAGGATGGCACATTCTCAAATATTATAATATATCCAGCTTGTTATTATACATCTCCATTTAAACTCATCCCATACACTTCATCTAAAATTTCATTATTGCTATACAGTACTGTTACCGGTAATGTCTACTTGATGCTAATAAGTTTGCTTAACAGTCATACACTATTATTAAATTTTCTTATCAATTTGAATAAATGGCACAGAAATAGCTAATTGTATGTATTCTAGCAATTACAGTAGCTTATAATTACTGACCATTCTATATCCAAATTTTATAGTCTTGTGACTATTGAGCACATAATTATAGTGTACATGTACAACTGTGACTTTCATAATTTAACACAAATGTGACCGGATTTGCGAAAAGGTACCTTTTCCACACATTTTACATGCCAGCAAACAAAATTTAGTAACACTTGAGACTTGACTCCTTATACTGATTACCATTCACAATGCAGCCAGTTACTTTAGCTGCATCATGGAAAATTTCAAGTAATTATATGCAATGATTAAAAAGTTGTGATGCTTCAAAGTTCAAAAAATGGGTCAAATTTTGTGTGTGAAAACGGTACCTTTTTGCAAATCCGGTCATAAATATTATTGTGTGGGGTGTTATACAGAGCTCCATATAATGAACTGGTTGACTAATTTAAACTAGATTTGAAGGCAAGGTTGTTTGGATTGGTGAGAAAGCATTGTGTATACACCATAGTGTGAATTAAAGACAGGAAAAAATCGGCATTCCCATCCAATACATTTATCCACAGTAGCTCAACTGCCTTAGCTTTAACTTTATAGCTACAGTAGTCAACAGCGCTAGCCAGGTATATGCATAGTTAGTGTATGTGTACATATTAAAACTTAAGAACTATAATATATAGTTCATACATGAACTGCACATGAAGCACAAAGTGCAGCAAACAACTGCATAGGCACAATATGGTAATGCAATATACAGTAGCAGTATATTACTGTACAATGTATGTATACTGATATTCTTATTTAGGTAATATGAGGGATCATTCTCCATGAATTTGGGTAGCATGAAGGATTGCTTTCACTTTGATAACTGTGCCTGTACGAAGTGGCCAGTATACAGAGTCATTCTTAGGCCTGAGTCAAATATGCTCAAAATTTTGTCCAAAAAGCTTCCCAAAATTTTTATCTATAATGTTCTTCAGTGTTCCCAGTATGCTTGCTTTATGCTCCTAGGTTCTTATAATAATTTTCGAATAATTTAACCAGTGAATGTTCTATTAAAGTATTTCACTAATAAGCGACTGTTCTATTAGAGAGTATTTTGATCTAAGAAGTTATGTCTTATGTGCTGTGCATCAGAATGCAGTGGATATTGCAAACTGCATTCTGATGCACAGCACATAGTGCTCTATGAGGGAGTATCAATCTATGTATTTTCAAGGAATTAAGTTATGTGCTTTGAATATCTACCTAGTATGTTCACGGTAGTTTATTGTGCGGCCCAAGAAGCTGGCATGAAATACATCATCCCTGTACCGTGCTCAACTCTAAAATGCTTTCAGGAATTTCCCAATTTTTCACCTATTATGCTCTTCAGTGTTTCCATTATGCTTGCACTATGCTCCTAGGTTGGCAATATTTCTTACAAATATCTTGGAACATAATACCAGTGAATGCTCTATTAGAGTATTTCACTACAAAGTGGCTATTCTATTAGAGAGTATCAATCTAAGGAGCCATTTACAATTCTCTATTGCAGTTTCCACTGACCACTGCAGTATAATGGAGTATCAATCTATTTTCATGGAATTAAGTAGTCTGGCGTAGCATAGACCTTTTAAAAAATAAAAGGTCTGACTAGGAACTAAGCTTCATAGTTTGAAATATCCACTTTATATGTTGGCATAGCACTCCAGCCTATTATACCTTTTTATTATGCCAGCAGGCCTAGCTGGCCCATATCCTATCCACATACCAATTTTCAGCTTCTTCCCATAAGCAATTTACCCTGTAGGCATGACAACATTTTGGTGTTAGTTTTCGTTATTTTTTTTAAGCATAGAAGAACTGGCCCTAATAGCACATCTATCCACCACACTGTAATTCTAAGCTAAGATGTTCTATTGAAAGGGTTTTGCCTATACCTACACAAACAGGACTAAAGCAACAGAACCTACAGAACAAAGGATAAAAGAGAGCAAAGAAAGAGGGTCCCAAAGCGTCCTTCCCTCACTGCTAGGTCAACCGAGGGTGGAACATGACGATTAAGGTGATGGCTGGAGGAAGAATGGCACAGGCCTAATAGGTTAGGTTAACTATTGAACCTCAATCCTTTTTGGTTTGAAAAAAAAGGCTGTTGCTATATACAGATCCAGTACCAGTTCCCAAAAACAAAAGTCTACAGAGCCAGCAGCATCACATGACTCGAGAAGTTATTGATATTTTCAACAGGTAGTCAGGTACTTTCATGATACAGGTGGATTAATCATCTTAAAAAGGCCCTTCAATGGTTTAGAAGAATCGGGCTTAAAGCCAGAGTTATAATAGGAAATCCAACTCGGTGAAGCAAGTGCGAGATCAAGATATTCTAATAGATAGAGCAGTCACCCTATTAAATAGAGCAGACAGCTAAGAAGTAAATTACTATAATAAAGTGTTCAACTATGTCTTCTTGAGAATTCTGCGTTAGCCAAATCTGTATAGAGCTTAACTACAAAACGTCACCTTCAGCTAAAAACAAGTCGCCCTGCAAAGTGTTATAAAGTCACCCAGTAGAGTATTCGACTAGAAACAGTTCAAGTTAGTGAAGTTACCGTGTAGAGAAATCAGCTAGAAACAAGTCACCTTGTAGAGAGATCAGCTTGAACAAATCTCCCTGTAGAGAGATCAGCTGGAAACAAGTCATGATCACCCTGTAGAGATATCAGCTACATTCAAATCACCCTATGGAAAGATCAGCTTGAAACAAATCACACCTGTAGAGAGATCAGCTTGAAACTGATCAGCTAGTAGAGAGATCAGCTAGAAACAAGTCACCATGTAAAGACACAGCTACATTTCAAATCATCTTGTTGAGAGATCAGGTCATGTAGAGAGAACAGCCAGAAATAATTAAGTCACCCTGTAGAGAATTCTACTGCATATACATTTTAAATTACCTGTATAGAGGAGTTTAGCTACAAACAAGCCACCCTGTTGAGAATTCAACTATATAATTCATATCACCCTAGTTCGGCTAGAAACAAGTCATCTTGTAGAGAGATCAGGTAGAATCAAACTCTGTAGGGAGAGATCAGCTAGAAACAAGTCACACTGTAGAGAGTTCAAGTCACCCTGTAGAGAATTTACCAACAAGCTATCCTGTATATAGAAAGTTCAGCTATTTTGCAATTCTTTCTGTAGAGAGTTTAGTTAAGTTGTGACACCCTGTGGAGAGTTCATCTACAAATTAAAACATTCTAGGCCTGAGCCTATTATGCTCAAAATTTTACCTATTATTCTTTCCAGAATTTCCCAAAAAATTCTCCTATTATTCTTTTGGTTATTCTTGTATCCAGCCTATTATTCCATAATTATTCTCATTCAGTATATATCTGTGGCTAGTTGCTTAGTTTTGCTATAAGTAGTTTTGTCCGAATTATTAATAGTGATATATGAAGTATTCCACCTTATACATCATTTTTCTATCCATAATAGTTATAGCAGACTTAGAATAACTACCTACAGTAATAATTCAAGTGTATTTAATTATTAGTGTATTATAATAATATGCTGTAACTACTGTATAGCTACTAAATTAGGTAGATAATAATGCTCAAAGACTTGAAGAAGATACACTGGTATAAGATGCACAAGTTTCAGAATTGCAAATAATCATGCAGTTAAATCCCTGATGCTGGCTGCAGATTGTTAACATGAAACGATCTGACTGCTCTATTAGAGCAATTGAGCGTTCTATTAGAATATATCGATCTTTTAGAGGCTTTCAGCCAGCACTCCTGTCAGCTTTATATCATTTTTGTAGCTTAACTCTTTCTTCTAGGTAATCAAGAAGAGACACACACCCTAATTCCACCTATATTATTCCCGTGGTCGTCCTATTATTCTAAAATTATGCCTGTAACCATCCAATTATTCCGGAATTATTCTCACGAAATCGGTGACCTATTATTCTTAAGATTATGCCGGCATAATAGGCACAGGCCTAAAACATTCACCATGTAAGAACTAATTTAATATTTTTATTAATCAACAAGATTGTAACTAATATTGCTAAATGTACATGTAACAAATATCTTCTTCCTCATTCCTATACTATACAGAAAAGAAAAAGACAAGTTATAAGAAGTACCCAAAGCTGGCTATAGGCTGGCTTTAGGTATGAAATTACAAAAAGAAGTGATATCTAATCAAAAGAACAACAAAACAGCCCAAGCTGTAGAAAAGGGTGCAGCTTCCAAAAAAAACCAGGGTGAAAAAAACCAGGGTGAAAAAATCCAAGGTAGTGGCCAAGAAATGGCTGTGATGGTAGGTTAATGACAAAAAAAAATCATAACAATTTAGATGGATTTGGTAGTGAAACTTGGAGGAGGCAATGCAAATTAAGTTCACATAAATTGGCATCATAAATTTTTTTTGCCATTAACCTACCATCACAGTCATCCACCTTGGATATTGCAATATTTTCTCCCTGGCTTTTTTGGAGGATGCACCCTTTTTTACAGCTTGGCTGTTTTTTTTGATTAGACAACAAATCCTTGTAGATTTGTGACCTCAGCTTTGACTTCATGATGAGCTCAGCAATCAGTTATAAAGTACTGTGACCTCTTTAATTTTATTTTTAGTTACCACAATAATGTAAAGATGTTAGAGTTGATGTGTTTAAGGTGCATTTCATTAATGTTAATTTCCTCCTTGTATTGTAGCCACACTACCACCATCACATTTCAAGCCAAATGTGTGCTGAATGTGTCAACAAAATATTTATAGATATGGGCAAATGGTACACCTACAGATATAGCTAGCTACTGGTTGGTACAGGATTATCTTCAAACATGAGTTGTGAAGACCACTCGACTTGAGTTTCTTTAAGCACAAGTGTGATAATGAGATGATGGCAAGCTCGAGATGGTAGTCTGAGAGATGAATTTTCATCAATGTCACGATGTGTGGGTATAATTTGAAATGATGATAATAATTAACATGGTGGTGTAGCTATAGCAGTCTTTCAATCCTTTTGGCATAGCCTGAGTATTTATACCTGCCTGTATTTATTATATTGAAAATATCATTACCTTTTAATACAATTTTCAAAAGTAAAAATCCTGGTAGTGATTGTTTCCAATTTCCCAAACTGTAATAATACTACTGTGGTTTTAAACTTTTAATGTTGACCAGAGTACCCCAAGCTTTAAGGACAAGTAAAAGGTGTCAGGCCATTAGCTAGCTATTTATTAAGGCATACAGTATTACAAATATGTAGCTAGGGGTTTGGACCAGTGCAAAATGTGTATCCACAAATCAGAATAATGAACCACTAAAACACAGCACATAGAGAGCAATTTTGCATCAGTGCTGCTTACTGTAATTTGCTTTTTTTTTGTTGTAAAATAATTTTCATATGCAAAAGTTGTACCAAAATTTCTTGCATGAAAATTAATTTTTTATGTAAGATCAAACTACTCTAATAGAGCAGTCATTCACGTCAATCATACGAAATATTTTTACATGACAATTATCACAAAAATTTTTTGTATGAAAATAAAACCAATTATGGTATATTACAATTAAACATACATAGAGGAAAGTAATGTGTGCTCTGGTATGGAAGAATGGCTCTGTTGGCTACCAGGATAAATTTTAACATCTATCAATCAATCATTCTCAAGGATATACATTTCGAAATGGTTTAAAAAATCACAAAAGCCACTGTTTTATGGACTATTTAAACATGAAAAGATGCACAATTTTAACTCTGGTACAGCGGGATATTCACAGCAGAAGTTTAGTAAAATTATTGAATGTTCTATTAGAATTTTTGGCTATTCTATTTGAGTGTATACTCCTACAATTTTAGACAGATTGTGGCAACTTCTCATACATTCTTAGAGGAGTTTAGCTATCCTCTTCAGTTTTCTCGCTTCCACTGGCTGGCAGTTACACCCATAAGCTATCATCTAACTGATACATATTAATTTATTAGGAGAGGAGATGCTTCAGCATCAAAGTAACTCCTAAATTTGCTTCTGTGATACTACACATAGAAGTCCATGTGACAGCATATTTATGCCTCACAGCTTTTTATTGGAATTATAGCATTAGGTGTACAGAGTCACTATGAACTTATATAATGCTTTGGGCACATGAAAACTGAATGAAGATATCTATTTAGTTATTTACAAAACCCTTAGGGGTAACACGCTAATGTACAATTACATTAAATGTGTCTGTGTCAATCTCATGAAGATCAGGATAGGGTAAAGAATTCCATTCAATGGTCATCTTGGGGGAAAAGGAGCTAATTACAATACTCTTCTACCATCCATTAGAATCAACAAATAAGCAATTTTTTTTTAAAATTCCAAAAATGGCAACTACAACATACAAAACAAATAAAGTCCAAATGATGCCTAGCCTAACAGTATTTCAGAAATGCAACCTAAATATTAAAATAAACTCTTACAATGCGCTTTAGTCATAATTGCAGCAGTTACATTAAATTTTTATTCTTCCACAGCAGCTCAACAGCTTTTTCCCACACATCAGCAACATGGCACATCAACACATCATCGGGAATACTGATACTCTTCAA
Organism: Dysidea avara; assembly: GCF_963678975.1. Taxonomy (NCBI): domain Eukaryota; kingdom Metazoa; phylum Porifera; class Demospongiae; order Dictyoceratida; family Dysideidae; genus Dysidea; species Dysidea avara. The sequence continues at coordinate 38,019,934 of NC_089272.1, forward strand.
ATCAACTTTCTGTTGAACATGTGATGCTTCCATCACTTCAATCCATACTTCAGTGAGTCTGTAAGCACCAACCATTAAATATCAATTACTAAGGTAGAAACAACTATTTTTTTATATACATATATACATATTAAGAAGTGACCTGTTCTTTGATGTAGTGTGAAAACTTTGGGATTGTAGCTCTGTAGCCAGTACATGCAAGCAGTGGTGGAAGAAGTAGGCCTGCGCCGATTACGCCAGCATAATTTGGGACATAATAGGAAGCTAAAAGCATCCGCATAATGCCAGCATATTAGGCAAAATTTTTGTGCATTGGTTATGTGAGAAGCTGAAACTCTGCCTATTTTGCATGATGCAGAATGGGATAGTGTGCAAACATGGTAAAAATCAGATTTACAGCTACGTTGTGAAGAAAAGATTAGTTGAAGATCGATATACTCTAATAGAACAGTCACCGCATAATGACATATCCTAATAGAACGTTCACAGATGCATCTGGTACTCTAATAGAGCAGTCAAGACACAATTTTATATGAGCATATTTGGAGCATAATGGTACACAACTGGGCATAATTGGAGCATAATAGGGGAAATTTTGGAGCAATGCTCAAAAGCATAATAGGCAATTTCAAAAGGCAGTTGATGTTGGGGGGCTGACTAGAGTATAGAATCTCTGGCAGCAGGGAGGGGGTCTGGGGTAGCCCCCCACATGCCGTAGCCATTTAGCTTTTACAATGTCTCAAAGTTCACCAGAATTAATTATAGGTACAATTTGAAGCAATTCAACTAAAATACCAAGATTTCAAACATGCTATTTTAGTTAATAAAAATGCTTTTGGCAATGTTTACTACAGGGTTAGTAAACATACAGCATTTATAAGCAGTAAAAAAAAACAACCTATAGACATCTGGAAACACTTGGTACAGTGATAACACCAAGAACTGATCAAGTAAGATAACAATGGTTCAATTCCCACTGTAGACAAATCTTTTTTCTTTGTTTTAGCCTATTTTAAGGAACACGCTTTTACAAAATGCTTTGACTGCTCTATTATGGTATTTGAGTATTCTATTACAGTATATTGATTTTTCACACAGTTTTCAGCCCCATTCCAAGAAGGATAATTTTGGCAAGATATCATTCCAAGGAAGGGGGGAGTCCCCTCCCCCTCCGTTCCGTTGCCTATGCATGCAAGTGAGCAGCTAGTTACTTTTCATAGTTCAATTTGGTACATGAGAATCAGAGTAGGAATGTATTGGAAGCTCATTATATCTTTTGTATCATACATTAAAACATCGCATAATACTTTGAACCTTCATTTCTTGTTAATAAGCTTTGTTACATGGGTCAGCTGCCCAAACATTTAGTAACGTTGTGAGGCCTTTTTTAAATACCAGAACTGTTTATCAAAAAGTGCTTTGATACAAGCAAGATCAGGTTAGTTATGAGGCTATAAAATCTGACATCATAATTGTGCATTCTTTGGATTCAACATTCCCATAACTTTATTTTATTTATTTATGCTTTACAGCACTAGTGCTGAAGGTCTGTAGGACACCTGGTCCTACAGCCTGCTCAAAGATTTTAGCTACATAACTTGTGTTACTGCAAAATAAAGAATTTCAAACTCTTTAGTAGGTGAATGAGATGATATCTTTTTACTGTTAGACCCTTTCTTTACAAAGAACCAAGTATTCAAAAAATCACAAATTAATGTGCATGTATTTTACCAACTGTAATCAATGTTCAATCTAAAACAGCCATGCTGTGAAAAAGGGCGTGGCCTTCCAAAATAGGCTAGTACTACACATTAATATCATTGCAGCCATTCTTGGCTGCCACCTTTGATATCACATCTTTTCCATATTAGATACATCTTTGGAAGGCTACCCTTTTCCCCAGCATGGCTGTTTTGGATCAAATATTTATTGGTCAACCCCTTCACTGCCAAATTTGTAGAGGCTTCTAATCTACTGTATCTAAACTGCTATTAATAACTTACACACCATACCATATAATCAAGAGTTAATAATATAGAGAGGAGAGTGTCTAACGCCGTATAGTCCTGTAACAGATGATTGCGCAGAAGTTAAACGGCTTCTTTTCCGTATAACGACAGACTGGCTAGTATATTTTCGCATTTAACCACAAAGGCTATCCCAGACACAAGGGTGTGCGTTCAATTCGATGTTCAAGTTCACCACGAAGAGCATCGCTCTGTTGCGTAAAGAAGTGTGGCTGCTAACCTCGAAGATAACTCTGGGGGAGAGCGTCTGAGAAACCAATAAACACTGAACCAAAGGTGGAGTATCGCTTCGAATTTTCACTGTGTCGCCATGTTACCTTACCTTTGAGCATTCTTCAATTGAAGGAGCACCGTTCCCTGTACATACAGCTCAGTCTTTAGTTCAGTCTTCGAATATTCTCGAGGATTCATCACGGTGCGGCTAAACTAATTGCGGTAAGGAAACGAACAAATACTAGAAGCCTGTACGTTACACGGAAAGGAAGCCGTTTAACTTCTGCGCAATCATCTATTACAGGCCTATACAGCGTTAGACACTCTCCTCTCTTATTATTAACTCTTGATATAATCCTATATCAATTTACTTGCTATAAAACAAGGAATTCAATTACTGAGTTGTTGTTTACACTAGAGCAACCACAAAGCCATTATATTACTTCAAAGTGCAAAAATCGGCTGAAGTGAAACCTAACATGAAATTTTACTACTTTATAGGCTAGGACTGTTTATAGCAACACAATAAACATCACTAACCTGTTTACAGTAGAAGCGATGATCACCAAGTCTGGTTTTCCAGCATTTTAGCAAGTGCGTATGCGCATACAAACACGAGGTCACTGTTTCGAGGCGTAAAAAAGTAGCAACATGCCACTCCAACCTACACTGTATGTATATAATCCTTCTCCTTACTGTTTCTCTTCATTAGTAGTGCCATTACCACATTGAAGAATCCTCTACAATGCTTGTTATCAACATTCTGAAAGTAGGCGATTGCATCATCTAACCAAGTGATATTGCGTGAGAGACCACTTATCCCTGTTCTCATTCACTTAAAGGTCAACTGAAATGGAAAATTCATGTATGATTTTATTGTATGGATGTATTGTTTGTATCAAGCAATGCACAAAAACACCATTTTAATAATTCAATTATGCGAGATATTAACCCACAAATTCTTAATACGTCACGTATAATTATTTTCGTGATGTCACTGAAAGAACGGAAGCGCGTCTTTGTGTTAGAATGGCGGAAAGTGATAGCTGCAGCGACTCTTTGGTTGATGATAGTGATTCTGATGATTCCCAATCAACAACATCTTTGTCTTCTGTGGCTGGTGAAGAACTGTTGTTGACTGGACCGTCAGAAGTGATGCCGTATCACTTTGAACCAGTGTACGAGAGCAGGCTCGAAGAAAGAGAGGAATCTTTCGGTCTACTGGCGGTTGAAAGAGAGGAAACAGAGGCTGATCGCGTAGGAAATATTGATTGGTAAGCTACATACACTAAGTTGCATAAATAATACAAACTGTATGGTGCAGGGTTGCATTATATAGCTATATAGCGAAATGGCATAAGCTAGCTACCCATGGCTATGTAGCTATAGCTTATGGCATAACTTTGTTGGCTAAGCCTCATTGCCCATTACTGTTCTATGATTTAGTTGATCCACATTGTTATCTAGGTGCAGATGTGGCCATTGCATAGTAATGGCTACACAAAGAGAATCAATATGCTGTAAGGAGATTGAACAAATTAATAGTCTTTTGGAAGGTGATGGCTTAGCTGTTTGTCCAGTGTGTATTTCAGAACATGCAGATTTTTCTAATGTGTGTCTGTGTAGAGCAGTCCTAATGGTAACACTGCATAGCCATCGATACCATTATGGGAGGGCTGATGAACCAGTTGATGAAAACAGGTGCTTATGGTCTTTCAATCTGCCAGTGTTGTATGATGTGTGCACATTTTCAGAAAATTTCGATACTTGGCGTACCGACAGATGACTTGGTGGGGATGGCACTACTTGGGCAGGCACAGGCGTGTAGTACCCTCCTGTGTAGTATCAAGGATAAGACAGGAATTTCCATCAGATGAATATACAGGTCATCAGCATCCACCAACTACATCTTAAGTAATTTTCATGTATCAACACATACAATTATTATTAATTATTATAACGTGAAAATTGTGGTTTATCTGGATGTTTATATTGACTAGCTAATTTTGGTGGTCTCTTTGGTATTGTAGGTCTTTCCTCTGGGTGTGTAATGTAGTGTGTAGCCTTACTGATTAGTTCCTCAGCATAGTCTAGTAAATGCATATGATAAATAATATTGTTACTGTCCTTGTTACTTACGATACGTTGGTGGTACTGGAATAATTTTAGGAATACATTCTCCTTGCTTGGCCTTTGGAAAGCATAGTCTCACCCTCTCCATTCCGGACTTCGTTACTGCCTGTTTCCTCCCATAATTTTCATTAAAATGCATTAGGGCAATTAATAACCTGAATTGTATTTATTTAATCATTTGTATATTATTGTAATTATCACCTTACCTGCAGTACATTCCTTCATAAGAAAAGGCTAGTAACTTGAGAGCAAAATGGTTTACTACACTATGGTAGCTCTCCAAGCTGCTTGTCTGATGGTGTGGTGACAGCTTCTTGACATCTGCTATGACTCTCTCATTGCAAATGACATCACAGACCTTTTCATAGACTTTGCCACCTTGTTAAATTATAACTACTAGGTTCCATTCATAATTATTTGTATTATACCTGGCTGGAGCCACTTTTTACGTTGATCTCCTAGGTCTTGAGTGTGGTAGCAATTCTCATGCTGATCACATAGATATTCCATCAGTGATTTCCACCGAATAGCCATCTCCTTCCCATCACCACCCAGGGTTTTCACCGCACACCAGTAAATGTGGTTGGTAATGCTTTTAATCCACTCACCCACCACTTCACAATCTTTGTATTTAGCTATCTTTAGTAGCTTCTTTTTAACACCTAGGAGCAAAAATTATAGAGTCAAACATGTACCCAAAATGACAAACCTTTTGCAACATGCCAAACATCAAAACGATGGTCAATATCTGGATAGCTTTGGCTCACAAATTTTGTAACCTGCTTGTGACGGTCAGTAATCAGTGCACCTATATTTATTGATTTCTCCATTAAAAATTGCAGAGCATTTTTCAATCCTTCCTTTTCCATGTGATTGCTAGATGCTACCAAATTGCTCTGCATAGTTAATAACATTATGAATAAAGAAACATTAGTTGTGGCAAACCTGAACAAGCTCTAGGTGGATAACTTTGTTGGAGGATAGGTCAATTATTCCGTATGACCATATTTGGCAAAATGCCCAGGACTATCAGCACGTCCATCACCACTGATAGTGAGTGGATTGTCACTAGCTCTACACTGTGCTAGCAATTCTGCCTGTTTTGTATCCCAAACTGATATGACTGCTGGCTCTAAGTACTCCTTCTGATGAATGCAGTATGCTCTATCTGTAATGCATGCAATGTTCATGTGAGATAGCACCCTGAGGACTTTTGTAGCTGTTTCTCCACTATATAAAATAGCTGCAGATAGTAGAATATTTCCTGCAGGGGTATCTTTGATATGTGGTTGACTTGCCCACACTTTGATATCCACAATGATGGCATACTTGCTTTACAGTAATATAGGTGCCCTTTGGCTTGGTTATGACTCCAGGACATGAGCTGTGACACAGTGTAGTGTGTAAATAGTTGTATGAGTGCTGATCTAAATATTATGTATTTGATTTCATCCCTTGTTGATCCTGGATCAGCTTCAGTGGATGGCTGCAGGTTGTCATCACTGTATTAATGCAAATTAGTGATGATTAATTGTTTATAGGTGTGGATGAATCAGTACTCACTCTGTTGTGGCTTCGTCTTGAGAAATTTGAAACGAGTCATCAATATCACCATCTTCAGGCTCACTTGATTCAGTGGTAGTATCTGCATGAGACATGAGTGTAAGAGGGGGTGCTGCCAATAGATCACACTGGGTTCCAACTGATTTTGTGCCAGGAGTAGTCATTGGGTCTATTCATTGGATACAGAGTATAGTAGCTATTTCCATACTGTAGTTTGTTTTGATGCTAACCTTTGTCATCTGCTCCTGACTGTATTTCTGTAGGTGTTCCTGACTGTATTTCTGTAGGTGTTCCTGACTGTATTTCCATAGGAATCATACCTGTTGAAGTAGATGCCAACAACAGAGGGCTGCCTACGTCTTCAACTGGGGAACTACTCCTTGGATCATCCGCACTTGATTGCATGGTTGAGCTGGTGTCTAGTAGCTCTTCAACAATCTGTATTAATAATGTTTTAATACATATAATTATTAGCTATGTTGTTTTTTCCAACATACTGCTTTTTGCTTTCTTCGTTCTGAAGCTGGTCTACGAGATTGTGTTGACATTTGGCAGCTGTTGCTGCTGCTACCACTGCGAATAGGCTTGGGGAAAACAGTTGGAATGGCGTCTGGCTTGAGGCACGGCTTCTTGGCTGGAATGCCCATTTCTTCACGATAAAGTCGCCCTTCTGTGTTAAAGCATTCAGGTTCGAAATGCTTCGAGCAAATTAAGGAAGCAGTTGTTGGTCCTTTCCAATCCTTACACTGTTGATGCACAGCCCTTACGCACTTCGAGCGAACTGCTGCATCACTAGGAAATCCGTGTAAGCTGTAGCCCATACCTCCTTCAGTGTGACAACCAGCAACTACACAACGTCTTGGCATAGCGTCTTCGTTTCTAATATTGTTAGGTGTTAAAGTGAACTTGAATTTAAACTAGATTTTGATAGTCATAGCTATGCTATTTTATGCAATACGCGTACCGGAACTCTTCTTGTGACGATTTATGATGTCACAAAATTACCAAACTTTATGGGTTAATATCTCGTAATATCAGCATAATTGAATTATTAAAATGGTGTTTTTGTGCATTGCTTGATACAAACAATACATCCATACAATAAAATCATACATGAATTTTCCATTTCAGTTGACCTTTAAGGGTGTGGCCGCTACAGGATAAACGCAGGTGCTACTAAAATGCCCGACTGAATATACAGAGTGCTTAGAATGTGATGCTATGGGCATTTATATATCGAAACCGTCATATGGCAGTTGTGGCGGTGAGATGGTTAAATTTTCATGTCAGTTGATGATTTTCCTTGTCAAAGAAATTTTGATTCTACTATGTACTTCTTGGTACTCCTGAATTTCTGGTCATTGGCTTTAGATGTTGTTTTCGTTATTATTAAAGCTTTACAGTGACAGTTGTGAATAAAACTTAATAGTGGGTACATAGTATTGTCAAACCATAAGGCAAAAACAGTTTGGAGTGTACTTTTTAGTTGACTACAGATCCTTAATCTTATTTTGTCCCAAATTTAGTCCATTATTCTATGGCCTATTTGGAAGATGGCAACAACTAACCTACTAGTGATGAAATCTGTCTATCAAACTTTAATGTACAAAACTTTATATACTCAAGAAAAAAAAACCTATTTCAATAACAGTACAATTTGGTGCATGGAACTGTATGAATTAGTAACTGAATTCATGTAAACTTACTAAGGGAGAGATGTGTACATCTTATTTGATTGGGTTTTAACAATGCCTATTGAAATTATACAAATACATACCTCCACTTTGGTTTATATTCGTCAGGTGATGCATGACTGACATGCACAACAATGAAGTTGTGTAGAGCAATCAAAAAATCAATAGGTGAAGCAATCTTCTGAAGTGCTTGTTGAAGATTAGTTTTCTCAAGAGGAGCACGGTATGCTTTGTCAAGTCTGTCAAAAGGTGCCTGTGAAGAAGCAATAGGAATGTATAAGTACAATTGAATAATCACATAATAATTGTGAATGGTTAGATGGCTATGGATGAACAATTAGAGAAGGTTTCAGGTTCAACATACCACATGAACTGTTGTAATTGCAAATAAACAACTTATCAACATTTTCATGATTTTATTTTCACAAGCAATCGTCCCTACAAAAATACTTCTCTATCTTTGAAAAATGGTCAGCCAACTTTTGACTCCTTTTCTAACATTGGATGCACTTTAAAAATTCTTCCTTGTAATTGAAGCTATTTTCAACCATGAATAGAAGCCCTTATGGCCACTTATTTCTGTAATCCCATCACAACTTTGATTCTATTATATAATTTCTTTACCTTTTTCAATTCTGTTAATTGACAACTCTGCACTACAGACACAAGTCCCCACAGTGAAATAGCATTTGCAAGAACACAGTCTCTGGTGGGCTACACATACAAGAAACAGCGTAAACATACACTTAACTACTGTATATATACACACATACATGTAATCATACATATATAATTCATTTAGTGCAGGAGAGTGTGTTGCAATAATAATTCATGGTGCATGCATGTACAGTATTAGTGATTAAAGTCTCGTGAGAGTGCAAGTGATTAAAAATCTCACCAAAAGGGTGTGGCACCCTTTTCACTCAATAGTATTCATCCCATTTATTTGGGACGAATACTCAAAATGGGTGCCACACTCTTTAATTAACAAGTTTTTAATACTTGCACTCTTGCGATACAACGTTGCAATTGAGTGGTACTGTAGAAAGAGGGTAATCATTTGTTGAGCAACAATGTACATATCTTTTGCCAGTGAAAGCTCTTGTCATATGTACATAACAGTTGAAATAAAGCTATTGCTGTGCTTAGGCAATAATTTAAAACTAGATGCATATGATATGTTAGGTACTATGCTTTCTCTAGGAAATTAAAACGCTGGGTGATATTTGGTTGTCATTCAGTAGTTTGGCATTTACTAGTACTGATCATCAGGTAATAACACCCAGGACAACTTCTGATGTTCCCACATATACATATAGAAGTTGAAAAAGATCATTCCATTAATAACCCGATAGTTGTTAATTCTCTAGTCACCTGTCTAGTAGGCATTAGACATAGGCGGTGTTTGCATTCACAGATGTAATAAAGTACTTACAAACTTCCTCCACTTGATAGAGCAACAAATGCGTTGACAGAGTTTATAGTTATAGTAATCTTGCAAAGAAAGTTGATTACATGCTATTGTATGTTTGAAATTTCAGTCCTTAATTGAAACAAATAAAAAACTACAACCCACCATTTAAACCTTTTGAAGAACGGCGAGATAACGGGCTATATACATGTTGAATTGTGATAAAATTTAAAAAAAAAATTTTTTTTTTTTGGTAGACTTTTCAGATGTACCATTCATTACCAGTGCAAAAGTTACAATTTGTATATTTAATAATTATTCATTAGGCTCATTGAAAGTGATTACCTTAGGCAAACTTCGTTGCATTGCCAGCGTCTTTGTGACATACTGATGGAATGTTTTGTCAGGTGCACCTCCAGCAGATGCTAAAAATCCTAAAACAATTTCTATGACATCCAAAAATTCACTCAATTTTTGATGGTTCAGTTTCTTTATCTCAACTAGAAGACTCTTCTTCTTTTCAAGTGGCAAATCTTCCTGCATTTTAAAATTATAACAGGTTAATTGTATATCTATGTTTCAGTGTGTATAAATGGAGTAGACCATGCATAATTAGCAATGCATTATAAAAAGTACATTCCTAATTGTTTAATTAATTAAACCCTTTGTCACCTTCATTATTTTTATAAAATTACAAGAGACAAAACAAATAATGTGTGTAACTTTTGTGTGATATGGTTTTTGATCCAGAGACAATTATAATGTTTTTCAAATCCCAGTGAAAATGTCAGGCAACCTAAAGCATTACCTGACATTGATACACAGTTTGTCATAATAGGAAAATCCTTATGATAGAACAGAGTGACTCAACCTACGTATAATAATAATAATACAAATCATTGTTGTCAAATTGCGTGACAATGCTTCACTATAAAAACTACAACTTCCTTCTATTTTGATCTGACATTTTGTCAGGCAGGTTCCATTATGGTCGGCCATGCATGATAATTATTTTCCTGACAAATGGCCTATGTCAGGCAGTATAAATTGACTCTGAAATTATATTATGACTGCTATTTATTTTCTATCTCAAACATAATTCCTATAGTTTAGTATACAGTACAATATGTCATGTGAGTGGCATCCTCTCACATGATGTGTCACAAATGAATCAATTTATGAGTTGAGTGTTGCGATTCATAATCATATAAGTCTAGCAGTGTAACAAGCTGGGGGTTGGTCTGGGAGGGAAATCAGATGTTACTACATTGTAAATACTCCTTGTCGAAGATGAAGAAGATTAAAAGTTGAAGATTAACATTAGAACTGTGCGATTTGTAATTAACCCTTTGTACCAGGCATAGGTACCCAAAAAGACCATTTAATAATACTGTAGCAGTATTTCTGTTGTATGTTCACATACAGAGGTAAGGCAAAAGGAGTGACACATACAGATCAGGGACGTAGCCAGGAATTTCTTGAAGGGGTTTGGATTTGAAGTGGAATGTCGTTGGGGGAGGAAAGAAGGGCCTGGGTGCTTCCCCTGGACCACATTTAAACAAAAATGATGCATACACAAAATATGCCCTCAAGTAGTAACATTAAAAGAAGCTTGAACCCCTCAGTTGTTGATAGTCAGTATCTTCAAGACTCAGCTTGTACTCCACTATATTCAAAACATCATTTTCCAGCAATATTTAATAAATAAACCAAAGAAAGTGGGGTTTGTCCGAACCATCCGAACCCCCTGGCTACACCCTTGCAGATTTTTGATACTTTGGATATTAGTGTTGTACAGACTCGCCAACTAACCTCCACTACTGGAACTGTGAAAATGCACTTGATGACAGTTGTAAGTCATATCATGCAGTACAATAATACTGGGATCATGACACCGTACACCTAACAACTTGGTGCAAGTGTAATGAGCCAAATAACATGAGGGATGGTAGAGTTGGATATTACAGCCACTGACGGGGCCAAAGTTATCCTGTCAGTCACACATGCCAATGCTGTAGGAGAAGAGGACATGTGATGTTCAACTGTTGGTATCTGTCCATCTAAATTCAACTCCAAGCCATAATCAGCAAACTGCAATTCAGACACATGAAAGGTTTTCAAAGGAAGAACATGTGCTTCTAGCATTGCAAGTGTATATTCACCTTTTGTTTCTGAAGAAACAATTTCTGCTCCTGGCTCAGATTCTCTGGTCCCTGTGACTATTTTGCAAGATACAGGAGCATCAGTCGTCATTGTTGGAGTGTATTATTTATTACCTTAAGCAGGTTTAATGAATACTGGTATTCATGTTTTACGTATTTTAAGGAGTGAAGCCGGGAGTAGTTGGTATACCACTGCACACTGTTAATTTACAAATATTATTCTGACATAGTGTAGGTTGTAGTATAGCTGAGTCTTCCAGTGAAAGGAGTGATACTGGTATTGGAAAATGATTTGGCATGAGATAGAGTTTTAGCAGAACCATGTGTACCTAGCTAAAAAGGGAAAATGCATTGTACAGCCCAAGTAATGGCTAAGCTCCTAACAATATGATTCGGAGATTTGCCACAAATGTGGACAGAATGATGTGATACACATGTACTTTCTCGCCTGAACTGACACTGACACAGTGATTCATTTTATTTCACATGTTATGTGTTAAGGATATTTTTCATCTATATTGACTAGGCATCTTGCATTAGATACATTGCTAACTGTTAAATCTAGTGCCGTATCAGATAGTACTGTATAGTAGGAGTAAGGACCACTAAGGTTTGGGATTTCTTATGAAAAGATATCTACCGAAAACCAGCCTCACTTTTCCTTCACGACAACGTGGCAATATTGGTTAAAAATGACTATTATAGCCTTCAACAAAGATTACTTTCAACAAGTTGCTACAGAATTGAAAAAAGATCTACTGACTCCTGTCTGACTGACTGACTGACTGATGCCTTCAGAAACGTGTAACTCTACAATGGCAAACATCATGACCTAGATTTCCACACCATTCAACATCACTTTAGCCCAACACAAGTCCTTTCACCAACTGCAGTAGCTGCAGTGCATGCATAATAAAATTGTCTTGAAACGAAGATTTTCCAATGAAAATGTACAGTTCACATGAACATGTCCAACCTGAGATGCATTGTGATGGCTGATATGTCTTTTCTCTGACGCAGGGTCATCAGTCACGAGTTATGCTTACTGACAAGCATAAAACAGCCAAGAAGAACTTCTTAGTGTGCACCTTCAGCTTGTCCACACTTAAAGTCCCATTAGGGAAAAATAGTCTGCATACTATCAAATCTCTATCAGGCATTCGCACAAGGTACAGTATATAACCGAATGTTGTCTAAACATTTTACAAAACCTGTTATAATGGTTTTAAAAAGCCCTGTATGTAACCTGTTATGCTGTAATGTTACAAGTAGAAGGAATAATTAGGAATTTCAAATTTGAGTAGGGATCATAGAAATATAAAAGCAGGGAGGAATTCTAGTGCAAATTTAATCCCTATTTCAGTCTTATATAGTACTAGTGGGGCAAAAAAATTATTAATTTTCAACAAGTAGAATAGGGATCAAAGATTTGATTTTGAAAAAAACTGCGTAAACAAGAAGTAATAGGGATGATAATCCACAAAATTCTATGCATCATCAGTTCAAAGCAAGTTATTTGAATAGTGTACACTCAATTTGCGATTCCTATTTCAACATTTTAACAAAATTTAACCACAAGTTGAAATAGGAATCGCAAATTGAGTGTACACTATTCAAATAACTTGCTTTGAACTGATGATGCATAGAATTTTGTGGATTATCATCCCTATTACTTCTTGTTTACGCAGTTTTTTTCAAAATCAAATCTTTGATCCCTATTCTACTTGTTGAAAATTAATAATTTTTTTGCCCCACTAGTTTCATGATTTTTTTCATGTCCATGCACATGGACTACTTCTTAAATATACGTTCAACAGTACATGATTGTTTAATAAAGAAACCCATTGTAATATCAACTGGCAATAAACAATTACATAAATAAGTTTAATAAACAATTAGTTAACAATACAGTTAACAATACAGTAAACAATACCACTTTCCTTTGACGAGTAGATAAATCCACTAGTGTGACCGTTTACTGCAACGAAGCGGTGCGAAATCTCAACACGAGTAAAACACACGCTTGACAAAACGTGGTCGACTCCAATTAAAGTGCTGAGTATACGGAGTATCCCGCTTTTCATTTTTCAATCGCGTACGGAAGGGACACACCCCTTTTCAATTCGAAATTTACCAGTGTGTTCCAATAGCTTACAAGCCTTGTTATGTCTACTCTTAGCTGGTAAACAGCTGAAGAATATAATAGAAAGTATACACGAAAGGCGTACAGTAATAGTTTAAGTGACGAGGTGCGGGCCACACCCCCTTCACTGTCTCGTAATGAAGGAAGTCTAAAACCCGAGTTTCAGTGAACAATAGTTATGTTTAATGTTTAGTGTGATACAACTTGATGCATTTTAGTCCTGTGAGCTAAAGCAATGGAATTTTAAACAATTCTATATTATCATCTGTATGGCTTCTCGATCGAATGGCGTCTCGAAGAGTGATTCTTGCTCTATATCTCGCAATCGCATTAGAGAGGGAAGATTTTAATACCACACAGACCTGGGTACGAATGTTTTTTAAATACGCCATACGTTTTTAGGGCTGATATCTACTTCCTACGAGCTGTAGGCGCGCGAAACAAGAAAGAAAGAAGAAAGAAAGAAGAAGATGGAGAATCTAACCGTTTTCAAAATTTTAAAAAACACCTAAAACCATTTCCCTTACTTTTAATACTTGTTGGCTAGTGTTGTAAACACAAAAGAAAGGTCTAGAATGTTTTAGAAATAAAATTTAAAGCCCGGAAGGCTGCTTTTGGCGTGCGTTCTATTAGAGTGTTTTGAAAAATTTCTGCCTGATCCCTATTATGTACCACTACCGTGGTACATGATAGTGGCACAACCAAAAAATTGTGCACTTTTTCATAAAGCCATGAAACTTTCCACATAAATAGTACTCCTCAATACATGTATTTTTAGATATAGTGCCATTGCTGATTTGACCTTAGGTGACCTTTACGGCCATTTTTGTACAGAAAATTGATCCTTTTGTCTTTAACTCCCTGAGGCAGTAATTAACTTGTTAAAAAACATGATACCAAACAAAAGTCATGCTAATAGAAACAACTTAGTTTTCATTTGAAATCAATAGGTGATTTCATTCTTAAGTTATGAGTATATTTATTAGCTGCAAAATTTGATAAATTTATGCATAATTATCTGCCTACAGGTAATTCACACCTCGAGGGCAGGTAAACTTATCAAATTTTGCAGCTAGTAAAAATGATCATAACTTTGTAATGAAATCACTTACTGACTTCAAATAAAAACCAAGTTGTTTCTATCAGCAAGATCTTTGTTTGATACCATGTTTTAACAAGTTAAGTACTGCCTCAGGGGATGGTATATTTAGCGGAATTGGTGGAAACGGCAGAATTGGCGGAAACAGCAGAATCATCATTAATTTTACAGATTATGGAAAGCCTTAGAACACCCACTACCAGTTAGCTACTCACTGTTACATATATAAGTACAGCTACGTAAAACTCACCACAATTGAAGCTCATGGTCTTTGTAGCACCAATTTTCTGTATTCTTGCAATTTACTCTGTGGTAATCAATTCTTAGATGGTAGTCTTATCTCTATTTTTTTTGTACAGATCAGGCTTTACAGGCTCTCCAAGCCTATACAATTAATACCAATACTAATTTTATGTGATTGATTACCATGTTTTGAATTGCAGCAAATTGGTGTTGAATGGTCAGGCTTAGTCTTGGGTGGCCATACTTTATTTTCTCAGGGTGGTGTTTACAGATTTTCAATTATAAGTGCCCCCCTTGAAGGCACTTCTAGTAATATGTGCTTCAAAATACAGGGTGTGATATGACTACACTCTAAGAGTGCCACAGATGATGTTAAGCTGCAAGAAGACAGAAAATCGGTGCTACAAAGACCATGAGCATCAATTGTGGTGAGTAGCTAACTGGAAGTGGGTGTTCTAAGGCTGTCCATAGTCTGTAAACTATGATTCGACTGTTTCCATCAATTCCACTATTCTGCTAAATATACCATCCCCTGCCTCAGGGAGTTAGACATTTTTTTGTACAAAAATGGCTGTAAAGGTCACCAAAGGTCAAATCAGCCATGGCACTATATCTAAAAATACATGCATTGAGGAGTACTATTTATGTGGAAAGTTTCATGGCTTTATGAAAAAGTGCACAATATTGCCAATTTTTGGGGGGGCTACGCTGCTATCCTTGTCAAAACTGAAGTGGGGATTAAAATTTGCACTAGCATAGTTAGAGTAGTAGGTGCCTTCCCTTGTTTCACTGCTTTCTATTTCTATGATCCCTTAAAGTAAGGATTAAATTTATATTAGTATTGTTGCAAGGGTAGAGATACCCTCTCTTGTTTGACTGCTTTTTATTTCTATGGTCCCTAATTCTGCTATCTTTATTCTACTTTTTGTGTAGGAAAGTCCCACTCAAGTTTTCAGTGCATGACACACCCACTTCAAACAGACACAATGAAAAACTTCTCTAACTTTGTACGCTTAGGTTGTGGTTCCTCTAATCAAGAGTGTGTGGTAGATTCAGACTGATTTGCTGTTTGCTCTGTCTTTAGGTTATAATCCCTTTCTTGCAATATTGTAGATGTTAGCTCAACCTTGACTGCACTTTGTACCACCATTTTTTGTCGTTCTGTAAGCATAGGAAGCTGTTTGAATCTGGGATCCAAGTACATGGATACATGAAGTATATTTTCAATTTTACCACCTCGGTATCTGGTTATCAAATTTTGCTTTATTTTTTCTTTAATTGTCTTTGTAATATCTTTATCATTGCTGTCTGTAACTAGCAACACTGTTAAAAGATGATTTAGTATTGGGAATACCACACCAATAGTTGGGTATAATTCTCCACTAAAAATTTCTGTTGCCTGGTAAAAATGTTCCAAAATTTTAACCAATTCCTCCATGGTAGCAATTTCATCTGTAGAAGGCATGAGTGATCTATTACCTCCATCTTCCAACAGCATAGCACAAATAGCTTGTTGTTGCTCTAAGAACCTCTTTAACATTTCGTATGTGCTACCCCATCTTGTGATGCAGTCATTTATCAACTGGTGTTCATGTAAGCTCAACAGCTTTTGCTTCTCCCTTAATTTTGACATAGATTTTGGTGACCTATGAAAATGGGCCACTAGTCTTCCAACTCGAGCAAGTGTTGAGTGGACTTTTGGCGCATCAAATGCCTTCTTCACCCCAAGTTGCAACGTGTGGCCAATACAAGGTAAGTTGAACAAATCCAGATCACTGATTGCATTTACCATATTTTTGGTATTGTCGGTAACTACAGCCACTACTTTTTCATTGTTGATGTTCCAGTCACTCAACATCTGTTGCATTGCACTGCTAATATTAGTAGCTGTGTGCTCTCCTGGTAGTTCCTTTGTTGATAAACAGTAGCTTGCAAGTTCCCACGAAGAGGTGACACAGTGAACAGTGAGGCTAATATAGCTTTTTGTGCTATGCTGAGCCGTCCAATTATCCGTAGTCACACTGCAGTACTGCACAGAAGATAACAATTTCTCAGTTTTCTCTCTTTTACGGGTGTACTGGAATCACCGTATTTATAAAGTAAGGTCGAGATGGAATTTTAAAACGTGGCTCAGCTGTATGCATCAATTGTTTGAATCCAGCGTTCTCCACCACGGACAATGGCTGCATATCAGACGCAATTAAGTTACCAACTGCCTCAACCAAACTTTGCCATCATTCACTGTCTTTTGGTAGTGGCTGACTTCGTTCTAAAACCTTCAGTAGCGTTGGCTGCGTTTGCTCTAAAAGTTTGTCTTTGCCTCCCTCCTCCTTTAACAATAGTGAGTATTCATTTTGATGGTGCCGTTCCAAATGAGTACGAAGGTTAGTTGTATTCTTAGAATATAAAACTTCTGCCAAACAAAGTCGACAAACAGCTTTCTCTCTTACCAGAATCTCTTCTTCATTAGTGAAAAACCCAAAATGCTTCCACACGTGGCTTTTCCCCATAGGGTTTCAGACTATTCTGTCATGTGTATCACTGCCAGACGCCATTTTTAACAACTCAGCAAATACATTAATTGGTTCAAGTGCGCATGCTCAAATACCGATTAATCAATACATCGATGTATTGATTCAGGTAAATTTGAATCGATCCTGTATCACTCTCATTATGTATCAATTCGTATCGATACATCGATATATCGTTGCAACTCTAGTCTGTAATAGCCTGAATTACTGACATGAAGTCTACTTTTAGTTTGTTCATGTTGGTATGGATGGGCTGATATGCACACATGTATACACCCGGACACACATTTTTCTAAACCAATTTCAGTAACTGGGGTACACACTCACAGCTGGTCATTGGCTGGCTGTCGGTTAAAAAACAATAATTATTTTTTTATGTTAGTGAAGGGATCACAAAGTTGTGTATCCCTACATGCCTGTATGTATAGGCAGGAAAATCTCTTTATTTTAATTTTAATTCTCATCAAGAACACACTTGTCTGTCACACCAGTGTCTTAGATTATACCAAACCTTCCCATATGCATTGGCACAATTTCACAAACGCAACTATGTCACTAAAGGTACTCAGCCTTATGATTAAATGTACCATTTATAAATGGTGGCTCTTAATGTTCAGCTTTTACAAGTATGAAACCTCCCATTTCCTCACCTCCTACTTTTAATTGCATTCCTATTTTCTTAGTAACCTATGAGACCAGAAATGTACTTTTGCAATTGCTAAGTACCTGTTGCAGATATATATATGGGAACTGCATCAAAACAACTTTGAAGACAACTTAACACAACTACAGTATAAGCCACACAGTTGCATTGACTTACTAAAAGTGTTGTAAGTGCTTGAAGCCTTCATTTCTTGCAATGGTGCTAGTTTACAATAATAACATAGGACTGTGGGTGTGCATATGTAGATATAGGTAAGCACACATTATTATAATATAGACAGAGTCAACCCTTGCCAGCATTTGGTGTAAATAATCTTGTCACTTCAAAAGTATTATGCAAGTACTTCAAAAGGATCACACAAACTTGTAAGATTTACCTGTGGGACTTTAGCTAAAATAGACTGATAAAAAGTAGCATCATGAGCATCTTTCCGGAGCACAACTCTTGGCATTCTATCAATCAGAATTAGTGGTTTGCCAAAGATAAACTTGTCAAACAAATCTCTTTCTATAGCTTGATGATCATATTCAACATCAGTTCCTTTTCCATAATGTAGAGAATATTGACAGTGGGTGAGTATTACTGGGATTAGCTTGTACTCATAGGAAATGACATGGCAAGTTTGAAGCTGACTCAGCGGTATTGCATGTTGCAATAGCTTTTTACACATCCTTCAGAAATGACATAGAGAATACACATGGTGATCACAGATTACTAAAATCCTATAACAGGTGACTTACTGAGGATTATCATAAGTTTCTGGTAGATTATTATAGCAGTATGTCATGAATTCATTGTGTTGCTTTACTAGGAAATCAACCAGTGATGTGCTGCAAATTCCTTCTCCTGTCGTAGTTGGTAACAAATATGCCAATATAGTATCATCAGTAATTTCTGGTGTAGCATTTACGTATTCAGGAGGTACTCTTAATCGACCTGTTGACAAATAATGAAAATAAACAAAATTAAATTGTTACAATCACCACAGGTAAACAATTTCAAAACTTTAATAGTAGAAAGCCTTGTACGTCTATGCAGAAAACCTTTCTATAACAGTACTGTACAAGCAGTAGTTATTCATTAACAACAGCAATCACTACATGCAGCAGTGTGTTGTGTAGCCTAAGAAGCCAGCGCACCACACCAATCACCTATTAACAGGTACATAATAACACGACTTTCATGCATGAGTACTCATCTTGTACTGTAAATGAAATGATTCTACAGTGGAATTCTGCTCCAGGCAGCATATTTCACTTACAGTATGTGCAAATAAAATAATAGTAAAATTTTCTTTGTTTTCTTTTTTCACACATTTACAACATCTGTTGTAAAATAGAAGTGCTTTACTCATTGTCTTAAATTTGGCACACATAAAGGAGGTCCAAAGCCAAATTTCAGTACCATTGTTGGTGAATTGATTGTTTTGTCATAACTACATGTAAAACCACTTAAAGGAATACGTGAGTAAGTTGGAAATTTGTTTGTGAATAATCTACCTATTATACAAAGTTCAAACATATTATCTGACATATAATAATATGAAAGTCAACAAATGTTTGACTTAGACTCCAATCTCTATATTATACGTATTAATGAATGGCACCATTTTCTTAAACTACTACTTAATATTTATATTTTTCTCAGTATTCTTGTACTTGCAATCACTAACGTTGATTAATAACACAATTAAAATAATAACAGGTACAGTAGTGGAGGTCCTGCACCTAGAGCAGCCAACAGTGCTAGCTGCAATAATGAAATGCTAGCAGCAAATCCCCAGCTGAAAACCCCTAAACAATATCCTCTCACATCATTACAACAAAGACAGTTAAGTGCTACAAATATTCAACTAACCATTATTTTGAAGTTGACTCTTTAGCAGTAGCCATGCCTTATTAAAAGCATTCACCATTTCAGCAAACATCTCTTTCTCTATTTAAAAATACACTATCATTTAAAAATTGTAAAAATCACCACAATAATTAAAAATGAAAACACCATTTTCACTGGTAACATTTACACAAAATTTTGAACCTAAGGTACTATAACATTCAGAAACTTTAGTACCATAAACAAACATATTGTTCCACAAAAAGAAACCCTGCAAACAAGCTCTGATATAATGCGCATGAGCAAGACAGGCTTTTTTTATAGTTTGCAGATTGATGAATACAGAAGTATGAATATATGGCAACTGCATCTGGTACAAAATTTATATAATTTGTGTTAAATTATCCAGCAGTGAGTATGGAGTTACTCGTCACCTTGTTTTAATGACTTTTTATAACTTCCAATAGTTTCACGTAACTGTCTTTCTTGTCCTACTTCTTGGTGGAAGTGATCAAACAAGTACTTTTGCAGTTTTAATATTCCAGGTAAATACTGCATTGCTCTTAGTACTGATTCCTGCAATTAATGTAAGTTCTACATACGTAAAAGCAAAATGATATAAGCTATACCTGATGAAGAAAATAACTAAGTATCTTGTGATCTTTACTCTTTAGGGAATGCAACAAATGTTCCAGTGACACTCTGGTCCGGTATCTCCACAATGCAGCATGTATAGCACCCTGATCATCACTTTCGGTCTTACTTTCATACATACTCAAGTAAAAGGTATCAGTATCTGTTCAAAAAATAATTATTTTAGCACAACAACAAACTAAGCATTGTTTCTAATTTTGCACTAGCACCTATATAATATAGACTATTGTAGATAGAAAACAAAAACTGAACAATTGTGCTGCGTTCTCAAAAAATATATATTTTTTTACTTAAAAAATTTAGCAGAGAAAGATGGACTACCATTGTTCTTGGAACTAAAACTGTACAGAACACTTATATTCTACACATGCATGACACTTCATTGTAGCGCTATGCAAATTGTTGTTATGGTATATGCCACACTGTTGCTAAATCACACCCCACATTGCTGCATGTGCATGACCATACATGGTATTCTCAAAGCACATGATGCACTGTATAGCCACAGGTTGTAGCTAGATAGCACTCCTTGCTGGCATTGTGCATTTACCTGTTGGTACTGATTTTTACCCTACATACGGTGACAGCCACTATCTTTAAACAAACAGTGCCATGGAAGAGACTGATCCATATCTCAATTATTAACATAACTTTATTGTACTACAATTGTCATTGCTATTATATAACATCAGATTACACAAAGTAACTAATGTAAACCGACTTT
Organism: Dysidea avara; assembly: GCF_963678975.1. NCBI lineage: Eukaryota > Metazoa > Porifera > Demospongiae > Dictyoceratida > Dysideidae > Dysidea > Dysidea avara. Next base: position 38,041,028 of record NC_089272.1, read on the forward strand.
CCCAGCTTTACCAAACTCAATACTAGGTTTATCCTGTACAGCATCTCACTTGTGAAGAGGTTTCTTGTGAGTGTGCTTAATAAATGTCAGCACAGCTAAGTGATTAAAGCATTGACCTGGTAGTTCTGCTTTTTCCCAGTTGCTGTTGCTGTTGCTTGTAACTTACTCACAATGCTCCAGTCTACCCAGCTATATAATGGGGACCAGGTGGTCTGGTGATAGAAAGTTCTGAAAATCTCCTAAAAGCATTTTTTGAGGATATTTGACCTGGGCCTAGACTTGTACAATACAAAGCTACAGTTGACAGTGCCACACTTTATGTGCTTTTGCAGTAAGTTAATTTCTGAGATCTTTTCTATTAGAATTTCATATTCAATTTTTAAAAAGTGGATGGACTATACACGTACGTACTGTTAGTACAGTATTGTACCTTTTATTATAGCACTATACAAGGTCTTTAATCTTTGATCAATCTTATCAATGAGTGGTTCAATTAGGTATTTGTTAATTTTTTCTTCCCATGATTGCCTGTTTTCATCAGTAGACCACTCAATATCATTTGGACTCTTGGCAGTGGACCAGCCTGTATATGATACACATATAAGATAATTGTTCAAGTCAACTCAAAATACTATTATTTTACCTGGAAAATCACCAGCAGGTGTCTCAGCTATTCGTTTGAATAACAAATGAACAACTAAAACTGCATCATCAAAACTGCAACTTAGTGAAGTTGCTAGCAAACACAGATCCTTCTCTAGATTTTTCCAAAAGAATTGTGGCAGAGCATCAGCTTGAACACTTGGATTAACAAAGCTTGACAGATCACTACGTTGGTTCCCATTCTGTTGAGGTGGAAATAGAAGAATACTTGGATTAGGAAAATGTGCTTGCAAACAGAACTAGTAGTAAAATTACATAAGTAAATTACATAAGTAATTTCAGAAAATCACATAAATGTCAAATTCGGTAGTAAGTGAGGAATACTTTAAAGGAAAAAGCACAGCTGAAAATTGATGCACATATAATTGAGCATCAATTCTGCAAACTGGGGATGTTAAATTGCATTTATCATTGATAATTAGTACACAGTATGCAACCTTGAAAAATTTGTGACCAGATCTGCAAGAACCCCGTATGTTAGTGCATTTTCAGAATTCCATTTTATTACATTTTCTTTATCTAGATCACCAAAGAAATGGTCAACCAAAGTTTCAACTCTAGAAGCCAAGAACTTTTGAAGTTGCAGTGCTACAGAGTGGTAATAGCAGAGAAATTGATTTGTACAGTGATAATACAAAAAATAAACTACAGGTGCTTAAATAAATGGTCATAACTTTGGAATGCAGTCCTGTACTGATATGTAACTTGCACCATTGGATTCTCCATTAACAGGTGAAGCCATAGATGGATATGTTTTGTCTTTCAGGTATTTCCTAGAAGCTGGGCAAAGACAAAAACGTGAGAAAAAAACAATGACAAAATGCTTATCCAACGTAAGGCAAACTAACGTTCATAATTATCTTCTCTCTCCCTAGGAGTACTGACACGAAACAAAGATTTTCAACCATCTTTTGCTTTGGGGATCATGATGCTACCATATAGTTTTTGCTGTTATCACCTTCCTTCAATGTGAAACAAGTTTCAATTTTGGAAATATTTCACCCATTGCGTTTATTACATTCTACTGTAAAATTAGGTTGGCACTAACATATGGGATTCCTGCAGATCTGGTAACAATTAAAGATATGGTTACCTCTGAAAAACAGCTGTTCCAAGTCAGAATGGCATGTAGTAGTACTCTTATCATTGTACAGTTCTTATGCATCAAACTTCTAACATGTTCAGGTTCTTTACTACGTGCATCAGCTTTTCCAAGTATGTGGCCAGTATCAATCACTCTGTGACAACAGCTAGCTCACATGCATTTGTAGAAACTTACACTTACTTTGGTTTAAACTTACTACTGCCACTTTTATGAGCTACTGACCCACATTCACATTTTACATCTTCATCAAACTTTTCACACTGCATTCAATCAATCATAATACAACACAATGTAAATCAATATTTTAATATCCTAAACTGGACACTTTTAGTGGCCAGATTTATGATTTTCTTTACAGTCACATATGGCGGCCTGCAATGATGTTAGTGTTAATCGGTTTAATAATGACAGGTATATGAAGTTTATGCTGTTCAAACTGTGTTAATGTTGGAAACTAACAGATGTGGTACTCACCACAGTGCTTGGGCAACAGCAACAGCCAACAACTTTCAGAAGTGCTGTAATACCACTTATGTGATTCTGCACAATTTAGGAAATGTAGAGCCATAGCTATCTACTTTCCTCAATGTAAATCTTTCTGTTACTTTTACAGTACTCATTATTTGCATTAAACATATACAGTACAGTGTTTTGTGTAGCTTGACCAATTAGCTTCAACAGGCTAATGATAGCCGCCATATACAGTGATAAACCAACTGTGCATGTACAAATACATATTATTGAATGTGTGTATTGCTTACGTACATCATCAGCAATCACTAGAAATGTGTGCTGATTGCCACATGCTGTGGGGATAAAATTAGAAACATATAAAATAATTATAATAAAAGTGTAAAAGCGAGTTTAGCTCACTATAGTATGATCCCAATAAATCATCAGAAGTTGCCAGGTTTTCTGATGGAATTGGCATTGTTGGAAAATAGGGATGCTGCAAAATGGAACAAAAATCTTAAACATGATACGTAGGTATAGCTTTATAACTATACCAAACACAATTAGCCCTGTACTGAGCCACTAGTACAACCATTGGTGTTGGGGGCAATAATCATGCACATGACATTTTTTATTATTTAGTTTAACCCTTAAACCTGCAGCCGTTTTACAAAACGCAAGCACTGTAAACGCATAATCCAGAAAACTAGATTATACGCACGCCTTTTAAACAAACTAATATAGAACAAGAACTGTTAAAGCTGTCTAAAAACTACAAACACCATGTTACTCACCGTTAAATTGCGCTTTAAATGAGTCTATCCTTCGTCGCATCCTTTCATCTCAGAATTTTACTCTGTGCCTTTAAAGTACAAAAGAACTATCTCTTCATCTTCCTTTGCACATCGATACACCAAACGCCATAACTTGGCCGTACTTCATCGTAGAAACATTTTCTTGGTGTCATCTTGGTCATCACGTGATGGCGATTCCGTTGATATACAATGATCATGTGATTGACCAAATGGCTGGCAAGAACACTAACGATACGGATGTGAAACAAAACAAACTGATTCATCGCTTCATAGTGCATGAGTTCCTTGTTGTTTGTTAATAGTTTGCATACTGTTACAAAGGGTAGACCTTCCCAGGTTAGAAAATCTCTATTTCTAAGAGATTGGATAAATGCTTTGCAAGATATGCCTGTTTAAAACCATGCATGTATGTAAAATGGCTAAAATATTGTGTGTTTTTCGTTTGTGTTTTATCAAATCCAGTTTTCTGGATTATGCGGGTTTAAGGGTTAAATCATGATCATGATTGTTGGCCTCTACACTACCATGATAGGTGTACTTTGCACTTAACAGTACTATTTCATTAATGTTGAACTTACTTCATTACTAGAAAGTAACAATAATTAGATATGAGTAATACAGATATGAGTAATACATATAAAGTTTGGGTTTCTAAATTCCATGGAACCCTGTGTTTTGATGTCTAACTTATTTAGACTGTATCTTCACTGCTACTTGTTGTACCTTCACAGCGTTCATTAGTAGAAACAAACCCAACCTGTAACTTGTAACTGTACTTGCTATCCAGTTAAATGCTTATGCATTGTCAATGTTACAAGCATGTAACTGCCATGTTTTGCATCGCCTCAGAGACAGAGATCTATTGACACATAAACCAGGGATTTACAGGATTTAGATACTTGTAAGTAGCCAATGACATTCAAGTATTTCACCTTGCTGTGGTTTAAATAAATAAATAAAGTAGAATGTACTATTCTCTTGCTATAGTGGATCTACTTGCTATTCAAGTGCTATCGCTGATATTTCATCACTATTGATCATCTTATGATAATTGTGATATTCCCCAGCACTAACTGCTACACAAGTTTACTAATTGAGACTAGATTTTGGAAAAACGATCCAAATCGCACATTAGAAGTTTCGAGATAAACGGTTTTGAAGAATTGAAGCCAGCATAACTCTCCAAGGATAGCAAGCATGCGTATGAAATTTACACAAAAGATGCATTAATCTGTTACCTTTCAGGCCATGTCCAGTACTTGTAGCTGCTTGTAGAGTTTTCCGCCAAATAAGATAGAAAATCTGAGCCCACACTACCCAGAAAAGACGTCTGTTAAAACCAGCCTCGAATAGTTTGAGTAGTACTGAGGGTCAAAACTAGTAGTACGATAGTGTAGCTATCCACTGGTGGTGTTAGTTTGATTTTGCCTGATGTGCGATTTGGATCGGTTTTGTAAAATCTGGTCACAATTATTTTTAATCTTACATCATTTGTTGCAGGTGTCTTTTTTCATTTATATACTTGTAAGTATTGTACCAATGCAGCTACTGTATACAACTCTTACTTTTACATCTGATGAACCAGTAATCTTTTGTTTCATCAAACTAGGATTCAACAGCAACTGAACACAAGGTTTTAAAATTGGTACATCTTTTTGTTGTAGAAGCACAGACACACAATGAACAAGAATTCCAACAATTTGTTTGAAATGTGGAGCATTAGCAGCTTTGATTCTCTTTTCAACTACGTCATTGCATTTTCCTTCCAAAATCTGTTTAGTTACATTCTTCAACTAGAAACAATACCAGCAAAACAATTCAATATAATGTTATGTATGTAATTGTCTTTTATGTGTACACTTAGGTGTCAAATAACTGGAGTAGTTCATAGAAATATTATTAGAATTCCTTCTTTATAAGCATTGACTACTAATTCTCATGTACTCATGCATGAAAATTATAATTCCCTGCTCTTAGAGATACGGTATGGTGATCCTACAATAGCAAAATCATGCTCAGGATTTACTGGCTGTTAGCTGGTGACAATCAGCTTTAGATTAGAACACAAAGAATGTGAATGTCAATGAACAGCATGTTACAGGTAAACCTCAATTGATTCCAATTCAGCATTGGATTGCTGCTGATATTGTGTATGAATTCTTTTCTAATTTTATTTTTTTTTCTAATTTTTGCTATGATCATTTATATTGCTAAGGCTTAATCATGGATTTTTTACCTGTCACCAACTTTTCAAACATACTTAACACCTTTAAACAGGCAGTACTACAGACCTTCAGCACTTGCATTGCTGCAAAGCCTTAAAATTTATTCACTTAAAAATGAAGTAGAGATCCATTCCATAAACAGTACTAAAACGTATAATAACATATAAGTATATGCTACGTATGTGGGAAATTTCTATTTTGGTATTTACCAAAGTATAACTACAAGAAAATTATAACCACAGACAAATTCAGCATTACAAGACAACATCTCATGATTAACATATATTCTACGAGCCCTGTAAAAGCCACTACTGCAATAATTACAGTACATCTGTATCGATATAAAAAGTATCAAAATTTACTTGGAAGCTCAGAAGACTTTTATTTACACTAAAAATATTATTAAACTTGTGAGCTCCAAGGATGGCAAATGTGTGCAATGGTGTGGTTAGTAAATTAAGGGGCCTGAACATATCGTAACATATTCTTATATTATAATGCTTATCGTTACATACATCAGCGTTTATAATTGATGAAGAATCCACACAACTCTTTAGATTATTAAAAACCTGAAATAGATGAAAGAATAAATATACAACATTACAACATATCCTATTATCCTAACAACATATCCAACATAATAATAATGATGATGATGATAGTGTACGTACATAATGTCTTAATAATAGTGTACGATAAAACGGAAACTGAACACAATGAAGTCACTACTATTTCAAAAAATCCCCAATCTTTAAATATTGTATTTATAACAAGAAGACCCATTAATATGTGATTGTTGAATCAATTGGCTCTCAAGTGTTACAATTAGAGCTGGGCAATAGTAAAAAATATTGAGTATCGAGATATAAATTTTCAAATCGTATCGTGATATTTAGCCTCCACACTATCGTGATGGATGTAAAACTTCTAAATGACTACTAAATAGTTCTATTCATGAACCATATTCTTGCCTTTTCACAAGAAAGGAGCAATGATTAGGTGTAAACAATGTATAAATTAGCAAGTTTGTTCACAAATTTCTCAATTGTACAAGCAGCTAACTACTGATCTGTCATTTAGATACTATCGTGATACATATCGTTATTGTGACATTTTCATTACTATCGATCGTCTTGTGAAAAATTTGCTATCGCCCACCTCTAGTTACAACGTTATGAAACTTCACAATAATTATCACTTTATAACTATGATGGTTTGAACCACTATGTATACATATTACAGATGATGTTTAGTGTTCGTTTGGTGTTGTGCATTGTAATCACATACTGAAATATCTGTTGAAGGCATTTTAAGTACCACATTAGCGTAAAAAGCCATTACAATCAACACTGAATCATTGGGCTTGGTTAACACCTGTGAGAAAGTAATGAAGATTTTAAAAACATGACTTTCATATAAACAAAACTATACCTTCAATGCCTTATCTAGCTGACTGGTATCAGCGCTTGCAATAAAAATTGTTACTGCTTCAGACAATTTGTTGAACTCTTCAATTTCATGGTACACTTGAGCAGGATTGATAATATGATCACCCTACAGAGAGTTTCACCATGATGTAAAGGCATATTAGAAACATTTTATACATCAATGTAATACTGCAAGATACCTACATACAGTAGGTTGCAAAAAGTTTACATTTCGTAATTGTAATTACAGTGTGATTACTAAGTAATTATGCATGTTTGTACTGTGATTACTAAGTAATTACATATGTTTGTACTGTAATTATATTTTGACTGTAATCCATAATTATGCAAAAAAGTGGTTTTTCACCAACCATATTTACAATATATTCATAATTACCAATAGAGCATAATTTGTAATTACGCTTTTGTAATTACGTGACTACAGTATAATTACAATTACAAAACATAAAGTTTTTTTTGCAGCCTACTGTATATGTACAGATTCCTCTTATGTAGCACTACCTTTTCTTCTTTGCTCTTAAGGTGATCTGGAACTATCCACGGGTAAGATGTTCTCAATGCATTAAATGTCTCAACGCCATGCTTCCGTACAATATACTTTACAAAGTATTCAGCAGGATGTTTGCTTTTATGTAAGGAAAACTTCGTAGGAATGTAGTCAATGACTTCTTTCCAATATTTAGGTAGTGCATTTTTCAGCCCATGTTGACATGAAAAATGAAGAAAATCGGCAAGCTGAGATAAACAGTAACGAAGTGTGGCAATTGCTTTCAAGTTTTCCACTGTAAACAATGAATGTGATTGTAAGTAGTCATCAAAACCTGCCTTTAAAAGAACCAGGTAGTTTTCATCAGCATCCGCAGTTTCATAATCAACTGCACATTTGTAATGTTCATCCTGCAAAAATAAAATAAAAAGTAAACCCACTGTCAAACTAAAATCCATGCATTTGTACATGTGTGGTTCATCTACCTACTTGCATATGTATACGATAGTCACATTGTGAGCATGTGCCCTTTACACCTGCACGTATAGCAGCACATGCCATCAGGCCACACACCATCATGTACTGTAGGAGTTCAAACAGTGTCATACCAAGTCAGACAAGTGCTCATGACTGCCATTTTAATTTTTAAAGCTTAAAAGCTTTGAAGAATTAATGTTTGGTAATTGGGCTATTTGGGAAAGGTAGAATAACTATTGTAACAGCAGAGGCATAAAGCAATGAAGAAGCTTTTTTTGCTATTGTCTTAGCAGTGAAGCTTTTTTTGCTATTGTCTTAGCAGTGAAGTTTTTTATTACAGTACTTTGAATCCTTAGTCTTGCCAGTCATATTGCTTGTGGCTTGAATTTTGCAAACTGTTTATGGGTCAATTCACCAACGAACTAGCAAATCAATTGATCTGGATTAAAAGTGAGTGGGCCTAGCTGGTGGTAACTTTTATATCATTTTCAGGTTCTGCACAAGCTTTTTTTTTTGTGATGTGATTTTGGTCACCAAACCTTCAAGACCCCTGAGATATCATTTATTTGTCATTACATCATGAGTATAAGGACATATATTGCATAGCTAGAGAAAGAATGCTTTGAAAAAAGTAACAAGGCTATAGTCTACAGTCTTGCATAATGCCCAGTAACCTGACCTGTGTGGCTTTAAGAGTTAAATAGTATTGCAAGTTTGTAAAATAAAACTAGTATATTAAAAATTATAAATTTAAAAATGAAGTAGGAATCTAAGTGATAAAAAGTAGTGAAACAAGAGATGAACAATGGTAGCTATTACAGTATAGCTCAGTGGGAAATCCTACTTTGGCATGGTATAACAATTATTTTGTGTTCAATGCCAAAGTAGGATTTCCCACTGAGCTATACTGTAATAGCTACCATTGTTCATCTCTTGTTTCACTACTTTTTATTACTTGGATTCCTACTTCATTTTTAAATATATAATTTTTAATATACTAGTTGGTTTAGTTTTTTGATGAAGCATACAGCTAGCTATAAACATGTGACTGTTCTATTAGGGTGACTGCTGTACTAGAGTATCTCGAGTCAGCCTGCAAAGATGTGTGCTTGCCCAAAAAAAGGGTGTGGTCATTGTGGTTTTGATTGATTCATATAGTATTAGATAAGAGAATCTCGAATCCGAGCCTACCAACTTGAAGGTGTGTGGTCACAAATACAGCTAGCATAAAATGGGCGTAGTCATCGTGGTCTTGATCGATAATACGTAGAATAAAGAATAGGCGTGGTGTTGTGTCCTATCGTGGAGTACCGGTGCCTCCGTACAGTAGTGTAGTCTAAGCGCCTTAAATAATTTAGTGTTGCATCTATTATGCTGCTTAAAGAAAGTGTTGATATGGAAAATTAATGCCTTGATATGGTTTCATTGGATGAAGAAGAAGACAAGCAGCCTGATTGAAGATAAAAGAAAAGACAAGGTGCACAGGGCATACACTTGTCGGAACCCCAAAAGGCACATCCCACCGGTGAGTTTGCTGTTGTGGCATAAAGTGGTGACCGTGCACTGCTTTGTTTGGGCTCTAGGCTTGCGACTGTGGTCAGTGAGTGAGTGAGTGAGTGAGACGAAATTTCAAGTTTTGAAGATTTAAAAAAAATTCTATATCCGGCCACCAGTAAGCGCTTTCTTGTTTTTAATGCTACATTTGATGCTAGATGGATTAATATTATTCTTTAAAGGTGATTTTTGTCGCGTAAGAAGTTTCTGAACTAGTTTTTAAAAGGCGATATTTTTGGTGGCGCTCATCATTTCTGGGGATTCCTACTTAAACAGTACTACTGTACTGTTTGACAAAACCCAATGTCAGCCTAAAATCCATGCAAGAGTACACAATTGGGTAGTTGCTTTATAGAAGTAACATATTTACGTATTTCTCATTGATCAGTGTTAAAATATACTAAATATATGTCTATATACTCCATTATTTGGACACATACCTCAAAACACTGAGTACACAACACATACAAATCTTTGTCATTTTTTTCAGCAAGTTGCCGTGATTTGTCAAAATAATGTTTGAGACTGTCCATGGTTTCAGCCCTACATACATACAACAGTGTATTAAACTTCACACCATAGATTTTAGCGATACAAGTTAATATATAGTACTTTATCTACACATAATTACAATATTCCATATGAGACCATCTCAGCGAAAACAAGTAGCTTGCACAAAATCCAAATTTCTTTTATTTTCTCAGCATTATCTGCATAGTCCAAGGAATGGTTCACCAAATTTCAGTCAATTATGGTAAGTAGTTTATTACAGTGCTAGAAAGTAGGAAAAGTAAGGAAATCAATTTGTACAGTGACTACACTAAAAATAAACTACAGGCGCTTACATTAGCAGTCATAACTTTCGTTTGGATTAGTCTACAAAGTTGGAATTTGGCTTACAGTGTTCACCATGGATTGGCAGATCAGCCAAGGTATAGTTTTAGCCCTGCAGTTACTTGTGCATAGGCATCGATTTTGTTTACGTTTACCACATTGTAAACAAACACGCGTAACACGCAAACCATTGGGATACAGAAAGATTTTCAAACTTCCCATGAGTAGTTGAATAAGATGGTATATAGGTTTAATTGATTCAACACTTCCTTTCCAGAGTTATGGCTCAATTAACACTTGTGTAAAATTTTCTTTGTGAAACACGTAATTTCACCAATTCCTTTAAATTTCATTTTTCTCAATATGTGACCTGGCCTGCGAAAACCGGGCATGTGGGCACTAACTACACCCCGTCGTGCTACAGTCCATATCTCAGTAATAGAATAGAATATTAACTTGCATCATAAAGCCAATTAAATGTGTATCAATAGCTAAAAATTGCATTGCCATAGCATAATGCTACAAAAAGTTATAAGTAATAAAAATTTGAAAAGGTAGGCAAAAATTGTGTGCCCACATGCCCTGTTTTCGCAGGCCAGGTCACATATGCTGCTTGTGCGAACTAGACGGATTTTTGCTGAGACGGTCACATATGTTTACTGTGCTTAGGTGCTATGATAAATTTGACCATAAGCAAAGTACAGTTTCTATTTTGACTCTCCTATTACAAAAGCTAAATTTATTTTAATTGTTTTAAACAAGAGTTCATGATTTCTAAATTGCAGGTTCTGGCAATTGGATTCGTTGCTTTTGCAATTGAATTTGTCCCATTGGCAAATGAATTCGTCGCTTTGGCTATTGAATTCGTCACTTTGGCAATTGTATTTGTCACTTTGGCATGAAAATTAGTCCATAACAAGATTGGCAGCTGGAGAAAACACAAAAGCAAGATGTAGCAGCTGCTACAAGATCTTGTTCTGGTAAAACTGTCGTAAACAACTCTTTATAAGGTGATAATTCCTCCACTACAACTCCTACAGCAACATTTGCAACTGTACTGCACCATTATTGCTGGGTGTGGTCACTCCCCGAACAAGCTAATTAACTTTCCAGACAGCTATCAGTTTCGCGTACAACCAGCTTCAATTACCTTCTAGTGTCTCAAATGCAACTCTCCATGGCAAAAATAATTCACTTCGTAATGAGCAGTTGTTTTCTTGAAGGCAACTTAAGTATGACAAATTCTTGTACCAACGTGATGAATTCAATAGCCAAAGTGACGAATTCAATTGCCAAAAGGATGAATTCAATTGCCAAAACCTGTATGAACTCTTCTTTTAAACAACATGAAAACTTGAATTTATGCATTGGTGAGTAACAGTATTCAAATCCAAAACAGTGCAACAAATTTTAGCTGCCTCAAAATGATACGCAGGACATACAATACAATTGATAAGATATGATCAAATTCAAGATTTTTAATGAAGTGAATGTAAAAATCCTTGTTTAAATAACAGTATAAAATGCAATATGCAAAATTTATTTTGGAAGGAAAATGAAGTGGAGTATGTGTATTGCATGTCTTGGGAATGATGACTATAGTCTGTTTGTGTTCACCTGAGCCCTCGTTTCTTGTTAATAACTCTTCTTACATGGGCCAGCTGCCCAAACATTTAGTAGCGCTGTGAAGCCATTTAAACACCAGAACTGTTAATCAAAACTTTAAACGCCAGAACTGTTAAAAAAGCGCCTTGATGCGGACAAGAACATGAGAGTTATGAGGCTTTAAAAATATCCCACACATTTAGTAAGGACGATTCAGGCGCACAAACATGTTTATAACATGAAAACATTCTTGTTCTTGTACAAAACCATTGGGAATGAACACATGTTCACCTCTTTGATATTACTATATTTGGCAGGGGCTCAGGTGAACGCGTACCGGCTATAGCTGCTAAAAATATCAAGCTTATCACAGTGTTAAAGTTAAGTGCTTTAGGTAGCTTTTGAGACCTGACTAGTACCACCAAGTCATCATGATCAATATATGAAGCTAGTTTCTGGTCAATACAATACTTTCATGAAACTTTCAATCTTGGTTAAACACTACTGGGTAGAAACTTAATGATGATCAGTAAATCCTTACTTTATGCTAATCAGTAGTTGTAACAAGTAAGATCTAATAACAGGAACTGCATCAGATTCTTTATCCAAAAATGGTGTTAATGACTGCGTTGATCCTCTACTGGTGTATACACACTGCATCAAATATTCAATCAATTCTGGACTTGGATCTTTGGAATCATAAGCTTGTTCAAAACATAAACTGGAGACTATTTCAATGAAAAACTTTTCACAGCATTGAATAAATTTAAAGTATTCGTAAAACTCCTTCCTAAAACAAAAACAAGTACAACATGGTATAAACAGCTGAAATCGAGATAACCATTATACGTACCATACATACACACATTTAAATATACAGTTTTGTGTGGGCAAGTATGTATGATGGCTGTGGGTGCATAGTACATCATCATTTGGATTCTAGAGCCTGTCATTTTGAGTTTCAACATGCTATAGACATCAAGGCTGTATAATGCTATTTCTGAAAACATAACACAAAGATTTAAGAAATAATTGAGCCTAGGTGTAAAGATGGATTCAGTCTACTCTTTTCATAGCCCAGGCTAAATAATGGCACCAATTCCATAAGGAAACACAGTTAAGTAACAAACAGAGTCTGTGGTAATAAAACAGTACATATGTTAACAATGACTAACTTGTTTGCTATATCTTTAGGATCGGTTCCTTTTCTAAAATAAAACATGCAATAAGTTATCATGCTACAATACACACTTAATCATTAAATATCATTAAATGAATGATTATCCATAATGAATATCAATATCACATACTGTAGATGTGTATACTTATTGTTCTCTACTAATATCAAAAATCAGTCTAATGGTTCATGTGCTACTACAAGTGCACAATTTCTTCACCTATAGTATTCATGGTTGAATTGATAGCTCAATGTATACTAAACTACTTGTTGATTACCCTAATTGCATGTACTTTGAGATGAAAATGCAATTACTGTACCGCAAGTAAGATCAGGGATGGATCCAGACTTATGGAAAGGAGGGGTCAAAATGAACTGAGGCACTAGATTTGTCTGGTTTGGTAAGGCAAGACCAAAAACCAGCTTGACAAGTTCACTAGCTCATGTGGACCCCACTATCTTGAAGCACGCCACAAGGCACAGTGTTACTTTATCTGTACTAAGAACTTGCCACTGTTGAAACTGTTGCAATGAAGATTGCATCCGTCATCATGCAAAAACAGCTAAGTTTTATGTGTCATGTAGCGTAAGCAATCAATTATCGACTGATGTCTATTATTGGCCAACTCGATGTCTATTATCATCGTGTAAAATCCAGATTCAAAAACAGAATTTTGCTACACTAAGCAACCTTGTGCTGACTTGTTTTGCTGTTCTAGCAGTTTAAATCAACTTCTGTCACATTGTATTGTTGGTGAATGACGACAGGTTTGTTTATGACTCATTTTGTATGTACTAGTCTGTTATTCTTGGTATGAAAATGGTATTAGTAGCATACTGAACTTTATCCGTGGTGTTCTGTTGTTGTAGCACACACTGACCCTTACACATGACGTTATACGTAAGAAGAGACTGACTGCAGTATCTCAAAAGGCTCTAGTGATTGACTCTGCTGGAATAATCACCCTTCTCAGTGGAATAATGTTTGTTTACACATATACGCGTCTGTTTACGAGGAAGTCACTACTGATAGGACTTGGAAATTATTCGTGTCTATTGTACTATTGAAGGTAGTTTTAACCACGATAGATTAGTTGCTGTAGAGAGACTGCCATTTCCGATCATTTATGTGGGCAAAGAAGACGGAAGGACCCTCTGTAACAGTTGGAAGTGATGAGCATGGAGATACATAGGAGGAAATAGAAAGCTGGGAGAATCAAAGTAAAGTTTTATAAGACTATCTAAACAGCAGGAGAATTGATTACAAAAGCAAGGGAGTGTTTGTGAAATAAAATACACCCACTTTCAGGCACCATCGACTACAGTATGCTTGGTTTTAGAGGTTAGAGGCTTGTCACATGCAGTCAAGTGTTGAAGATGTTACACTGCTCAGGAGCAAGGTGTACAGAGTGGATAAGAATCCCATACACAGTGGATAGAAGCTGTTGGTTATTATTTACGGACAAAGAACTTGTATGGCATTGGTTATATTGCCGTACGGCAGGAAGCAAAGTACGTAGCTATGATTCCTCCCAGTGGCACCAGGATTACTGTGCTGACCTTTGTAACATCTCTGATGAAATATTAGTGTTGTGTAATTTGTTTTAAAATGCATTTAAACCATTAAAATACTGAAGTGAAGCTTTGTTTTATTAGAAATTGATTTAACTGTATTTCGAAAATTGCGCATAAGACTTACTTGAAATTTTGTTGGAATTACAATTAGTACTAGTAGACTGTTTTGTACTATTGACAAGATTTAGTTTTGAATTGCGTGGGAATTCCAAGCGAAATACCTCAAACTGGACGATAATTGATGTATGCAAGTTAACAATAAATAACGTTGACGGTTGATAATTGATGCCATACAGTACTGTCTTTGGCCAGATGCTACTGAAGAACGCCAGTATCTGGGGAGCTGGTATGTTGTGGACACCTAGAGTATTAAATTACCTATCGCTGGGTGTAAAGATTTCGTGCATATCTTGTTCTAAACGAGAATCCCGTAGGTTGGCATACAACCTGGCCGATAATCGATTGCTTACACTACTGTTTGATTGTCGTTTGCTGTTTTGTACTCATTGAACTCTCTAAAATGCCACGTCTGCCTGCCCACCCAGATACTTATCACACTCTAGATTAGCTTACCATATAAAGAATACCACCACCACGTAGAGCTGCTACTTATTTCTGTAGTTTGATTATTCCAATTAACGCTCACCACGCGATCTTTCTGTTAAATTTCAGGTTATCATCTGCAACTTCTGCCTATTCCCTGGCTTGCTCTACTGCCTTGCCTGGCTCAATGCCTTGTTTGGCCTATTGCCTTGCTGGATTGCTGCTCTGCCTATTCTCTGCTAGGTCTATGTACTGCCTGGCTCATTGCCCAACTTGGCTTTCTGCCTTGTTTCCCTTACTATACTGCTTGGCCAATTGCCATGCTGTGATTGCTGCTTTGTTTCCCTTACTACACTGTTTGGCCGATTGCCATGGTGTGATTGCTACCCTGCTTGGCTCTTGCTTGGCCTGCAGCCTTGCCTGGCTTCCACTTGCTGCCCTGCTTGGCCTACTGCTGAGCTGGGATTACTGCCTTGCTTGGTCTATTGTCATACTGGGATTACTGCCCTACATGGCTTATCACTTTATTACCAAAGTTTTTTTCACAAAACCGCAAGTGTGAAAACTTTTATGGCTTGTGTGAACTGTGTGGGATATGAGTGGACCCCACCCATTAATTAACCCATCAAGCTATATACCGTTTGATAGCCATCTCTCTCTTCTACCAACACAGCTAGAATACTTACACATCACACACACAACTCACGTACTATGAAGCGAAGAAAGCGTATCTTCTCCGTATCGCCATGGCATTGAAAGATGGGCACCGTCATCTTGCTAATCAACGCGATGACATCACACTATTTATTTTTAGAACCCTTATCACATGGGAAATGGAGTAATTCTAACTAAAGCCTCCTAGTAGCAGGGAGAAGGCCAACATGGAGTTTTAAACAGGTATTATACACTATTTTATATTGCCAAGTGCCATAACTTGCCCATGCTTCTTCCTATCGCCCAACGGTAAACTTCATTAGAAGCGCCCGGTCCTTCTGAGCAGTTTGATAGCAATTTCAGCTTCATAGCCCCTAGGCAAAAGGAGTTATGGCTCCGTTTATAAAGGGCACTCGTTATGGCAATATATTAGCCATTCGATAATAAAGGGTTATTGCCCGGCTAGGCCTACTGAGGTGCTGGACCTGGCATATTACCATGCTGGGATTACTGCCCTGCTGCCCTGCTTGGCCTATTGCCACTTGACTTATTGCCTGGCTTACTGACCTGTTGATGTGCAGGAATTACTGCCCTGCTTGCATACCCTATTTCCCTGCTTGGCTTACTGGTTGTCCTGCTTAGCTCACTACCTTGTCTGGCTTACCACCCTGCTTGGCCTACTGCTGTGTGAGACCTACTTGGCTCACTACCCTATTCCCAGCCTACTGTATGGCCTGCTTGGCTCACTGTCTGTTTGAGTTATCACTGTGTTGGAATTACTGCCCTGCTTGGCCTACCCTATTCTAGTGCTCCCAATAAGAATCCTTTAGTGCCACAAAAAAAAGTCCCATTTGTCCAGACGTACTTATACAGTGCATGGACATAGGTGGCTTATAACACTGCCTATATAGTAGGCATTCTTTGATGTAAGGCACTTTGGTAATACACAGTTCCTTTGTGTGTGTGTGTGTGTGTGTGTGTGTGAGTGTGTGTGTGTGTGTGTGTGTGTGTGTGTGTGTGTGTGTGTGTATGTGTGTGTGCGCGCGCATTGGATTGACATACTGTTATGTGTTGAGGCACTATTAAAGTTTTTTTTTTTTAAATTTCTGGTGCAGCAGAGAGGTTGCCATTGGTACACTTGTGGTCACTCCCTTGGATGGCTTGAATAATTTAATCTCCTAGCAACCAAGAGACAGCTATTATTGGTAAAATAAACAGTCAACCAAATATGTACACCTGGGCTTTTGGGCTCCTTTGATAGGACATTATGTCCTGTCAAATACAAATATGGTCGGACATTGGCTAATTTGTCCAGAAATTGTCTGATGTCTGACTTGGTTTATTGCCTTGCTTAGCTTATTGCTTGCTGCCTTTCTTTATTTATTGCCCTACTTGGCATATTTCATGCTTGGCTTACTGTCCTCCTACTGCTTCTCTTGACTATGCCGTATATGCTTAGCCTATTGTCTTGCTTGGCTTACTGCCCTACTTGGCCTATTGGCTTGCTTTCCTACTAGACCTTGCTTGGCTTTTGGCCTACTGTCTTGCATGGCTGCTGCCCTGCTTGGCCTATTGTTGGCTTTTGGCCTACTGTCTTGCATGGTTTCTGCCTTGTTTGCCTTTCTTGGTCTACTTCCCTGCTCAGTTTACTGCCCTGCTTGGCCTACTGCCTTGTTGGTTTGCTTCCTTGCTCGGCCTTTCTATCATTGCTGCAGCAGGAATACCCATGTGGATGATCAAAAGCATTGGACATTGGACATTGGACCAGCAATGCATACTGTGCGATCAACGAACTCATGTCTGTGACAGATGCTGCCTGCCAACCACCTTGGGATGCCAACGGACAACCAACTGTTTACCAACCAACTACCTTTTATTAACACAAGTGTCCATATCGCTTGCTGCTGCTAATACACCTTTCAGTTTCATTGACACGATGTCCATTGTAATACCTACTCTACATGAATAACTGTTTGTTTGTATTTGATAATTATACAACCGAATTCTAGTGACAGTACAGTATAATATTCTGCATAGTAACATTTGTATGATGGAGCCTCACTATTATGCTACCAGCTCAGTGACGGGGCAACAAAATTTGGGGAAAATTTGGGCGCAATGTATTGCTTATCAAAAACAAATATGTTGTTTTAATTGCATAATACTATGGTCTGGGTTACCATAGCAAGGATTGCTTGCTTAACCCCTTCCACATGATAATACACGTGGGCTGCTGCTATGACCCTGCATGAATGCTTAACCCACCCAATGTGGCGACACATGTGGGCTGATGCTATCGCACCGCATGACTGCTTAACCCTACCCACGTGGCGATACACGTGGGTTGCTGCTGCTGCTGCTATTGCCCTGCATGACTGCTTAACCCACCCATGTGGCGATACACGTGGGTTGCTGCTGCTGCTGCTATTACCCTGCATGACTGCTTAACTCCTTCCACGTGGTTATACACATGGGCTGCTACCTGCATGATTGCTTAACCCACATCACATGGCGATACACATGAGTTGCTTCTGCTGCTATTGCCCCACATGAACCTCATGTGGCGATACATGTGAGCTGCTGCTGCTGCCATTTCCCCTGCATGTATGATCATATGCACATATAGCATGCGGTTTACTGTATGGTTCACTAGGTTAGTGCGCACCTCAAATTTCAAATGTATGTATAAGCCGCCCAATGATTCCTCAGTTGCCCTTCATCACTCCAAAGTTGGCAAAGCAAACTAGCACAGATATTAGACTGTTTGTATGAGCTTTGTACTGAGTAGGTATGTAAATAGTTGCATTCTCTGCATTGGTAACACTATGTTAATTTGATGCATGTTCATTGACCTGCCCCTTGTGTAGAAGGATGGCAAGAATCTGGCTTGCTTGTGCGGTGTGCTTGGGGGAGGTTGGGTGGCGAACAAGCAAGCAGGCTGGACAGATGCTTACCTCCTCATGGGGGGAGGGGACCTTGCATGTTAATGATATTTTGTCACATCAGTTCCTAATACTATTATGATACTTTTGTTTCACTAAAATGTAATTCACAAACCATGCTTCATTTTTTAATAATTGCAGTTACATTTTCATAACAATATTTTTTTTAGCAACTGCTTTGAATGTATGAGGGTACACACATACATAGACACATACATAATGCACATTGTACATAATCAAACTTACATATTCCATTCAGTCTTCATACTTTCTTGCAGGTTTTGAAGCACTTTTGCTATGTTTTGAATTGGCTTAGCAGTTTTAAAATCAGGTTTTTTTAAGAACTGCAAGAAAAAGATGAAGTGAACATCAAAATCAAGGTGAGTGATTACTAATAGTTGTGAATGCAGTGGTATAATTGATGTCACTAGCAGCTATTTAGAGTGAAATGAATTTCTAACATCCCAAGTGCAGGAATAATATTCATGTTTATCACTCAGAAAGGGTGACGTACTTGAGGGATATACGTAATGCATAGTTTCATCATTTTGCTTGTCTGGTCTACTGAAATTGTTCTCCAAAAGTATGTGTTTGTTTGTTTGAACGTATGTATGTATGTATGTATGTATGTATGTATGTATGTATGTATGTATGTATGTATGTATGTATGTATGTATGTATGTATGTATGTATGTATGTATGTATGTATGTATGTATGTATGTATGTATGTATGTATGTATGTATGTATGTATGTATGTATGTATGTATGTACTGTATGTATGGAAATGGAAATGCACAGTAGGGATATAACACTTCTTATTGTTTTACTGTGATTTAATATTCTGCGCTACTCCAGTTTGTTTCAGTACTTTTTATCAAAGTGTTATGGTCCCTACGCTAGTTAAAAATTCCAAATGTTTTGTGTACCTGTCTGTTAACTTTTTTTGCAAAATAAAACTGGTGAACCCACGCATACCACACACAATACATACATGCTTACATACGTACATGCATGCATGCGTACATCCTTACATGCGTACATGTGTACACACATACATACATACATACGTACATACATACATATATACAAAAGTGACATTGAACAGTGAAAAAAATCAAGCTTGTAGCTGTCGAGTTACGCTTGTCTGAAGGCATCAGTCAGTCAGTCACTAGAAAATTCTGCTTAAAAAAACCCATAGCAACTTGTTGAAAGTGTTTCATGTTAATCTGAAGGCTTGTTTGGGCTTAGTTTTACCTAACCAATACTGCTATTCCAGCTAAGAAATAATGACGTTAAAGTCATGTTCTATAACAATGTAAACAGACACATGTGCTGTAAAGGCAGAAATGAAACACAAAGATATACTGTCCTTATATAAGTCTGAGTATTTTTTCACAGTATACCAAAGCAATTAATTATTTCACCCCATGCATTTTATTCTAAAAACAGAATTATCCAAATTACACTGTAGATGGGTTTCTGCTCAGTGGGTACAAATGCAAAGTGATAGTGGTAAAATAAAGCTATATTTGATCAGACAGTTACATCACTTAATCATTGACTTCCTCCCGTGGCAAATTGGCAATCGCTACAAGCCTTAGCTTCATACAGTTGTCTAGTTTAATACAGTATTTTTTTAGCTTTGAAAACACTTCATCAAGGCTACCAACACAGCAAGTGCATAATCTTGGATAAACATTAATGTTGATCAGGAAGTAAATGATGTCCAACAATTATTTCAAACACTGCTATTGCAGAAAAATAACAATAATTGGATCATTAACAGTTATGGTAGTAACTACTAAAATTAACTATAGTAGGTGTATAGTTTTTATATGTGATACAACATTGACCAGTGAGAGAATAGTTATCATATCAACATAATAAAATGTGTGATATAGTACGTATCAATGATACACTGTACTCAATACAGAAAGATAGACACACACATATGTATGCTTACAATTTTAATCTGCTTTGAAAAAGTAATTAAATTTGTACTTTTATATTTTTCATGCTGTGCAATAATAACAGCAAATGCTTTCAACACCAGTATTCTTTTCCAGTTATTTCTGCAAAGAGAAAAAAATCATTAAAAAATAGTAATGATGATTTACATGTGAAAGCAATTATGTGTGTGCATGTGGGGCATATGAATGTTCACACCTTTACCCTTCAGACATGGTACAACTTTCTGCAGGTTATTTGCCCTACCCCAGGAAGATTTGCCTGCACTGATTCTTAAGACACCTGAGCAGGCGGCCTAGTGTTTCACTACATAGGTAGCCATGACCTCTTTCTTTTTGGCTGTTGTTATTGTTGTTGTATGTGTGTGCGTGCGTGTGTGTGTGCAGGTATGTGTTTGTGTGCATGTGCATGAGTGCGAGCACATGTGGACCTTATCTTGCCGACCAATGACGTCACAAAGAAAATGAGGAGGCAAGATAGAAATTTGGCTTTGTGAGACTACTAAACTACAAGTTGTTGTACTAAAGGATATGAAAAATAACAAAAAAATCACATACACTTACTGTAGTTTCAATGCAATCAATGAAGTAATTACAATTTTTAGTAATGGTTTAAATTAGGTGAATAGCCAAATCAGCCAGCTGCTGGATTATATATGCTCGTACACATTATATTACATGTGGTAGCTAAACTGTTTCTTCTGGTGTAATTCTAGTATTGATTTCATTGAAATATGCATTTATCACAACTCTATAATTGTAAAATTGTAAGTCAAAGCAGTTGAAATGTTACTAAATTTCCTATATCAAATATATATAGCAACATACTTTGTATCCGTAGCATCAGAGATAGACTTCAAACTTAGTATTGACATAATTGAGTTTTGATAATATGTAACATTCCAAATCCACTCCTTAATTTCATCAACTTTCCAGGCGTTGTTATGTTGATAACTTGCCAGCAGTACTTTTACAGCACAAAGTGCCAAATCCTGTAATTAAAAAATACAGAACTTGTAATATAGTGAAACCTGGTCACGTTCGGAGCCAAAATTTACTGGCCTTTTAAGCAGATGGCACATTAGGCAGGCTATTTTGTACACAAATGACACATTTGGGATCACTACAATGGCCACTTTAGACAGGTGGCCTTATTATACAGTGACCTGATTAGCTAGGTCTTAATGTACTCACTAATGTTGTTGATAGGCAACAGGACAATATAATCTAATGTTAAGAGAGATAGTACTTAATAGTAGAGATCATGCACAAAGGATTGTATTCCCCCAAACAATTTGACGCGCTACTTCTTGTAAACCAGGAAGCCAGCTTTAATAAATTGTTAAATAGTATATGTGACTGGGCCTGTGAAAAAAGGGCATGTGGGCACATGATTTTTGCCTACTTTTTCAAACTTCCATCACACATAACTTTTTATACCATTAGGCTGTTGCAATGCAATTTACAAGTAATAGTAAGCATTTACTTTGCTTTATGATGCAAGTTACAGAATGCAAATAGTTTGTTCTAATACTGAGATATAACCTGTAGTGTGATAGGATGTAGTTTGTGCCCACATGCTCTGTTTTCGCAGACCCAGTCACACATAACAATTGCACTACAGGTATACAGCTGCTTTTACCAAGCTTAATGCAAATTTAATATGTGCATTTTTCACTGCCAGTGATGAAGACAAGAATCATTGGTTATCAAAAGGGGGAAGATTACGATTTTGTATTTGTTTTATAAACTTGAGATTTAAACAATATTTAAAAGCATCTTCATAATATATATATATATATATATATATATAGACACATGGTAGTGTGTCGTGCAACTAAGAAAGCTGGCACGCCACACTGTGTGTATATTGACAGGAAGAAAGAAAACAGCATTTTCATGCGTGTATATCTCCATGGCCCCTTCTCAAAGCACACCATTTTTGCATTATAGCTGTAAGCCAGGTAGGGTAGGCCACACAGCAAATGTGATTAAATTCGCAATAGCTATTTGCGAGTTATGGATGTTCAAAGTTTCGATTTAAGTTTATCTCTTATGCTGTACAAGGGCAACAGAGGCTTCAATTTCTTTTCACACATTTTTGCAAATGTACAATTCGATTGCCTCGATCTTTTGGACAAATGAAGAGCATATAAAGGTGAATTCAAGTACCAAGTTTGCTGTTTATATGATGAATATCCAACAAGTTATCAAAACAAGTTAAAAGATCAATCAAACTTCTGTCACAGCTACAGGATAAACCAACTATGGGAATAATTTGAAATTTGGTGTGTTCATAGGCTGATCATCATAGCAGTGCCTTTTGATGATTTGAAAAACAATAGAGTTACAGCTACAAAGTCACAAAGCAAAAACCAAACAAGTGTAAAATAGTGGGATTGAGATACACTGATAAAGCAGTCACCGCAGGGGAAAAAGGTTCCCACAACATTGAGAAAAACTTACTAGAGTTCAAACCATTGACCTCCATACCTAACACTTATAAAGTTTACCTACATACCTAATAATTAATTATCAAGTGTAGCAGAAACATTCAACATTCATATAGTAATCTCTTCTACTACGTGACTAACATTCACTTGTACACAAATTTATCACAATTTTTTACCATTTCACAGCTAGTTGGTATACACGTATATGACTCACAAAAATTTCATTTTTGAAATCACTGTCTTTTATATACTTTGTTGAAAGAGATTGCACTATTCCTGGTGATAGTGATACAAGTTGTTTGAACTGTTGTAATTGAGGTTCTACAACTTCATATGCCAGGTGCAAGTTCACCAGTTTCTCAAGAAACACGGCAGAGTCTGTCATTGAACTGAAGTGTGCATACACTGCAGCATATACCAGCTACATAAAGAACAGTGATACAATAACATGTATGTGTTTATATAAATGTATTATACATAACATTACAGATTCTAATGGCTTTAGGTATACAGTCTTGCCCTTTAAAACATGCTAATTTATCAAAACTACAAGGTCGTACTTTCGATGTGGAACATTTTATTTATATTGCCTATCACAATTATTGCACTTTAATTATTATCACAACACAATAAATTGTCACAATACAAGCTTTATAAGGCATTTTTTATCATGTTTATTTACAGTAAATGGGGCATGAAGTACCTCCAATCGTGTTGCACATGGCAGTGGCCTTTTAATAAAACTACTGTTATTGGTTTCAGCTTTGAAAAGAGAGCAATGTTCAGAAGCAAAAAGGTAGGCTGACATGTTCCAAGAAAACATGATAGACAAAGTATAAACAATTGAAAGGCAATTCTGTACATTTACTTGTGCTTAAAGTCCTCTATTGTAAACTCCATACTAACCAAAGTAAAGGCAAGATTACAGTACTTGTAGTTCTATTAAAAATAAATGTTGTTTAAAATGTATGAATTGGTAATTGTCTCAAGCCACGTACATGTACTCATGTGAAGAGTGAATCAACGCTATATTGCATTAAGGTTACAGTCAATCATTCAAAATTCTGAATACCTATCAATACTTTTTTGAAAAAGATCATAAAACCAATCTAGCCACGTTAAAAGTAAAAAGTGAATGTGAAGCCCTTCATATTTACTGCACAATATAGTTTGAGGCAGCTGGAACAATGGGACACTACAAGTTGGTGTAACAACACATGTCAGGTAAGCCAGCCAGTACATTCCAGCTGTCACTACCACACTTTTATGCTGCCAAATACAGCAGAAGATGTCAGCTTTATGTGTATTTCTGGGACATAGGGAGACTGCATATTAAATTAATAGGGCCTGTGGAAGCATTCTTGGCATGTTTTGTCCAAGTGACAGAGATATAAGCCTTCAAAGAGCTTGTTTCACTCAAAGAAACCACTAAAGGTTCAATAAAGTGTCTTGGCAAACAGTAATTTAAAATATCGCTTCCACAAGTACGTATTTTAGTTGTTTCATAACCTATATTGGAATTATAAGGATTCAGTGATCTGTTATAATCTGGTTTTTGGTGGGGCATTTTTGTAAAACATCACTCTATCATGGACTATACACCCAAGAACAGTTGTTATTCGGTATTAAAAGCAAACAAGTACAAATAGTTGTATTGATACCACAAGACAATTGTTTAAATTATTTATCCCTACTTGGGTAACAGCAGCTTTTGTAATTTGTCATTACCATGTATTTCAAAATATACCATAATCTAAAATTCACGGAAGCTTTCTTACAGTATAAAGAGTTTTTGCCATTACTATAATTTATAGAGCACAGCACATATTTGCTTTTCCATATTCCCAATAGAAGCTCAGATATATTCTTAACCACACACAGTAAATACTGACAATACAGTTACCTTATGTTCATCATCCATTGTGGGATGGTACACTGCAGCAATGTAATCATTCAAATACAAACAACATAACTCTCCACATATTTCATCATCTTCTGGAATACATTTTGCTAAAATAGTTTGTAATGGAGTTTGCTGTAGCAATGCCATAGTCTGTTTCTGAAGTGTGTTTGTACTGGACCGCTCTACACAATTACATACAATTATAAAATAAATGCCTTATTGATCTGCACATGTTATGTACGTACCTGCTAGAACTGCTGCCTCTTGTTTTACTGAATTTATTACATCTCGACAAATCCAAGAAAAAGGAAACTGACAATTGTAAGAATGATCAGATAGGTTTGCTCCAATTCCAGGAACCCATTTCTTTGGCTTTTGGACATCTTTATTAGCAAAAATCTCCTCATAATTTATTTTACATAACTCTCTGTCTGAGAAAATAGCTAACCAAATTTTAGCAATTGGTAAATCCATCTTTTTAGGGTCACGGTTTTCATGTATTATGGTTAAGTTAAAATTCTTGTCAATCAGTCCAATAATTTTTGCTAATATAGGAAGTAACATTTCATCTAGTCTCCGTGATAAAGCATTTCTAAATGTCCCACTGATTTGTGAATGCTTTAAGGCTTCTTTGAAGGCCCACTCTTTAGCTTCTGGCAAATTTTCATCCACCTCCTTCAATACATCAGTTACAAATTGCACAAGCTTGTAATCAAAACTAAACACACCTATAAAAAGGTCAATATTATACATACAAATTAGATGGTACGTACAGTAAGTACATACATGCAGCATATACAGCACACAGTTTTGCTATGTATTTCAACAAGAAAACTTATTATCCAGTAGCTGATACAGTATTAAATTTTGTTTATGCTAACCTTTAGTTGGCTCAGTAGGTATTAAGTCAGTTAAAATGTTGATCCTTTGTGTGGTTCTTTTTCTGTTATGCTCTGACTCATACAACAGTGAACAAGCCATTTGGATTAAATCACGCAGTCGTCTATTTGCATTAAATTTGATGTGTGATAGTCCTGGATGTGAAGACACAGTTGACCAAGTAATATGTTGTGATGGTTCAGGATTCTGCTGTAATAATTCAGGGTTGGCTAGTGATTGCTCAGCACCTACTTGTGATGGCTCAGATAATGATGCAGAGTCTACCCATGATACTTCAGCATTTTCTTCTGAAGGTTCATACAAAACTTGCCTATATGTGCTGTTGAAAATCTCACTAATAGAAAACTCTATAGCATTTTGGAATGAAATTTCATTTTCTTTTTGTGCCCTTAAGTCATCAAGATGGACAGATACCCAATCTCCTCCTTGAAAGCCAACAAAGTTAGTGCCTCCAGATTTTCTTGGAAGCTGAACAATGAAGACAACATGGATGATACGTGAACTGGGATCAGCGGAAGCTTTAGACTCCATAGTTTTAAACTTCTCAGTTTGGTTCTTAATTTCATTTTCCTGTTTCTCATTAGATGGTGACTGCGCTACTACAATTTCATCTATTACTTTGTGCCTAGCACATGCTATCAAGTTAGAATGCAAATGACCAGAATCACACTGAATTATTAAAATGCTTTTGTCATTAACTTCTTGTTCAATTACTTGCCTGTAAAGTAATGCCATATGTATACATGAATAAAACAGTTTTATAAGCATATCTATACGAGCAAAGCAGATTCAAGGACAATGTTGGGTGTAAAATTACCATAAAAAGTTAACTATTAATAAAATCTGACATTTGGCTACTTGTATATATTCTAAAATGCTCTGTTTACTTGATCCACAATGTATTTCCACTTATCTGCAAACTTTCAAGGTGTATGCAAAGTGCACAGTTTCATGGTCACTATTAAAACACCAATAATCTGTAACCCATTGAGAAAAAACCTGACTTGTCTGCGTAATTTGGGAAAAATGCCATAGTAACACACTGGGTTAAACACGTATGCTATGATATATAATTGTATGCATCTTGAGTGTATTGAGGCCAAAAACTATGCAATATTCCCTAAATAGGTACATGTAGCATTATGTTAAAGTAGAGATTGGATTTGCACATTAGTAAATGGTCGTCCTTGTTTCATCACTTTTTATTATAAGATCTCTACAAGGTTAATAAATTTCTATTTTTTTCTCACACCTTTTAATTTCGTTTTTTTGTAACATTGGTGAATTCATTTATACTGCATCAAAAGAAAGAATGGCCACTACATATTATTAATGTGATCTGTCAACATACTTCACTTTGTTGCAAAAGTCCATTTCTGTATCAAATTCTTGTAGTAGATAGCAAGTTACCTGCTTCCTTTCAAGATCTAATGTCTTACACAATTGTGAAACATCAGGCTCTGACAACAAATGACTGTGAGTAGTCACTTGCAGCAACAGTCCTTTGTTTTGTGCTGGGTTATGCAATCCATTTGCACTTATTACAGATAGCTTGCTACTCAGCAGTTCTGACAGTGAAGAATGACACTGTTGATTAAAGTATTTTTCAAACACCACATGAAATTCATTCGCTAGTTTTGAATATTTCAGCCTTATTATTGCATCAGGTGAGGCAATGTTCAGCAATAAACTTTTAGCTTCATCTAAAACCTGTCACAGAAACATACGTATTTGCTACTTCCATAGCACTCTATTAAATGGTGCAATATACATTTTCACATGTGATGGGCTTTATGAAATTGATCCATATCACACATAAACAGTTTTAAGATTTCACCAAGGGTAGTGAGGACACAGATGAAATTTTCATCAAGGGCATATCAATTTATTTAATTTACCTTTCAGGTCACATGTACTGGTTTTTGAGTTTCCTGCTATTGTAGATAGAAACTTGAGGAGTGTAGTAATATCACAAGTGCTCATACTAGTCAGAGTAAAGGGAGTGGGGTGGGCATCAGCTATACAGACTTTAAAATGGAGGGGGAAATGATGAACGGCTAGAGACAGAATTTTTTATGCCTGTGAACACCAGTAAAATCAATACAGAAATGTTTGTAAAGTTCTTTAAACACTAAAACTGTTTATCAAAAGCACTTTGATATGAATATAACAAATGAGTTATGAGGCTTTAAATATATCCCATACATTTAGTGCAGATGATTCAGGAACGAAAACATGTTTACAACATGAAAACATGCTTGTTCCAGTACAAAACCATTGGAAGTGAACATACATTCACCTCTTTGATGTTACTATATTTGATGGGGGCTCAGGTGAACGCGAACTGACTATAGTTAGTTTTCACATGGTGTGTGATTAATGGTTTTGTAAAATATGGTCACATACAGATATAATCAGAGTTGGGGGTATCTAGTTACTTTTGTAACTAAGTTACGTAACGGATTACTTTTAAAGTAACTAGTAATATAACTAGTTACTTACTTTGTAACTAGTAACTTGTAACTAGGAGTAATTGTCTGAAAAGTAACTAAGCTACAATGGTAACTAATCACAATAGTTACATTGTAACTATAACTAATTATGCTTTAAAAGCAAAAGCATCAATTTTGTGCCATATATGCTACAGCCACATTAAGTAGACAGATTCTGTGTACTGTTCTCCATGATTCAACTTGAGTGACAGACGTAGCATTAATTAAAACTGACCTGAAATAGTCACAGAATTGTTATTTTAAGTGCACATATGTATAGCATACCTTAATGATGCATATCTGAGCAAAATTTGTGTTACAAAAGCAAAAAACAAGTCATAATTTATACTACGAAAGTAACTAGTAACTAGAGTACTTAGTTACCTTTGAAAAGTAGCTGTAACTGTAACTAAGTTACATGGGATAAAAATAACGTGTAACTAGTAACTAGTTACTTTTCTGAAGTAACTACCCCAACTCTGGATATAATTAATTACTATATAACCTCTTCTTTTGGTGGCTCATCTGCGTTTTCGTCATCCGGCTGGCACTCCTTAAAATTATGGTAAGCTTGAAATACAACAGCTGCTGTAGTATCATCTTGATATCCAACAAAGGCATCACCTAACTTTAGTTGACTATACATAAATAAGAAATATGATAAGCATAAATTACGGAAGAAATGCAATTTACTGGAATTGCAAGAATCCCACATATTAGTGCTATAAACACAATTGGTGAAATATTTGCAGAAAATCCATAAATTGTTTGAGTACTCATGTCGCAATGAAGGAAGGTGCTAACTGTAAAAAAACTTGGTAGCATTGTGATCCCCAAAGCAAGAGAATTTCGAATTACTTTGTTTTGTGTCAGTACTCCCAAGGAGATGGATTACTCTGCCTCTTGTTTGACGGGTGGTACACGGACACTTTTTCTCACATTTTTTTCTTAATTAGGTGGTAAGATAGGCCTGAAAGACAAATCTTATCTATATAGCAATGGACTAGCCTGTTCATGGAGAACCTGATGGTGTATGTTCCTTGACCAAAGATGACTGTATTCATACGTAAGTTATGACCAGTTAATTAAGCACCTGTACTTTATTTCCATATTGTCACTGTAGAAATTGATTTTTTGTTTGTATTATTTTGCAGTGTTGTAACTTTGACAGTTTTGATGCTGATATTTAGTTGATCATTCCCTTAAATAAGAATTCCAAAAATGCACTAACGTATGGGATCTGGTGACAAATAGACAATGTCTAGTCTTTAAATTATGATCAATTGCATGCAACTATGAGCAGAAATGTAATCTAATACTAAATACTAGCATGGTTTAACTAGTTAAATTTAGAGTGACATGAGGCATGACTGTAGTAACAATTGCTCTAGTTGATGACAAACCTTTCAATAAGTAAAAACAGTGCAACTACCAGGACCTTATTTTTGTTGTCTGTTAGTTAAAATTTATTATATAGCTTTTTTTCCACACAATACTAAGGACAACATGTGTGCTACTAAGTAATATACTTACATTTCTTTAATCTCAGTTATAGAAGTAAATTTTATAGCCCATTGTGTCAATTCTTTCATTAGTTTTGTTTGTGTTTGAGTAAGTATTGTAGAGGTGACCACAAAATGCTTTTCGAGTCTGTTGATCAGTGGAGTAGGAAAGTCACTATATACTGTCTCCTTCTCAGCTATTAGAATCATTCTGTATTTAATTTAACAAAGTGTAAAATGAATGATAAACACTATAGTAAAAACCATACTTGAAATTATCATCTACTCTGCACTTAATGCGATGGCTTTGCAATCCCAGATCAACATATCTGTTCTCACGTAGTTTGGTGTAATACTGTAAAGCAGTACTTTAAATGTGCACTCCAAAGGGAGTACCCACCTGATTTAAGACATCATACAAACTTTCATAAAGATTTTCTAAATTCAAGAGTATTGCCGTTCTGCCAGTTTCCATGCATATTTTGATTTGGTTAATGTTTCTGCAAACCTAAAACATCCATTAACAAAGTGACGGTTGATTTTGAAATATAATGTTGTATACATACACTGCATTAACATGTACGTATGTTGTTAACACCATACATGTGTATTAGCGTGTTGCTAACACCACACATGTAACATAACTTTCGTAAAAAAAAGACAAGTCATCCAGTAGAGAGTTCAGCTCCTTTACAAGTCTCCCTGTAGAGAGTTCAGTCACATTACAAGTCACTAAGTAGAAAGTTCAGCTAGCTAGATTATATGTCACATGTAGGAAGTTTACAAGTCACTCTGTAGAGAGTCCAGCTACAGTAAAATTAAAATCACCCTGTAGGAAGTGCAGCTAAGTTACCAGCTACCCTGTAAAAAGTTCACAGTCACCTTATGGAGAGTTTAGTCAAGTTAAAGATCACTCTACAGAAAGTTCAGGTCATTCTGTAGCTATAAATTTCAGATAAGTTAAACCAGCCAAGTTGTCCAGCTACTGTACAATACAAGTCACTCTGTATAGAGTTCAGCTACGCAAGTCACAAGCCACCATCCAGCTACATTACAATTCACCCTGTAGAGAGTTCAGCCAAGTAAAAAATCCCTCTGTAGAAAATCCAGCTAAATTACAAGCAAGTTACCCATAGAGAATTCAACTATGCAGAAACTTAAGCTAAGTCACCCTGTTGAAGTTAAGCTAAGTAACAAGTCACCCTGTAAAGAGTTACAATTCACTGTGAAGAACTCAGTTACCAGTCACCTTGTAGAAAGTTCAGTTTATGTTAAAAGTTACCCTGTAGAGAGTTCAACTATGATAGAAGGCACCATGTAGAGAGTTCAAATCACCCAGTAGTGAGATCACAACATTGGTTTTAATTTAAAAAACATCACAAATAAAACAATATTATTCTCCTCAGATTGTTTCACATTCCTGTAGAAAAGATAAAAGACAAATAAAGTAAAAGAAAGCCTCCAAACCAATCAATAGCTGGCTTTGGGGCTTTCATTAACAAAAAGAGGTTATATCTACAGCCAAACTGTAAAAAAAAGTGTGTGCCCCCAAAGTGAAAAAAAAGATGTGAAATCCAAGGTGGTGGCCAAGAAATGGTTGCGATGGTAGGATGACAAATTTTAATAACAAAAATTCAGGTGAATTTTTGCCACCTTCTCTTGGCACTAAATGAAACCTGAAATGTTATTAGAAATTTTGCCATCTACCATCACAGCCATTTCTTGGCTGCAGACTTATATTTCAT
The DNA here is from genome assembly GCF_963678975.1 of Dysidea avara. NCBI lineage: Eukaryota > Metazoa > Porifera > Demospongiae > Dictyoceratida > Dysideidae > Dysidea > Dysidea avara. The sequence goes on from NC_089272.1 coordinate 38,072,549, forward strand.
AACATTTTTCACTCTGTTCCTCACCACAATTTTAACAGCTTGGCTGTTTTTCTTTTTTGGATTAGATCAGTGGCGTAACCAGGCCCTCACAGATGGGTGGGCACACCATACACACATTTCACCTCATGCAACTAACTAGCACAAAATGCAGGTCCATCCTAAAAACTGCTTCAAAAGTACACAAATATATCTAGCTAGCTAATGTTACGTTACGCTGCTGTTCCTGCAGCTTATTTCCCTATGATATAGAAGCAAAAATGAAAACTAACTTATTACCCCTCCTTGTCTTCTTCTCTTTTAACTCATCTGTACTAGTACACAACTCTTTGTACTCCAGCCTGACTCTTGAGATAATTGTGTGCCTAATTCAGCCACCAATTGCAATTTTTCATCTCCAACCGACTTACTTAACACCACAGAATTTAATTTTGGTCTGTTCAGTTTAGGTCACTTAACTAAAGAATCTGTACTGTTACTCGCAACTTAGTATTCTGGATGTCAAAAATAGACTGGATATCACCTCCTTCCTTGTGTTCCCCTCTCAGTTCATCACAAAAAGTTTGGATCATGTGATGCTGTGTATTAAATAGAAAGCACTGAGTTGACTGTTTGAACTTATCTCATTATCAGCTGCTGATTTACAACGAAAATAGTGTGTTACATGTAAGGTACTCTTCTCTTATTTATACCATAGATAATTAACTCTCATTAATAAAGCATCTATGTTCATACTAGTGGGTGCCACTGTCCTAAGAAAATTTTGGTGGTCACATACAGGGGCGTAGCCAGAACCCGGGCATCAATAATTCGAGATACTCTAATAGAGCAGTCAGAACGAGATAAATCAGTCCCAGTACTCAGAGAAGCAGTGTAGCAAGCTACATATGTAGTTATAAATAAGGAGGTGAAGTTGGTGGAGGGGAGAAGATCAAGGGCGTAGCCAGGAAGGTGAGTGTGGTTGGGTTGGACGAACCCCCCCTTTCAGAGGCAGAATCATTTAAAACTAAAAAATCACATCAAATCTTACAGCCCTGGAGCTGTCTGGTAGCTACTTGCACACTAGCGCTACTCTATACTACTCTTGAGCGTCACATTGCATTAATGCTGAACAAATCATCGAGATCTATTGCATCACATGATCATGCAGCAGCACATGTGATGCATGGTGGAAATGGCGAACGAGTGTGGATTGGTTGAGGCAGACATATTACAAGGCAGCAGCTGCGATAAACTTGAGTGGTCGTGTTATACATGCGTCAGGTGAGCACAAACTGTGAATAGTTGATGTATATTAATCTGATGAATGGTTTGTTTAATTGTCACATGTTGCGGGCACATGATGTCTCGAATACATGGGAGTACAAGCCAAGTCTAAAGTTACTGACCATCAACAGGAGGGCCGACCGAGAATGATGTATACCCGGGAGGAAGTATTACCAACTCGGGAGTGTTAGAAAATTTGAAGTTGACTGTCACAGTCTGGAAGTGAAGATTAAGTTAGTATTAGCTACAATAGATTGATAGTTTATATAAGCTGCATGAACAGCAGTGTGTAGGTTTTAGCTAGCTAGATGCACAAACAGCACCTTTTAATGTTACTGCCTAAGAGCACATTTTGTGTATGCATCAGTTTCGTTCAGACGTGATCTAGGGGGAAGCACCCAGGATTTCCCCCAAGAACATTCCCTTGACTTTCTTTTAGTCTAGCTTACAGCTAGGCCCTGGCATTACCAAAAGTCTGGCTACGCCCCTGGTCACATGCCCAGCCAGGCCTACCCTTGGCTACACCACTGGATTAGATTGAGTATACAGATAGAATTTAAGCATAGCAGGTTGCTACATCTATCAGGTGATACACACAATGTATAAGGTTCTATACATATAGCAACAACAAAGAAACTTATACTGGCTCCTAAGATCAGTAGTTAAACACAAATTTAAACAGATAAATTATACAGGCTTACAACACCACAATGTATGCTGGTATAACCTGTGTGTATTCCATGTCTTTGGGAAAGCTGCTACCAAACAGTACAAATGGTGGTTGTCCTTCGCCTTTAAGCAGGTGCTGTTGTAAAACTCTTAAGGCTGCAAAATTCTGAGTCATGAAAAGTAAATATCGGCTTTCTCTGTAAGCATACATTACACATACGTATAACTCAACAGTGGTGATACTATATACCAAGTACCAAATATCTTAACAAATACAATGTATATGTTAACTAACTAGTGAAGAATATACTTATTAGCTAAGTTTAAGTATACAAATGGCCTTTTGGACTAAGAAAACATAAATGTACCATAACCAAAATGGTAAATTGTAACCAGATCTGTAAATACATGACAAAATCGTGCATTTTCAAATTCCTTTTTTATTTAATATTATACATAACCAAGTGTATGTTCTGGTAAAGTTTCAGCCTCTTAATTTTAGTTTCAACCTTTTAATTTTAGTTTCAACCTGAGTCGTATGCTAATAACTTTAGAGAGAGCAATCTGCACAGTAAGTATAGCGAAAATAAACTACAGGCTTAGGGGAACCAATTATTGTATAAATTTCCTTACTCTTAGTAGTGAAAATGTAACCTGGACATTACACAGGTAGTACATGGTAAGGACAATGATGATTGTTACTGGATCTGCGAAAACCTGACACAATAGTTCAAGGCTAAATTTTACAGTGTAAAGCACTGGATACAATGAGTGAAATACATATATTTAAACAATATATTGAATTCTAGTGAAGGAAGGGTATATAAAAGTAAAATCCTAGATATCATCTTTTTTTTTGTCTACTCAAGTGGAGTTCAGAATTTTTTTTGTTGTTTTGCAATGCACCCAATGATACATAAGTTTTGGCCGCTTGTTTATGTCACGTCAAAGCAATGGCATGCGATCAATCCTTCTTCACCTTTGAATGTAGTGGTACAGGGTAATATGAATAAGAATAGGAAATATAAAATGGTAAGGGAATTGGGGGTTTTGACAATTTTGCTATATCTCAAACTTGCTGTACTGGTAAGATTAAAGACAATATGGGTTTCTTTTTTTTTAATTTATAAAAAAAACACTGTTGATTTGCCATGCTTAATGGCTAGGAAATAATACAGTACATTAGTAATCATTTATATATGCTTTACACATAATTACTGGCTCATACTGTACATGACATATTAAATCATCCCGCTAGCATGCTCATTTAAGTTGGTACACATTTCTTCCTGTTAGATCCTGAAATTTGGCTTATCATTATGAGAGTTTACCTATAAGCTCACAGTGCAAACAATTTGAGACCAATTTTCGTGAGCACCATATTTTTTAAACAAAGAATACAAACACAAGCCACAAATAATAACATACATTATGTGATACAGACATACACATTTTTGAAATGCTCTTACGGTACAGAATAACCAACACGGGGATGGTTGATTTGATCAAACTTTTAATAAGTCTGTGACAACTTGACTGCTACAGTACATTTCAAGTTGCGGAATTGTGTGTACACTTATTAAGACATAAGACTATGGGGCAAGTAGGACATCAGAACATTTCAAAGTGTCATAAAGAATCACTATTAGGAAAGTAGTGATTTCATAACTACTTCCATTCAAATGAGTATTTAGTAAGGGACATACTGTACATATGTACAGACTGTATGTACTACTTACCCATGCCAAGATATATCCTTGGTGTTAAGACTGGCTTTGATCAATCCCAGTGGGTCGCAGTTAGGATGTAACAGCTGCATTGATGCAATAACATTAAATGCATATAATGTACATATAGCACAAATATGACAAGTGTAAAGCCTATTCCCTGATGGAACATTAAGTAATACATATATACATGTAACACTTTCACACATCAGATCAAAGGCACCACCTGGGCTACATTTCATATGTAGCCCAGCTAACCAGGCTACATACGAAATGTAGCTGGGCTACAACTGGGTTGTGATTATATAGACGTTGAGGCCAAAATCAATTGTAGGAATTGACTAATGTTCATGTGATTAGGATGCGCGACTTAGATTTCAACATGAAAACCACTCAGATGGAGAGTGTTTTGTTATCCTCGCCATCCTACGAATTGAAAAAATTGGGCTAAGGTGAGAATTAGTGATATAGCTTATTCACTGATAGTTTATACACGGTTTTGAATATGGACACTCCCCCATCACAAAGCTACCACTTTGCATGGAGAAACACTCTACAAGCAAGCTTACCTATCTAGGCCTTTAGTAAACTCCGTACCTTTTCTTTCAATAGCACTGATTAAAACATTAAACCCACGCAACCGAAATTCTCTGTGATATCTCTAGGATATGTCCCTTCATTGTAATCAAATGCAACCAGAACGTACTAGCTGCTGACCCTAATCGAAAATTTTAGGTATGCATATATAACAAGTACGCGAAACAAGTTGATGTTGTGCTACTGATTTCGTGATTCATGAAATTTTCGTAATTCTTCAATTACATTGCTATGCATTGCTTAGGAAGCGCTTCTTAAACAAACCGCTTTTAACAACATATTACGCACAGAAGTATCTTCTAAACTGTTTTATAGTTCGACTATTGTGTTTTTATCTCACAAATTCTCTCGACAAAGCTTCAGAGCTGCTCTTCATTTTTCATTCGTGTACGTAGGGGATGCGCCCCCTTCCCAACTCGAAGAGATAGGCTATTCCTGGTAGTCTACGAGGCTAGCACTGTTGTTTCTCTATTATTAAACGCCTGTATAACCTGAAGGGAAGGCAATTCACAAAAGTCTGAGGAGACTTGCCACACCCGTATTTCAGACAACCGGAAAGAAACCACCTCAGAGCAAAGTTTACCTGTGCGGAAGTTAGTTTACTTTTATTTCTTGCATAAAAGCTACTTTCACCATTTAACAATTTTGCTCACATGGGTGTGTATGGACAAACATAGATAGGTAGATAGGTACACACACACAGAGACTTTTACGAAAGCAATTTCAGTAAAGTGGGCACACACCTGGTTTTAAAAATTTGAAATTTCAACTAGAGTAGGGACCATAGCACAGTGATAAAAAGTACTGAATCAAGTTGGAGTAGTCCATGATATTAAATCACAGTAAAACAATAAGAAGTGCTATATCCCTACTGTGTTCAAGATACCTTAACCTAAATGCACAATAGGGATATAACACTTCTTATTGTTTTACTGTGATTTAATATCATGGACTACTCCAACTTGTATTAGTAATTTTTTTTGCGTATTTCTTTGTTAATTTTTTTTTGTAAATAATTTTATCTCACCCATACTGTATCTGAAATGGCGCCACACATCCCAGCTATACCAATTATTGTCTGAAAAGTGAACTATCCATTATGATTTGTTGTCAGCTATGTTCAACCCATTGCACAACATTTGAATCAAGAACTGATCGAAAAGCACCTCTGCAATCCATACAACTGAAAAAAAGAAACGGTGCGGCACGTCCCAATTATATTTATTAAATTATCGTTGGAAAAGTTAAGCATCTATTACGCTTTGCTGTTGGCTATGTTCAACCCGTTACACAGCAGTACGAATCAAAAACTGTTTGAAAAGCACCTCTGCAATCGAAGTCACTATGAAAAATACGGACGATTTTCGTTATGAAGGGAAGCCATCACATGCTACTGCCAAATTGACACCTTTCGCTGTCAGCAAAGATGAATGGGACACAAAGGAGGAAACTGGTAAGTCCATGAAGAATGCATTGTACATACTGCGGTATGCCAAAAGGTACCTCTCAGGCCAAAGCGACATCGAATAGTGAAAAAATCAAGCCCTTAGCCTTAGCTGTTAGCTTGTCTGAAGGCATCAGTCAGTTACTCAGTCAGTCAGTCAGTCATTCAGTTAGTAGAAAATTGTTGAATTAAAAAAATTAAAATTCCTTAGCAACTTGTTGAAAGCATTTTTGGTCGATCTAAAAGCTTGTTTGGACTTAGTTTTACCTAACCAATGCTGCTTCACTGTTGTCTGGGAAAATTGAGGCTGATGTTATTTCATGGGCCACACCTACTCCTTTGTGGTCCCTACTATACAGTACTATTGTACTGTATGATATATCCAGTGGCTGCACTCATATTGGCTTGGCTGATTGATTGCCCTGTACAGGCTATCAGCCTGATAACTGTTACACATTAACTGTAACATGGGGCATTTGGGCTTTGTCTGATATGTATGCCCTCTGCCCTTGAGCACTCGGGCATACATATCAGGCAAAGCCCTCAAGCCCATGTTACAACTATTACATGGATTGCAAGAACTACATAGCAAACAAGACACAAAATGTAAGGTTCACACCTTTTTCTCTTCTCCTGACAAAGTATTTACTCCATCGACACTATCAGGGAAGTTAGTCTCAGAAAGAAAAATTTCAGTAGCATCAAATTCATGTAAGCCATCAAAGTTTCGTTTGATAGCATGCTTGAGTTGTTGCCTTGTCAAGGGAGAATAAATTGGCTCTCCAGCTTTGTTCACTTTCTTAGTTTTTTTAACCATCCAGTAAAGCATCTTTATTAAACTACGTAATAACAAATCAAATAATACATATTAATATTACAATTACTACTATGAAAAATTGACATGGAATACATAAGTCTCTACTATAATTTTATTCAGCATTTACATATCTACAGTATGCACACAACAGTAGTAATAATGAGATTGCAAAGTATAAAGACATAATTATGAGTTTACAACCTGTAGAAATCTCTCAATCCAAAAAATTCTCGTGTTTGCTTTTTGCATATTTTCATGTATGCTTTTGCAAGAGATACAAAATATGGCTGTAGTACACTTCTCACTAAATCCTTATCTTCAGTAGAGCAAATACCCCTAAATAATAAAAATCATTATTAACCACCATTAAAGTTAATCATGAAATAAGCTCACCATGCACTTTGTTCCAATTCATTTTCATCTGGGCTACCCCTTGTGATCATTACACCACGGTTCATTTTTGCAGGATCAAGTGCCCAGTTGGATATTCCAATAAACGCTACTCTTTCTTCCCTGGCAATGTGCTATGGAATTAAAAATCAGAATATCACAATTTGTAAACTAGACATGACAGCAGGTTTGTGAAAGTTCTTTGGACATGATGTCATAGCTTTAAGAGAGCATGCAAATACGTCCTATAGTTTTATAAATGTGACTGAATTTTGGAAAAACGTTCCACATCATAGATTAGAAGTTTCAAGATAAACAGTTTTAAAGAAAGAATTCAAGTCGGTATAACTCACCAAGGATGGCAAGCATATGTATGACATTACACAAGATGTGCATCAATCTATTACCTTTCAGACCACTTCCAGTACTTGTAGAGTTTTCCGCCAAATAAGATAGAAAATCTGAGCAGTTGGACAAGCAAAGTAGTATTGTGAGTGCTCACAAAGGGGAAGAGGGTGAAGGATGGTAGGTTGGGCAAGAGATCGACGTCAAAATGGAGGCAGATAACGAGTGAAGTCCAACAGGGCTGAGCTGGCTGATATGCAGCAAAATCAACGGAAAAAATTGTTTGGCCAACATTATCAGGTCATCCACCAGTAAACTAATGATTCTTGCAAGCCAGGCCCTTCACAAGGCCTGAAACCGCCATTCGAGCTCTCCACACCACCCAGAAAATACATCTGTTAAAACCAGCCTCAAATAGTTTGAGTAGTACTGAAGGTCAAATCTGGTAATATGACAGCGTAGCTTTCCACTGGTGGTGTTAGTTAGATTTTTCCTGATGTGCTATTTGGAACAGTTTTGTAAACACAAATAAAATTACAGGGGTGAAATGAATATTAAATTTTAGGTATTTGAATATTCTTGAAATGTTCAGCTGCCAAAGCAGTCCACAAGCAAATTTAATGTGGATATCATAACTAAATAATGTGTAGTGAACAGGTCCACCATACCATGAACATGTCCAATAAGCTACATACGTCTGAGTTGATTACACTGTCTTCATTACCAAGTACTAAAAATATTAAGTGCTTTTTATGTGGGAGGATAAACACTTCATCCAACTCCTAGTCACAGAATTCCTTGATATCATTTCAGCTAAAAATTTCATTACACATTTTCATCCAAATTGTTTTATTTTCACACCAAAATTTCTGGTAAGGTTGTACATTCAGTGTAATAAGTACATGCAAATGTGCATGTCATTTTCTCTAATAAAAAAAGAACATGTACAATGGAGCCTCTGTTATCCGGACCCTACTAATCCGGATTCTTGGTTAACCGAACTATGGAAATGACTGTTCTATTAGAGTAGTGACTGTTCTATTAGGGTAGTTGAAATACTACAACTTTTAAAAATGTTATTTGTCTATTTTAAGGTTAATTATACACAGTTTCAGAGATATGGACTTTTCAGACTTATGGACAACCCCTGGTCCCAAGAGGTTTGGATAACTGAGGTTCCACTGTATGTACTGTATGTACCTGTACACTAGTATCAGCCCCACTAGTACCGTCTTCTAGTAGTGGATGTAGTGCCTTTAATGGCAGACTTGGTGAATCTTCAGCAAGACCAACTTCATCCAAAACAACCACAGAGACAAATTGCTTAATGTCCTTGCTTTCTTGAAATTTCTTAGCATTACTGAAGACTTCTAAAATACTCTCAGGTGTGGAGTGCTGACTGCATTGATAAGAAAAGAGCTTGACCTATTTAAAAAATTAAATGGCAATGTCAGTGACATTCAACACATACCTGTTTAAGCTTGTGACACAAGTTCACATTTGATGATGCTCCTTGCATTGAATTTTCAATGATAGATTTTGCTAAAGATTTTGAACTCCCTGGTTTTCCAATAACAAACAGAGGAATCTTTAGTTCAATACACACTAGCATCATAAAGACATTTTCTTTCAGAGCAGCATTTCGGGCTATGTTCTTGGGTATGACTGGCTTCATTTCTGATAAGATCATATCTTGAAAACTAAACAATAAAATAGATGTAAGCACACTGCAAAAGATAAAATCAATTGCCTAAATCTACAGTGTACCAACTATGATTCTCCATGATGATCCATACAATAGTATCCTTAGTAAGTAATAAGTATAAATAGCAAATTATATGTACCAATGATTGACAGCATAACAGAATTCTTATTATGTCATGTGCTTGTATGTATAATAAGTACACCATACAATTGATGAGGTCCATTGACCTTGACATTTTCCACAACAATTTAAAATGATATTTTGTTTCTATAGATACGAGTTGAAACCTAAACTTTTATCAGGTATTAAGTTTTGTATTAAATTTATCCAAAATATTAAAACTATATTTAGGGTGGTGCTAACTTTAAGCATATAGAGCAGCATGTTTATAGGGTCAAATATGGGCCTATCATAAAGGCCAAAAAATATCAGTCAGACCACTGGACTACTGCTGTGCTGATACGGGCAAAGACATGTAGAAATATTTGGTTTATTACAATCATATCATTGGTGCTATGTGGGTTGAATCTTGGCCAGTACAAAGATATTAAAATTTGGTATATAAAGTGAACAGAGAAATACTTTTTGCCTAATATAGAATTGTTTACTTTTGATAAACATTAACATTACCCATCACATCACACACAAAGAACCAGACAAATAGAATATGTATTGGAAGAAGCCATAAAATATTCAATAGGAAACTTTGTATCTTTATTGCAAAGCTAATGGAAAGCTGATGAAGGGAGATGTCCATCCAGATCAGCAGGTTGCAATGTTAAGAAGCACGGAGAGCTAAAGTATATGAATCCATAGATATACTGCAAGTTGAATTGTGTTTGGGCACATATAAAATAATAACTAAAATAGTTTATTTACCACATTTGAAAGATTTTCTGCTTGCATCTGTAAATTTGAAATAATGTACATTCATGTTATGTAAGCCAAAAATAATAACATATATGAATGCACAGTGTGACTTTCTGACTGGTTAGAAATGGGTTTATTAACAGTTTCTAAACATGCTCTTAGGTAATGATTTTGACAAGGCACCATACTTATTCAACTTGCACAGAAAGTTGGTGCTTTTATCACAAAGTGAACAATTTCATCAAATTTGTCACTTAGCCACCCTACTACAGTGTAATGACAATGTGCTTTATAAGATTAGCAGTTTGCTTCATGAAACCTGTAAACATATGTAGAAGGTATATGCATAAAACTACATTTTTAGTACCTGCAGGGTAGAATAACATGAGAAATTGGTACATGGAGCCTATAGGAAAGTTACGTATGTATGCACGACACTCTGAATATGTAAACTGATATTTCTGCTACTAATGGGAGTGGAGTGTAAGTGTTTAGCAAAATGTTTCATTTAAAACCTTGAAATTTCTTGTTGAAACTTTTGTTTATCAACTTGCTCCATTGGTTGATCAAAATAGGGACAGATATGATCTTCAAATTTCTCTCGCTCTTGTATCCTTGCATGGTAGCAAACAGCCAAGGTCATTATCATACTTCGTGTTTCACAGCTCACACCCTGAAAAGTGTAAGTACCACAAACATATATATGTTACAGCTTATGTCATAAAAGAATTGTGTATTGTGTACACTAGTGAAATTTCTTGAAATGGTAATGTAATGGATAGGACTGCAAAATTGTGCTTTCTGCATAAGTATATGACAGGTTTTCCATGCACATAAAATCAAAACTTTCTTTCAGCTCTAACCCATTCCTTCACTGTACTGCCTCATCGATTCCTGGCTTCTGATTTGTTCTTAGTTCAGTTGCCTACTTTTGGGAGCTGCCTATTACAGACCATCTCTTGATGCCAGAATTTTCCATTCTAATTGTCATGGCTGCCTGGTATGGCATGTTATTGGCTTGGATTCTTCTCTACAGCTGAGCAAACCACTGGCATGTGCTTTTCTTGTTTTCTGGTGGCATTTGACAACCAAGTATTGGGCCTGGTGACACTCATGACTTGCTCTTCCATAACGTACCATTTGCCCACCCACCCACCCACCCACCCATCCATCCACTAACCCACCCACTTGCTTATCCCACTGCTATTTGTAAAAACTTGTTACTGTCAACCTCGTGAAAAATGTCTAAAATGGTGCTGCTGAATTGATGTCTTGTGGATGGTCGGTACCCACCGATTATGCTGGCAAAATCATGTACATAATAGGTGGCATGAAGCACTGAGCATAATGCTAGGAAGAGAGATATGTAGTGCCAAACAATAAATCCTTGCTTGTCATACAACATGTCATAATTAAAGCATAATTGGCAGGTCCCTAGGCATCATAAATCAGTCTATAATGTGTGCCAATTCTGTGTTATACTAATGGTGGGCAGTAATGGATTCATCTTAATACTTTTCCTTTTGCATGGAAGACCCGTTTCACAAATACGGTCACATATAAAATATTCCAAGTATTCATAATATTTGTTAGAATGTCTAACAGCAAGTTGTACAAACACAGTCACATGTTAGCTCTGATTAAATTGAAACCCCTGTGGGTAATAGAGAACCATTGACTGGATAATAAAGGATTGTGGTAATGAAATGAAGTGTTATTATATAACACTAAATGAAATCCAGTTAGATACTCTCTACCATACAAATAACATTATTATGATCTCTTGGATATCATGCACTGCACATACACTTAAAACAGAATGTTCAATCAACTCACCTTGTTGTTTAGCAGTTTCTCAAAAGTATCATTATTTTCATAAAACCATTGGAAGACAATCATAGCCCTTTCTACATCTCTCAAACTCACAAAACTGCATTCATCCTGTGCATTGATATACAAAAACATGCATTGCTATGCATAGGTAGTGTACTGTATGTTGGAGGTCATAAAACTGCTTGAGAACATAACATTTTATTGCATTGTTACACCAACTGTAGCTAAGTGTAAGCTTTGCATAAATCAAAACATTCATTTAACAGTGCTGCAATTTACCACGCGCCTAGTTTACATTACTTAGTTAATTAGTTTACTAAAACTGAGAGGTGTCTTTTTGAAAACCACAGCAGCTACAGTGCATGCATCATGGACACACGCACCTTTATTCTCCTTTGTGTCCTGGTTCTTTTCTTCACTACCATGAAGGTGTTGATTCATGGTAGCATGTGAATGGCACTTATCATGTTAATATATTTACTTACAGCCAATGTGTGAAAATCAATGGTGCTTTGTCATCTTGGGCACAGGTTTCCAGTGGTGACTGAAGTAATTTGTGCACTAGTATGGCTACAGGTATAGGTGATCTTCCTTGTTTCACTGCTTTTTACAGGTCCCTACTCAAAACTTTATACCTTAATTTTTAATTCTTTTCATTTGTGCACAAACTGCTACATAGCTTTGCCAATGAATACTATTGTAAATGTGTGCACCTGTGTGTCTGTCATGCATAAAGTAGTAACATATACTGTACATTGGCACATGAAGTCTCAAATGTACCTTCTTTGATCTCATAAATGACTGCGATTGTGCCAATATAGTGGCAATAGTCCTGATTAATCCTTCAACATCACCATACTCTGATAAGTACTCGCTGCTACTGACCTACATTTGTATGTGAGAAGTACATATTTCCATTATGGATATTCAGCCAACACAACAGTAAAAAAACAACAGAATATTCAAGATAATTATCAACAGTTTGCATATACAATACCATGAAGTACGTACATGGTTAGTCACAATTTGTGTAATATAATCATCTTCAGTTTTACCAGAAACTTGACCAAAGTCATACAACAGTGGCTGCATACTAAGAGGAAGATCTAGAACTCTGTACACTAAATGTCGAAGTGGTATACTCCCTATTATAAGATGCATCATCAATATATAATAAAAATCAATAAATAAATATGCACCTACCAAATTTATGCTGTGTGCTTTGAGCCTTAACATAGTATCCTAGTCCTGCTGTTTCAAGTTTCTTTATCATAGCGTCAGTATGCCTATGAGAAGTTTAGGATTTAGTATACATATTAAGTTGTTAGTAAACAATAAAGAACACAACTATAATTGTCAACAGTGTTGATATACATATAAACACATATATGCTTAAAACTACATTTACATGTAGGCATATCAGTAAAAACAACCCCAATTCCATTAAGTAATTGTCATTAATTGCCTGATGCCAAAATGTGAGTGAAATGTTTGAATGTTACAGTACAAATCAACAACTTATTACTGAATTGCACAATACATGTGGAATACTTATACATCTGCATGTTAATTTGATATATTAAACTTTTGATGAGAATTCATAATATTCGAAAATGGTATACAGAGTTCCCTTTGTCTCATACTGGTTAACTACATATCAACAAATCACACTACCATTTCTAAGATAGTGAGGCTCTGAAGTTTAAGGATCTGAACCACAAACAACTTCACAGTTGGTACTAGCTAGTAGTGCAATGATGCAATAGAAACCTCAGCTCAGCCTTAATTACTAATACATCATTCTAATTTCTCCTCTGATATTCTTTGTAGTGCACTTCAAAGTTTCCAGTAACTTAAAACTCTGAAGAGTTGTTGTTAATATTGTTGTAAATACTTGTAAGCAAACATTCTCATTTGAGGATAATTGTACCAATGCTAATTGGAAAGTGAACATATTCATCATGTAAACAAAAATACAACTAGATACTTCATATATATTTCCTAACTTTCTGTAAGGGTTGCACGCAGCAATGAATTTCACATTGTCACTTATTAGCTTTCCATTAAGTCTCCTATCACACATGATTTCTTTGATTAATCCAATATTTTCAGTAGTGTTTGCTTCATCGAAGAACAATATGGTATAAAGCCTTTTGTTATGTTCGTAGTTCACTTTAGCTAACTCTTCAGTCTTTTTGACACAATCAATGATGTCTTGCTGAGAAGTTCCACCATGTACCTGTTCAAAGAGTGTGCACAAAGCTGTAATATTTACTCATTATAATTACCTTCAGCATAACAAGATTTTTGTTGTTACTATTACAATTTTGCAATTCACACATATATCTGATCAGTCTTGTTTTACCACACCCAGTCTCTCCCATAATGACCACTGGAATATCACATCTATAAAATAACACACTAAACTAAAACTTCTGTTTAAATTTTGTTACTGCCATGCACTGATATTTTAGACATGTGATTACAGATGAAGTATGCATTATTTCCACAATTACCTGAATCTCATATGAATTGCCATCATTTTCAGGAGATTATCAGTAGTCAACACATATGATGGGTCTGGATCATTGGCATCATTTATGCCAATAACTCTGCACAGTCGGTCTATCATCTCTTTCCTGAATGCAAACACATCACACGTTTGTGTACAACATTACTGAAATGTATAGATCTACATATCTACTAGTATAATTTAAAATCATTAATTTAAAAATAAAGTAGGGATCCGAGCAGTGAAACAAGAGATGAATGATGGCTTAATTTTCTGTGTTAACACCTAGCATATTCAAAATTATTTAAGGCGCTTATGCTCAGCAGATACCTGTGACTTCATGATAGGTTCGAGACAATGCCCATTAATGATCTTGATTGATTAAAAATTAAGCATAGGGACCTTACGTATTGATAATCTATTTACTTGGTTTCACTGCATCAAGAAGACGACTACCCTGATTGAAGATGAAAGACAAGGCGCAGAAGGCACACACTCATCGGAACCCCAAAAGGCGCATGCCACTGGTGAGTTTGTTATTGCTGTGTAAAATGGTGGCATTGTGTGCTGCTTTGTTTGGCCTCCAGCCTTGTGACTGTGGTCAGGCAGGCAGGCAGGCAGGCAGGCAGGCAGGCAGGCAGGCAGGCAGGCAGGCAGGCAGGCAGGCAGGCAGGCAGGCAGGCAGGCAGGCAGGCAGGCAGGCAGGCAGGCAGGCAGGCAGGCAGGCAGGCAGGCAGGCAGGCAGGCAGGCAGGCAGGCAGGCAGGCAGGCAGGCAGGCAGGCAGGCAGGCAGGCAGGCAGGCAGGCAGGCAGGCAGGCAGGCAGGCAGGCAGGCAGACAGGCAGGCAGGAAGGAAGGCAGGCAGGCAGACCATTAGAAAGTCAAAGACTTGGTGCATAGCACGTTTCTGAAATGTTTCAGAGAAATGGCTTTTTGACAGGTGCCTGTCACTTCCAGGGTGATCCCTAATAAACAGTACTACTGTACTGTTTGATATAAAATGTAAGGAAATAATCCTCCTACACACTTAATTTGCTTAAATAGTAAACCGGTGTCATTTTTTGGTTTTGATGATGTACAAAACTTGATTGACTGACCCAGGTATACGTAGTGAGCTTAATACAGTTGGACATGTTTTAACTATAAATTACATATTTTAACCAAAAGTACTTCGTGGTTAACTGGCTGGAGTTGACTAACTCTCAGTATGTAAGCAGTACATATGTACCTATACATATTCTTATAAAAACTCACTTGTCCCACTTATTACAATCATCTGTTTTAAGATTGAGCCCTTGTGTAAGCAGGCATTCGTACACATTTTTTGGAATTGCACAACCCTCAATCTCTTTGCCAGTTTTGGGATCAGTACACTGAAGTTTGTCATTCACTTTAAATCCAATAAAAGTCATAGTTATTTGATCTTGATTGAAGAAAATATATGGATGATTGCTATGAGATGGACAAGTCAGCTAAAATGAAATGGCACAGTGTTATAATTATACCTTTTATCCCACTTCCGATCTTCTGCTATTTGGTGTTGAGCAACTTTATCAGAATTAGGGTTATCATTGTTGGCAGCAACTTTTAATGATGGCACACCAAAATCCTGGCAAACCAAACCACACATTTATACATATATAAAGAATACAAATATGTGTCAGCTACTAAAAATGTATTATGAAATTCTGTGCAAAAAAGTTTATCATACAATAAAGATGCATACATGAATATCAGTTACTATCATACAGAATAGTAGTACTATATAGTAGGGATCCCCCAAAACAAAATGGCATCGCTAAAATGTTCTCATTAAAATCACCATATAAATATTTTGAGAATAATACCTTATGGAAGAGTCTTGGTGGATACATATAATGTCAAATCAATTAGAAGGAACTTCAAATTTGAGTACAGAGCACAGAAATAAACAGCAGTGAAACAATTAAGGGAGGTCAGTTGCAACTGTAACCACGTACATGATTAAATTTGCACACTAGCGCAAATTTAATCCTTAATTCAGTCATGACAACCTACATACTGAAGTAGGGATTAAAACATAAAGCCACTAATATTATACAACCAAGTACTAATAAGAATAATAAGAAATACAGGTAAAGTTATGTCAAAAACAAGTTGATGGTATGCTACTTTATGTTGCTATATGCTGCTAATGAAGCGTAACTATAACAAACCACTTTAAACTTCAATTTATGCACAGAAGTATCTTCTCAATTGTCTTATAGTGTGTCTATTGTGTTTACTCATGCAAATTGTTTAGAGAAAGCCTTGAGGCTGCCCTTTATTTTTGTTTGCATAAATACAGGTAATGCCTCCCTTTCAACTTGAAGGATATGCTATCTCTGGTAACGCAAGAGGCCTTCAATGTTGTTTTGAAGTTGTTAAACGTCCATAAAACCGAAAGGGAAGACCATTCTCGAAGAGTCGCCATACCCGTATTTCAGACTACTGAGACCACGAAGAACCACTGCAGAGCAAAGTTTATGTGTGTGGAAATTTAATACAAACTTAATTTAGCTTTAAATTCTTACATCCTGGTTACTTTTTACCATTTAACAATTTTGCTCACGTGAGTGCGTACGGACAAACATAGATAGGTAGATAGATAGATAGATAGGTAGGTACACACACACACGCACGCACGCACACACACACACACACACACACACACACACACACACACACACACACACACACACACACACACACTTTTACGAAAACAATTTCAGTAAACCAGGTGTGCGCCCACAAAAGGCTGGCTATGGGGGCATGCTGGATTAATAAAAACAAATGTGACCTGATTTGCAAAAAGGGGTCTTCCACACATTCAATTTATTAACTTTTCCGATTATAACTTCCGATTGGAAAAGACCATTTGCTTAAACTTTGGTAAGTAGTGAGCATAACTATAGCTTAAGTGATAGACAAAAATTCAGGGCTTTATGCATTTTGATTATGGAGTTATGATTTTCCAAGTTCATAGAATTGGATGTTTGTGAAAGACCAGGCAGGAAGAAAAAGTGCTTGTGAAATAATATTGTAAGAAAGCCGGAAGTAAGTCTGTTATATAAAGTATAATTGAGATTTCCTAGTAGAGAAATTATTTAGTGGTTATCACATGGATAACATGATTGTGTACTGTACTATACGTACCTATATGTAGGAAAATGCCTATTTTTTTGACTTGTACTTAATTAGTTCTATGCCAAAGAAGGGGGTTTTAACACATAGCTTTAGCATACGATAATGCTTTTTAGTTCACTAATTTTTAACGAATCGATCCCTGTTTTTAATTTTTAGTCTTCTTACTTTATGATTGCAGCTAAAATACATGTAGCTACAACTGTTCCTTTAGAATACATACACAATTTGTACTACATTGTATACAACATTGTATTACTAATAAAGTGACTGTTTTATCAGGGCATCTTGATATTGCAGAAGTAATCAAGTATAGACAGCAGTTTAATCCAAAGGCTAACATCTTGTCCTGACCACGAAGCAAAAATTACCATTGGCAAGTGCTAGGGCTTCAATATTGCATATAAAGTATTGGACAGTCAAATCAATAACACCTCAATATTATTTCATCACATCCTATTAGTATAGTGGCACAACCAAAAAATTGTGCAATTTTTCATAAAGCCATGAAACTTTCCACATAAATAGTACTCCTCAATACATGTATTTTTAGATATAGTGCCATCGCTGATTTGACCTTTGGTGACCTTTATGGCCATTTTTGTACAGAAAATTGATCATTTTTGTCTTTAACTCCCTGAGGCAGTAATTAATTTGTTAAAACATGGTACCAAACAAAAGATCTTGCTGATAGAAACAACGTAGTTTTTATTTGAAGTCAATACGTGATTTCATTACAAAGTTATGATCATTTTTATTAGCTACAAATTTTGATATACTTACCTGCCCTCGAGGTGTGAATTACCTGTGGGCAGATAATTTTATCAAATTTTGCAGCTAATAAAAATGATCATAACTTTGTAATGAAATCACCTATTGACTTCAAATAAAAACCAAGTTGTTTCTATCAGCAAGATCTTTTGTTTGGTACCATGTTTTAACAAATTAATTACTGCCTCAGGGAGTTAAAGACAAAAATGATCAATTTTCTATACAAAAATGGCTGTAAAGGTCACCAAAGGTCAAATCAGCCATGGCACTATATCTAAAAATACATGTATTGAGGAGTACTATTTATGTGGAAAGTTGCATGGCTTTATGAAAAAGTGCACAATATTGCCAATTTTGGGGGCTACGCCGCTATACTATATAGGCTGAAAAGTTAATTGGTTGTTTTTGCTGTTTTTATTTTTTGTATTTTTTCACAGAATAGCCACAGTTTTGACCATCTTCTGAGGTAAGTTTCTTTAAAGTTTATTATCAAAACCCCTTACCTTAAACTTTTGCACTGTAAAATGTATGTATGTAATATGTACCTATAAAATTTATTCAAATGTACTTACTTTTGACATTCTAATCATAAATCGTACTACAAACTTCTTAAAATCAGAGCCTTCACCAAAAAACATCTCATCACAGAAAATTGAATCTTGGCAGTCAATCAGCTGGAGATGAAGGAACCTGACAAACTGTGCAAGTGTTGCCCATGATGGGTAATCAACACTACAGTGCCTATTAAAGAACATTCATTCAAGTCATTTTGTTATACATTCTTTTGATATACAAACACAATTAGCAGCTTTCATTGCAATCATTACAGTGGTGGTCAAGCAGCTATCAGCAGTCATCCAGTATTATGTATATTGAAACACTGTATCTTTCTCTTTATACAGAGTTCAGGAAAATTCTACCACAGTTAACAGCAAGGAGGCATGGACTAATGTCCTTGCTGTGTGAAAAAGACTGTTTCATCTTTGGCATAATACGTATGTTTCAGAATGCTACGATAAGCAAGTTTATGACATGAGTGTAAGTTCACGTTTCCACCTTTTTGGTAACTAGTGATACTTAAAAAACATTCATGTTCCTATGTGATATCAAGACACACGGTAGTGTGTCGTGCGGCCCAAGAAGCCGGCACGCAACACCCGTGAGTATATTGACAGGAAGAAAGAAAACGCAATTTTGCGCACCTCCGCAGCCCTGTGCTGCCTTGACGAAACAAGACGAGTTTTGCTGTGGACACTCCCTCCAACTTCGGTACTCCACATTTCAAATTTGAGCAAAATCACTTCACGCGTTCCCGAGATATGCGACTTCAAAAATTGGCTTAGTTTCTTCGGATTTTTTTCTTCTCATTTTACTTCCTCTTGTCGCACACTTACAAAAACTGCTATAAAACGCGAACACTATACCTGATTGCCTTGAAATTTGACATACAGAAGGGGGGTATAAAGGCGCATCTCGGTACCAACTTTGGCTGGAATAAGATAAACAGGCAAAGAGTTATAAGCAATTATTCACGAAAAATAACACCAATATGTTGTCACGCCTACAGGGTAAACCGCTTACGGGAAGAAGCTGAAAGTCGGTGGGTGAATAGGTTAACTATTGAACCTCAAATCTTTTGTAGTTTGAAAGAAACGAGCTAAAAACCAGGAAGATAAACCAACAGTGTGTAACAATTATGCAATCGAGATTAGCTAATAAAAAAACAACTGCTTGCCACGCCTACCAGATAAACCGCTTGGGGTAATGCTTTGAAAATCGTTGCACAGATGGAGTAATCATCTTAGAAAGGCTCATCAATGGTGTAGAAGAATCAGACTTAAAGCCACGGAGTTATTACACGAAATCCAACTTGGTGTAGCAAGTGCGAGACCGAGATACTCTAATAGAGCAGTCATCCTAATAGAGCAGTCACCCTGAAGAGAATTCAAGATATCAGCTAGAAACAAGTAACCTGTATAGAGATCAGCTACAAACCAAGTCATCCTGTAGAGAGATCAGCTACAAACAATTCATCCTGTAGAGATATCAGCTAGAAGAAGTTACCTTGTAGGGAGTTCATGTAACTATGGAAAGAGATAGTTCAGCTAGAAGAAATCACCTTGCAGAGAGTTCAGCTACAAAGAAACCATCATGTAGAGAGTTCAGCTACAAACAAATCTCCCTGTAGAGAGATCAGCTAGAAGAAGTTACCTTGTAGAGAGTGAAGCTATAAAGAAACCATCATGTAGAGAGTTCAGCTGCAAACAAATCTCCCTGTAGAGAGATCAGCTAGAAGAAGTTTCCTTGTAGAGAGTTCACCTTCAAACAAATCACCCTGTAGAAAGATCAGCTAGAAGAAGTCACCTTGTAGAAAGTTCAGTTACAAAGAAACCACCATGTACAGAATTCAGCTACAAACTGGTGACCCTGTAGAGACATCAGCTAGAAGAAGTTACTTTGTAGAAAATTCAGCTACAAAGAAACCGTTCTGTAAAGAGCTCAGCTGCAAGCAAATCACCTATACAGAATTCAGCTACAAACAAATCACCCTGTAGAGAGATCAGCTAGAAGAAGTTACCTTGTAGATCGTTCAGCTACAAACAATTCACTCTGTAGAGAGAGCATCTAGAAGAAGTCACCTTGTAGAGTGTTCAATTACAAAGAAACAACCATGGACAGTTCTGTAATAAATATATGTATTATATATATAATTTGTACATTTACTGATAAAATCAGAAATATTTAAGGTACATCTGCTTCATCTTTTCTTCTTCCTGTGGAAAAGAAAAAAAGGTAGGTTAAAAAAGTCCCAAAGCAGGCCATAGGCCGGCTTTGGGGTATACAAATACAAAAAGAAATCTAAT
The DNA here is from genome assembly GCF_963678975.1 of Dysidea avara. NCBI lineage: Eukaryota > Metazoa > Porifera > Demospongiae > Dictyoceratida > Dysideidae > Dysidea > Dysidea avara. The sequence continues at coordinate 38,093,518 of NC_089272.1, forward strand.
CCAAAACAGCCAAGCTGTAAAAAAAGTGTGCGGCCCTCAAAAAGGCTATGGTGAAAAAAGATATGAAATCCAAGGTGGCGGCCAAGAAATGGCTGTGATGGTAGGTTAATGGTAAAAATTTTAATAATGACAATTCAGGTGAATTTTGTGCATTGCCACCTTGGATTTCACATCTTTTTTCACCATAGCCTTTTTGAGGGCCGCACACTTTTTTTACAGCTTGGCTGTTTTGGATTAGATAATCATTACCTTTGGCAATACAGAATGCACAAAACTCACACTAACCTCAGAAAAAAAACAGCTCTACTGCTAAAATGTTTAAGCACAGTGTGATGGTTGTATGAGGGAACATCCCTTAACCTGTCCACGATTAGCATTCAAAATTTTGGTCTGTTACTATAAGCCATTGTGGAAAAAGCCTGCTCAGCAGAAACACTCAATCAATTGCTAAATGCAGAATCGCCAGTAGCATTATCAACACAGTGTTCTGTGAGGGTTTCTTTTTATAAAGAGCTTGCACTGAGGGATTGTTAAAATCCATTTATCTTTGCTGACAGCACAAAGGGCCAATTCATGGTAGCACCACATGATGGCTCCCCTACGTTTATTTACTTAAGGATCTGCAAAACACCATTGACAACTTATTAATGTATTCCCTACATGTGAAACACTCCAACAAGTATTATCAGCTCTATTGTGACTACACTATTACAAGATACGTCCACATTGCTAATCTAACTACATGTTCATAGGTTATAATATTTTTATTAGCCAGGATGCCTGTTATCTGCTTGATTGTCACCTCAACTGATAATTAACAAACAAACAAAAAAATCAACAAAAAAACAACAGATAGTGTGCATGTATAAATGCTCTTCACTGATTGCAGTACAGTATACGTATATACATTGTAAATGATAACACCAACAGACAAATTTATAGAGAATGCAAGTATTCATTCAATCAATTCAGTAGGGTTACATTCACTAGAAAGTAGTGAAACAAGAGTAATAATAGTATGCTAAAACTATGGCCAAAGTAGGGATTTTTCCACATAATATACCTTTAGCTTTAATATACAATTATGCACCTTGTTTCATTACTTTTTAGCGAATGGATCCCTTATATTAATAAATTTTAAATACACTGGTTTGTTTACTTTTATAGCCATAATAAATACCTGTAAGTTTCAGCTGTTTTATCTAGACATATAGCAGCGTGCTGTGTGGCGAAGAAAGCCAGTGTGCCACAGCATGAGTATATTCACAGGAATACATGAAACACAATTTTCATGCATACATCGTTTCATGCTCCTTTCTCAAATTGGAATCATTTTATACTGCAAAGCCCTCCACCTTCAGCACCCCACATACCTAATGTAATCGTGAAATATGAGCCTTCAAAATTCAGCTTAATTTCTTAACTTTTTTTTCTTTGTTAGGAGCTTAGATTATTCTTGTAGCACACTTAACAAAAACCAATATAAAATGTAAACGCGTACTTTGATTGTCTTGAGCTTTGGTACACTTTAAGAAAGTATTGCATTACAATCATATACTAAGTTTAGTGCAAATCTGATTAATAGCCTTAGAGCTATGGATGATTAGTTGCATTAAAAAGGGTCGACTTGTAGTCAGGTCTACAGGATAACCTCTTATATGGGATTAACTTAAAAACCAGTATGCGCCATAATAGCTCAAACTCTTTGTGGTATAAAAGAAATCCCAATACTAGAGTTACAAGGCAAACGCCAAACAGCTGCAAATTGAAATACTCTAATAGAACAGTCACTGTGTGTGTTCTATCAGAATTACTCAAAAAAAAGATTAGAGTATTACAAAAGTAATCAAATAAAAAATACAACACTATGCATGGTAACTTCTCTAGTATTCCATCAAATCAAAGCTGATATTATAACCATTTTGGTAAAGATTGGTGAGGTAGTACACTGCTATTAAGACCTACTCACGTCAATCGTCACCATCATAATCATCATAATAAGTGCTATGCTAGCAAAGCTTGTGACAACAGACTGGAATTCGTATTCTAGCACAAGTACGTAGATAAGTGGAAAACAATAATTATACAACCAAGTACTAAGAATAATATGAAATGCGGTTAAAATTATGTCATTAATAATGAATGAATAAATAAACAATGTTTGAGAAAACTATGAGGCCTAGAGACATGAACTAAGCGGGGATAGATTCGCCTGTGAATGAAGGCACAACCGTATAATAAGTACGCCTGTTCGTGCTGATGACTTTACCGTACGTGTAATTCTATATAACGCCCGACACCACACCCTTGTTTAATTACAGATTGCTCGAAGGAGAAGATTAGTGAACTTCCGCGGAGATCCCAGAGGCCAATTTACTGGTAAACAACAGTATTACAAGTACGTTTAAATGTTTGTAACTGTGTCTTTTGTGTGCAGGATATGCGCTCCAGGCATCATGCAGTGAACTGACAACCAGCCGATGACCAGCCGATGACCAGTTGGGATACCAGCTGATGCGTTCATAAACAACCAGCTGGAACAACAAGGTAATGAGTAATGTAATACTTGTACCGGTGTATACATCTTCATCCCTCATCTGGCTTGCTAGCAGCTGGAATTATTTTCCACTGGATTTATCTACTACTTTACTGTGAGTCTGTATAATAGCTAAACAAGAAGTCGATGCAGTGCTGCATATACAACAATGTGTAACTATCTCCTGTATGTTGTGCATGGCTGTATGCATAATATTATAGACTGTGATCACTGTGCCAATGCCACACCGCTGATATACTGGGACATCACCTGTGGCCTCTAGTTACAACAGTCTGTTGTGCCATATTGGCTTGATTGGGATCAATTGTTAATTGTACCTCCACCATGTCCCTTGTTCTGCATAGCCTCACTTCACTGCTGAGTCATCTTGAGAGACATGTCACACCTACAATATATAGCTTTCAATATAGCTTGGTTTTTGTGTAGGTTGTGTTTTAGTATTGTGGTTTTCTGATGCCAGTTAAACTCCCTTGACTGTGTACGTACGCATATGTATCATTTCCACCGGTACACACACACTGCTCTGAGTCCTACCTATGGCACTGTTTATACTTGCCCAATAGGTAGGTTGCAACGTTGGTGTATGTACTTGGTTGTATGCGACGCGGTCCTAGTAATAATAATAATAAAACAAGTACGTAGATAAGTGGAAAACAATAATATTAATAATAATATGATTAGCTTTAAAGTAATTTATATCAGTGGTGGAGGAAGTACTTGATATGAGGGGAGGGGGGGGGGGGGGGGGGGGGCTGACCAGGGGCGGAAATGAACTGAGGTACTACATTGTCTCTGGTTTCTTAAGGTGAGACCAAAAAAAAAAAGGGTCACAGCCAGTTGACAATAGCTACCCACCTCACCAACTACGCATCTATAGCTGATAAACTATATAAAAATCCTTACATAGCTTGCTACACACTGCTCTAATACTGTGACTGCTCTATTAGAGTGACTGTTCTATTAGAGTATCTCAATCTTTACCATGGTTTTCAGCCCCACTCCAAGAAGAATAATTTTGGCGTGATATCATTCTGAGAGGGGGCTTCAGCCCCCTCCCCCCCCCCCCTTCTGCCGCCTATGATTTATATAGATGGAATAGAGGTCACTGAAAAACAAAAGAAACAAGAGTCAAACAAGTAAGAGGTACAGGATTTGCTTTGTTAAAATTGAGCAACAGCTGAAACCTATCATATTATGAAAAATCGAGATACTTTAATAGAACAGTCAAACCCTAATAGACAAATAGTACAATCATGTACTAACTTGGAAAGAATTTATTTTGTTATAAAGCACTATTGCAAATAAATACAGGCACTACAATACAATTTTATACAATCAAGTATAAAATTATAGAGTGTATCTGATCGGTAGGTATTTTTCTGCATTGGTAGAGCACTAGTTTGTCTTATATTATTTTCATTGCATCTGCAGATAAGAACAACAATTTGTGTAAGAACAAACTTTAAAGCCTTTTAATGGTTGGTTTTGGGGTGAATATTTAAATTACAAAAAGAGTGAAATCCATGCAAAAACAGCCAAGCTGTATAAAAAGAGTGTGTTCTTCAAAAATCCTGGGTGAAAAAAGTTGTAAAATCAAAGGTGATGTTGATAAAGCTATTAATGTAATTTATTGCTCAACAATAAATTGAAGTTAACATAAAGGTTGGTTATGGTATTATAGAACACGTGCACGCCCATGCAGGGACTACTTGTAATCATAAAACAGTTTGGCGGGTTCATTGACTCACGTGAGTTGCGTATGGCTTGAAGAATGCCACAAGGAGCAGCAACTGTGTAAGCAGGAAGGCATTTCATGCTGCAAAACCAAACAGCTAAGTTTTATGTTTCACATAGCACTATGTAGCCACGTAGTGTTATTGTTCTTGTGCTGTGTTTATATCTCCTACTCTTTTGCTGCGCATGCTCACCCACCCAGATAAGCAATTGATTATATAAACTAAAGCATCTGAATTAGCTTACTATAGCAAGGCCATGTAGCAATACTGCTTGAAAAGACACTTTGCAAATCCATGACTTCCTTTAAAAACCATGGTAACCGAGCCAGTGTACATAGCGGCGTATGGCATATTCCCTCATACTTCTTCACAGCATCACTGTTCAGTTACTTTTTGGGAAGGAGAAGTGTAGTTTCAGGAAACGATGAAGTGTTGGGTGAACTGAACTTGGAAATCAAGACCCAGCCGCTGCTTTTGGAGAATTGAAAGTTGGTCTGTGGTAAAGAAAGCTGTTTTGATTAAAAGTTTTGCTCTCCGCAATCTTGTTACTAGACAGAAGTAGCAAAAACTTACTGTGAGTGTAATGTACAGCTCTGTCTTTTGGTATTCAATGCTACTATGTAGATTCAAGCTGGTCACCCTGTACCATGACTCACCCCTTGGTCACTAGTACTAGCTGGCTACTCTGAGAATATTGGAATGATTACTATGTTGTACTTGCTGGAAATAGGAAAATCCAAGAGCGCAGTGCATTAAGCTTGACATTAAGAGACTATCCAGAAAAGAGAAAGGGCTACAATTTAAATTATATATTCAAAGTGAAGTGCAAAGCTGTTCATGTATAGTGAGGTGAGTATAGATACCCCTCTTGCTCTCAATTATCTGAAGATAGCGTGATGTATCGAGTATGACACAGACAAGGCATAGTGTGGCTAATGGCATTACATCAGTAGACAATTGAGGATGTGATTAATTTCTACTCGTCATCAGTTTTAGTTGTGTCGTCATTATGCATATGGCTATCTCTGTAACCTCACAAGAGTACTAGCTAGGTTATACACAGTATATAAAAAGGAGTGAATGACTAACTACTTGATGTACTGTATAATTATAAACAATTGATAATGCCACAACCACAGGAGCTACATGAAATGAGGATAGCATATTGGATGGTGCTGTTGTTTGCAATATTGCTGCTGACACATAAACTGTAGGATCTTTGTAGATGTTTTCAAACAGCTTACAAGCTGATAACCCAAATTGCATGCAACATAATGCTTATAGTCACATATACTGTAGATATTGTAATTCTGTTTAAACACAAACTTTTCAGATATTGATTTGATTTTTTGTTCAAACGATGTGTGCATATATGTGGAAATGAGGTATTGGTGAGCCATGTTGCTTGCTTGGCATATAATGGAATGTGTGTGGCACACCTTGCAGTCATTGCAGAGCAGTGCTTTTATGTATTCATTCATTCACCTATGTACTAACAGTCAAGTTAATTAGTATTGTTGATGTTTTGCACCCTGTTTAACCCTGATAACCAGCTGCATCTAACCAGAAATTATTAGTACAAGCCCCAATCAAAGTGGTGTCCAGTTGGTTACCATAGTTTTTAAAAAGTGGGCGTGGTTTTGCAAAGCATCTATCTTTGAGGAATTCCAATTAATGCCCATTCGGAAATCTTAGTCATGTTTTGGTGTTTAAAATTAATGCTTATTGTTTCCAATTAATGCTTACCACACAATCTTGCTGTATTTGGTTGAGGCGAGTGTTTGGTTCAGCTGTTTCTACTAGCTTGCTTTATGTATGCAATCCTGCTTGGCTAGTACTGATGCCAGATCAATTGGACTACAGGTGTTGGTCCACTCAGACTACTGTGCAGCACCGGCTAGCTACATTTGTCGAAACAAATTATTTGAGTGATTTTGCTGCTGATTGCTTGATGTCTACTCCAGCTCTGTTTGGCTTACTCCTTATGGCAGGTCAGTGTCTACTTCCCACCTCTACGGTCATTGAAGCAGCAATCCCTCATTTGTGGCATTCCTGCCATTATTTCTTTGCCTTGGTCACTGCTTCATCATAATACAAGCAGAATGCTATCGGCAAACTAGAATTGGGAGGTATTTAGGTATTAGTAGTTAATAAAGGTATTTTTCAGATACCAAAGTGGTTTTCTAAAAATACCGAATACTGAATTTGATGTAGTAAATAATTTTTGGTGGTTTAGCGGTGGCCATACGTACATAAAGTCAAGCCCCATACAGCCATGTTTATGCTGTGGACAAGCACAGAGCTCTGAGTGCATGTAGAAGTATTCACAATGGCTTTTACTTTTTGCGACACTTCAAAACTTACTTTGTGGCACAATATTATTGTTGTTTCATTAGTTTCTTTTAAAACAATGTGGGTATAAGTGCAAATCATAGCTTACCCAAAAGGTATTTACTGATACAGAGGTATTTTTCCTAATACCATACTGTTCTTCAAAAATGCAATACCGCCCATTCCTAAAGCAAACCACTACATATACTCCTGCCCTGCTGCCCCTCTTGGCTTCCACGTCCTGTCAGGTCACTGATTACTACTGTGCCATGGTGTGTAATATGATGCTTAAATGCCAGAACAAATGTCCTGAAAACCTGCAGTGAGTTGCAGGTATACTATGTCACAAATGCACAGTGCTTCACCGTTTTGCTTCTTGGTGACATGGGTGCTGTTTGTCACAGAGGTTTTGCTGCTGTATAGCTTCCTTTTGGGTTTCGGTACAGTAGATGGGTTGGCAATGGGTATTTGTGATCTACCTTCGGGTTGCAAGAATCTAACATTGTGACTTATTACTGTTACTGTCATGCAGCAGGCGTCCCCTTATCATTTGGAGGCACATATTATCCCAATTATGACACTGCCTGCTGCCACCTCCAAATCCAGTTATGGTCTGAAATGGGCTATTTGCAAGGAATTTGTATAATGAGCCTGTATCATATTAGTCGAAGCAATAAACTCTTATCGATATTTGGGTAGCTGGCACCTTGTAATGATAACGGTTCGTATGTCCTGCAGCCCATGCGTACCTTCATAATGTATCACTTGTGTCATAATTGTTGCCTTGGCTGCTTGTGTCATCATGGCTATTTAGGTCATCATGACTGCTTGCTTCTTCACGGCTGCTTACGTTGTCCTGGCTGCTTGCATCGGCATGGCTACATGTGTTGTCATGGCTGCTGCATTATCAAATAATAGAAGTGCTGTCTTGTGTGACTGCTATAAAGCACTACACAAGGTAACCAAGTTTCAATTGCATCTTATTTTGAGGGTAGAGTACCTGTAATGAGATTCATACAGTATAATGTCATATCATCACATCACAATGTGGATTGTGTGCTTCATTATTGTCCTGTATAATACTACTCATTGTTCATGAGTACAACTACAGTGCTGGCCTATCGGTGGTACACTAATAATATATACAATGTTGTCAAGGTTCAGTTCATCCCCAATCATTGGTCACCTTATTGTCTATATCCTAGCCTATATGCATGTTTACCTTTCTTAAAGTGCCTACGGTTCTGTCCAGGAATTCCTACTCATGGTGACCTAAAGTTAACACGAACTGACATACTGTGTGTTGTATTAGAATATTTGTGATCAGTGATATATTGTTGGTTGGTTGGATTGAACAAATTGGCTTTAGAGCTTCAAATCACTGCCGACATACATCAGTATACTTAATTCATTATGGATGCAGCTTACAAATTAATTTGATTAATACATTTTGCATGCTGCTGATCTGATCACATACAGTGGGCCTTTGTACTTGGCATGCTCATAGCATTAGCTGACAATGAAATATAATATGTTCAGTAGTAGATACCAGCAATTCTGCAAATCAGTTGCACCAGTTGGCACTAAGTGCATACAAACCACATGCATGCAACCCTATGGTGGCCAATCAGTAGCCATTTCTGGATATAGCACAGGGGTCAGGCTATCACTATCTGCTTAGAGTCCGGTTTACGATTGCCTAAATGTCCATTAACATAGTTACTTTACTATGGTGCTGCTGTTGATGCTGCTATTACTGTTAATCTTTTTTCTGGCAGGTGCCAAATAATAATACACCTTGGTAAGTAGGGTTACAAATCGCACGGCCTAATGACAGCTTGCTACTCCTGTTGCGGTCATCACTGTTGTTGATATGCTACTGCTATCACTGTTACTACTGCCACCACTGCAATCCGGCATTCAACAATTATACCGTGAACCATAAGCACCTTCCAATGGAATGATCACCTTGTACTTATCTTGGCACACCTTGGTAAAGGGAATGCAAATCACGGCATTATATATTGCCGTTGATCCTGCTGCTATTACTACTGGCCGATTTACAGCTGCTGCCACCATTACTATCATTGCTATTGTTGCATCCTGACATTCAACAATTGTACCATAAACGATAAGCTTACCGCAATAGAGTGGTTGACCTACACTTGTCCCTTGCAATGTTATTGAGATTCTCCCACTGCTGCTGATCGTGTAACCTATCTTTTCTCTTATTAGTTACTTTAGTGATGTGTTAGTGTGATGTACTTCAAAGCCTTAGGCAACAATTACTGCAGATGTAACACCACCTACAGCAATACGCTATGAGTTTCAGCTACATACACAGATACTCTAATAGAACAGTCAGATGTGATAAAATATCAACAATACATAGCTAACTGTTACAGGAAGAACAAGTGGTGATCAATATACCTGAAAGAACAGTCACACATGTTAAGCAATATTAGGTATACATGTTAAGAGCAAATGCAGATTGAGATACTCTAATAGAACAGTCACTTCAAGGTGAAATTGTAGCTTTGCACTTGGAAATGATCAATTGACAAAAATTAATGCTGAGCAAAACTTATAGTTCTCGAGGAAAGTATGGAGCATAATAGGTGAAAAATAAAATAATTGCTGGAAAGAAAAATACGTAGAAAAAAAAGCTAAATAGACTCGTCCCTAAAGAAGGCCTTTTCTATTAACAAGTACACAAAAAAATTTGTAATTTTCAACTAGAGTAGGGACCATAGCACATCGATAAAAAGCACTGAAACAAGTTGGAGTAGTGCATGATATTAAATCACCGTAAAACAATAAGAAGGGTTATATCCCTACTGCGCTCAAGATACCATAATGGAAATGCACAGTAGGGATATAACACTTCTTATTGTTTTACGGTGATTTAATATCATGGGCTACTCCAACTTGTTTCAGTACTTTTTATTGATGTGCTATGGTCCCTACTCTAGTTGAAAATTCCAAATTTTTTTCGTGTACTTGTTCAAGTAACTTTTTTTGTAAATAATTTTATTAAGACTGGTGAACCCACACATACCGCATCTGAAATGCACCGCGCACCCCAGCTATATCAATTATCGTCTGAAAAGCAAACACAGCATAATTCATACACAAATACTGACTGTATTTATTCCATCTATGTTTAGGTGTTGGAACCAATAGTCCAAAAATTCTACCTTGGCTCAAACAAAAATAGACCACAGCCCTCAATAGTGAATAACATTAGAGTCATTTATAGATCTGAGGTTCGTTTTGTCTTGTTATAGGGAGTTTTTAAAAATAGTTGTTCCAATACTGAATAAAGATGGGGTTAGAATAGGTAGTATTGAAACACTATTTTTGCTGTGGAAGTATCCATTACGCTTCGTTGTCAGCTATGTTCAACCTGTTACACAGCATTTCGAAAAGCACCTCTACAATCCACACACACCAAAAGAAAGAAATAGTGCCACATGTCCCAATTGTATTAATTATTGTCTGAAAAGTGAAGTATCCATTACGCTTTACTGTCGGCTGTTACACAGCAGTACAAATCAAGAACTGTTTGAAAAGCACTTCTGCAATCAAAAAAGCTACTATGAATAATATGGACGATTTCCGTTACGAAGGGAAGCCATCATGTGCTACCACCAAATCGACACCTTTCACTGTCAGCAAAGATGAATGGGACACAAAGAAGGACACTGGTAAGTCCATGAAGAATGCATTGTACGTACTGCGGTATGCCTAAAGGCACCTGTCGGGCCAAAGCGACATCGAACAATGAAAAAATCAAGCCTGTAGCCTTAGTTGTTATCGAGTTACGCTTGTCTGAAGGCGTCAGTCAGTTACTTACTCAGTCAGTAGAAAATTTGGTCAAATAAATGTTTTTTAAATTCTGTAGCAACTTGTTGAAAGCATTTCGGGTCGATCTGAAAGCTTGTTTGGGCTTAGTTTTACCCAACCAATACTAACTAATTGTCGTCGGAAAATTGAGGCTGGTTTTTGGGTGATATTATTTCATGGGCCATGCCTACTCCTTTGTGGTCCCTACTATAAAGTTACCACCGTACTGTATGATAACATGCTGGCTTCCTAGGCTAAATGATACACTATAATAATTCTGTGTCTTCATTTCCTTGCAAACCATTTGCTATGACTTACTTGGAAATAGTAGATATACAAGATTTAAAGTCTCCTTCTACCACAGGTTTCTTTGGGTTAAATTTAAATTGTGACAAATCCTCATTAGACATAAATCGTTTCAAATACTGGGAAACACACTGAAACGCTGGTAATTTGAAACCATCTTCACTGAAAGTAGTGTCTATGTCACCTACAATAATGTATAATTTCAAAAGCTTTAGAAACATTTAACTTACTTTTTATTTCTAATGAAAGTTTGGGACTAGCACATATAGTTGTTGGAAGCAATTTAAGTAATTGGAAAATACTTTCATCTTGATCACTAGTAGCTTTTGTTAAGTTCTCTTGACTTGTCACTTCCAGCATATATAACTGTGTGGGAAGGACTCTCCAGACATTACCATTGTTATCTTTGATAGCTCTTAGGACAACCAGGCTAAACAAAATAGTGTCTATTATTGACAACACCTGTAGAAAAGATACATAGATTAACATGAGTAAGTACTTCAGCGTGCATATTGGTATTATGCATACTTGCAATAACAGAGTATAGAAAAAAAAAACAGCCATCACAGCTGCACCGACATACCTCTGAGTCAATGTCAATGTGGATGATCTGATATGACGATGACTGAAATGATGGAGGTGTGAATGGTTGCAGTGATTGTACCATTGTGTCAACATCAACCTTTGGACCATGAATTGGAACAATGTGGTATGACTCTCCTGATCTTAATTTCTCTACTAGCTTCCTAACATACAGAGATTTTCCCATTCCTGATTTTTCTGATGTCACAAGTCTTAATGAAAGACTATATAATAAAATTAATATATAATGAAATATAAAAGTTGCTTTAACAATATAGAATGATTATAAAAAATATACCACAAAGTAAATTACAAACCATTATCAAGAAACCCAAATCAATACTAACTTACTGTTCTGGGTCAACAGTTGTACGAAGTGGAACTCTTAAAAGATACTTCAAGTATTCAGAAAGTTCTTTATCTTTGTGAAGTATTGTATAATCTCGTTTGTATGGCAGCAGCTTAGACACAACATGAGAAGTTTCTTCACTTTCTGAGCTGCATATTATTACTATTCGATACTCTGTATAATAACAAAAATAACAATTGCTGAAATTATAGTACTGTACAATATTATATCCATATTAAAGCCAGGCTCAAATAAAAATACCTGGGCTCTAATACACGCTGGTTTCTTCATCCCAAACAAAAGAATAGACGACTGGGTCCGTATAGACACCAGGGTGCCAAAAACTAGACTATAATTCTAATAAACACCAGAGTTTTGTGCTATACAAGAGTGCATATATATTGGATAAACATTGTTCACCTCATATTTCGTAGCTGCAAGATTCCAAACTGTAAGTCAACTATATAAGCACTTTCAGCACCACCTTGTTCATGATCACCCTTCACCTCAAGTGCTCTAAGAAATAAATGCCTGGGCCTCACTAGTCACTGGGCTTATTTACATGCCAGGTCCAAAATCACTTATAGGAATCAATGCCTAGGCCTTTATATGGATCAAGAGACACGATGGTGTGTCGTGCGGCCCAAGAAGCCGGCGCGCCACACCGTGAGTATATTAACAGGAAGAAAGAAAATGCAATTTTCACACCAATGTAGCTCTGTGATTCCTTATCCGATTGGAACCAAATTTGCTAGAGACGTGTTGCCCAGTTAGGGGAGTCTACATACCAAATTTGAAGAAAATCGCTCCAGCCATTTCCGAGATACGAGCGAACAAAATTTCGTTTTAATTTCTTCGTTTTTTCCTTCTTCTTCATCTTCATTTCGCACACTATGCAAAATTCGCAATAAAACACGAATGCGTGCTCGGATTGAGCTGAAATTTGGCACACTTAAAGGGCTCATTAAGGCGGATCTCCGTACCAACTTTGGTAGGAATCCGATGAACATTCACGGAGTTATTACCGATTATTTGCATAAAATAAGGTCGAAGGTCTGTCACGCCTACAGGGTAAACGCCTTGGAAGAATCAGTTGAAAATTGATATGTAGATGGAGCAACCATCGTAGGAGTGCCTTTTTGTGGTTTGAAAGGAATCGGGATAAAGACCATGGAGATATGACACAAAATCCAACCTGTGTCAAAATTACGCGATCGATTTTTATGAATAAAAAAACTATTAGTTTTCGTGTCTACCAGGCAAACCGCTTAGAGCAACGAGCTGAAAATCAGTATGTAGCTGGAATAATCATCATAGAAAGTTCTTGCAGTAGTACAGAAGAATCGGATTACAAATCACTGAGTTATGATTCGAAAGGCAACTACGTGTAGCAAATGCGAGATCGAGATACTCTAATAGAACAGTCACTCTAATAAAGCATTCAGCTACATGTATAATTTACTCAGTTATATTACATTGCAAGTTATTCTGTAGGGAATTCAGCTACAAACAAGTCAACCTGTAGTCAGATCAGCTAGAAGAAGGTACCTAATAGAGAGTTCAGCTACAAAGAAGCCATCATGTAGAGAGTTCAGCTCAAATAAATCACCCTGTAGAGAATTCAACTACAAACAAATTGCCCTGTAGAGAGATCAGCTAGAAGAAGTTACCTTGTAGAGAGTTCAGTTACAAAGAAACAATCATGCAAAGAGTTTAGCTGCAAACAAATCACCCAGTAGAAAGTTCCGCTATGAACAGATCACACTGTAGAGAGTTCAGTTAGAAACAAGTCATCCTGTAGACAGATCAGCTAGAAGAAGTCACTTTGTAGAGAGTTCAGCTACAAAGAAACCACCATGTAAGAGAGTTCAGCTGCAAACAAATCACCTGTAGAGAGTTCAGCTAGGAACAAGTCACCCTGTACAGAGATCAGCTAGAAACAAGTCATCCTGTAGAGAGTTCAGCTAGAAGAAGTTACATTGTAGAGAGTTCGGTTACAAAGAAACTACCATGTAGAGAGTTCAGCTGCAAACAAATCACCCTGTAGAGGGTTCAGCAACAAACAAGTCACCCTGTAGAGAGTTCAGCTAGAAGAAGTTACATTGTAGAGAGATCAGCTAGAAACAAGTCACCCTGTAGAGAGTTCAGCTAGAAGAAGTTACATTGTAGAGAGTTCAGCTACAAAGAAACTACCATGTACAGAGTTCAACTGCAAACAAATTGCCCTGTAGAGAATTCAGCTACAAACAAATCACCCTGTAGAAAGATCAGCTAGAAGAAGTTACCTTGTAGAGAGTTCAGCTACAAACAAATCACCCTGTAGAGAGTTCAGCTACAAACAAGTCATCCTGTAGAGAGTTCAGCTAGAAGAAGTTACCTTGTAGAAAGTTCAGCTACAAAGAAACTACCATGTAGAGAGTTCAGCAGCAAACAAATTTCCCTGTAGAGAATTCAGCTACAGACAAATCACCTTGTAGAAAGATCAGCTAGAAGAAGTTACCTTGTAGAGAGTTCAGCTTTTTAACAAATCACCCTGTAGAGAGTTCAGCTAGAAACAAGTCACCCTGTAGAGAGTTCAGCTAGAAACAAGTCACCCTGTAGAGAGATCAGCTAGAAGAAGTTACCTTGTAGAGAGTTCAGCTACAAACAAATCACCCTGTAGAGAGTTCAGCTAGAAACAAGTCACCCTATAGAGAGTTCAGCTAGAAGAAGTTACATTGTAGAGAGTTCAGCTACAAAGAAACTACCATGTAGAGAGTTCAGCAGCAAACAAATTGCCCTGTAGAGAATTCAGCTACAGACAAATCAACTTGTAGAAAGATCAGCTAGAAGAAGTTACCTTGTAGAGAGTTTAGCAACAAACAAATCACCCTGTAGAGGGCTCAGCTACAAACAAGTCACCCTGTAGAGAGTTCAGCTAGAAGAAGTTACATTGTAGAGAGTTCAGCTACAAAGAAACTACCATGTAGAGAGTTCAGCTGCAAACAAATTTCCCTGTAGAGACAAACAAATCACCCTGTAGAAAGATCAGCTAGAAGAAGGTACCTTGTAGAGAGTTCAGCTACAAACAAATCACCCTGTAGAGAGTTCAGCTAGAAACAAGTCACCCTGTAGAGAGATCAGCTAGAAACAAGTCACCCGTAGAGAGTTCAGCTAGAAGAAGTTACATTGTAGAGAGTTCAGCTACAAAGAAACTACCATGTAGAGAGTTCAGCTGCAAACAAATTACCCTGTAGAGACAAACAAATCACCCTGTAGAAAGATCAGCTAGAAGAAGTTACCTTGTAGAGAGTTCAGCTACAAACAAATCACCCTGTAGAGAGTTCAGCTAGAAACAAGTCACCCTGTAGAGAGTTCAGCTAGAAGAAGTTACATTGTAGAGAGTTCAGCTACAAAGAAACTACCATGTAGAGAGTTCAGCTGCAAACAAATTTCCCTGTAGAGACAAACAAATCACCCTGTAGAAAAATCAGCTAGAAGAAGGTACCTTGTAGAGAGTTCAGCTACAAACAAATCACCCTGTAGAGAGTTCAGCTAGAAACAAGTCACCCTGTAGAGAGATCAGCTAGAAACAAGTCACCCGTAGAGAGTTCAGCTAGAAGAAGTTACATTGTAGAGAGTTCAGCTACAAAGAAACTACCATGTAGAGAGTTCAGCTGCAAACAAATTACCCTGTAGAGACAAACAAATCACCCTGTAGAAAGATCAGCTAGAAGAAGTTACCTTGTAGAGAGTTCAGCTACAAACAAATCACCCTGTAGAGAGTTCAGCTAGAAACAAGTCACCCTGTAGAGAGTTCAGCTAGAAGAAGTTACATTGTAGAGAGTTCAGCTACAAAGAAACTACCATGTAGAGAGTTCAGCTGCAAACAAATTTCCCTGTAGAGACAAACAAATCACCCTGTAGAAAAATCAGCTAGAAGAAGTTACCTTGTAGAGAGTTCAGCTACAAACAAATCACCCTGTAGAGAGTTCAGCTAGAAACAAGTCACCCTGTAGAGAGATCAGCTAGAAACAAGCCACCCGTAGAGAGTTCAGCTAGAAGAAGTTACATTGTAGCAGTTTAGCTGCAAACAAATCACCCTGTAGAGAATTCAGCTACAAACAAATCACCCTGTAGAAAGATCAGCTAGAAGAAGTTACCTTGTAGAGAGTTCAGCTACAAACAAATCACCCTGTAGAGAGTCCAGCTACAAACAAGTCATCCGGTAGAGAGATCAGCCAGAAGGATCACCTTGCAGAGAGGTTAGCTACAAAGAAATCACCCTGCTTCATCTTTTCTTCTTCCTGTAGTAAAGAAAAAATGACAGGTTAAAAAGCCCTAAAGCCGGCCATAGGCTGGATTTATGGCCGGCTTTGGGGTATACAAATACAAAAAGAAGTGAAATCTAATCCAAAACAGCCAAGCTGTAAAAAAAGAGTGCGGCCCTGAGAAAGGCTATGGTGAAAAAAGATGTGAAATCCAAGGTGGCGGCCAAGAAATGGCTGTGATGGTAGGTTAATGGTAAAAATTTTAATAACAACAATTCAGGTGAATTTGGTGCCGCTTGGTCTTGGCACAAAATTCACCTGAATTGTCGTTATTAAAATTTTTACCATTAACCTACCATCACAGCCATTTCTTGGCCGCCACCTTGGATTTCACATCTTTTTCACCATAGCCTTTCTCAGGGCTGCACTCTTTTTTTACAGCTTGGCTGTTTTGGATTAGATATGTATGTTACATGTGTTATTAAAGACATAAGACAGCATCAAAACTAAAGAAGGTCAAATAAAATGTTCAAATACAATAGGCTGACCATAAAAGTTCAACTCCATTAGTTGACTTCAATGAATTTCCCATTGACAAAGACAGAACAAAATAACAGCTGGACACATGGTAAAATGTTCAGACACTTTTCAGACTACAGCAGTATACACGATAATGTACAATAGTTAATGGGACTTGTGTTTTGTTAGGTAAACCAGCAGTTAAAAATAATGTTCTGGCAACCACTGGCTCATCCTTCTGTATCCTAAATACAATAAATACTGATGGCTGGCCAAGTAACTTTTGAAATAACCTAATATTTAGGGTGTTGGTGTACAAGTTTTCAATATGATATTTTGAACTCTGCAAGGTGATGCTTTTCTATATATAAAACACTAGTCACCTAATTTGTAATAATACTTAATTAAGTCCCTTACCAACTACTGTGCCATTTGTTGCATAAAATGATGCATGTATTGTTTTTAAAAATTTGACTACATTAAAGGCACCAATAAAAGTGTCATCTAGTCTTTCCTTAGATCTGAGATGTAGCTGTTTGTGTACTGCAGAAGATAAAAGGCGTGGTATATGGATGTGCCTGCACTCTTCTTTCCTTTAAATGGGTGAATAGGTAAACTGCATGATAATAGCTACCACCAATATCATTGTCTTCCTTAACAATACAGAGTATCCAGAATTTTTCATACTACGATGTCTGATATGACATTTCTTCATGCTGTTTCTGGCCTTTCTCACTTGGTGTCAGGGCCCATAATCTGTTACATATTTTTAGTGACAAAAAGTTGCAGAGGTTGGAGGCCATTCATAGATCTGAGGTTCATGAACACCTCCCTGGAGTCTCACACTTCATGATAGAGGGGCTGTACATGTTACCTATCATCCTGAAACATGGCAAATATCGACCTGAAAGATCCTTATCTAATTATCCCAGTGGTAGAGAAGCACTGTTATCTTTTATCTTTCCAGGTAATAGCAGCCTGAGGAGAGTGGATGCAATTACAGTGCCTCCAACTTAAGCTCTGCATTGTTTCCTTTGTGTTTTCAAAAGTAAAAGAGTCTATAGTCCAGTTCCTGTGTCAGTTGGGGGTCCCTCTAATCATTTACGTAGATGACCCGGTAAAAGCATCCGTGCATAAGTCACGACTGTTAGAAGACTTCTCAGCAGTCCTTTGGCTGCTCACAGCTTTATGGTTCCTGATCAACTTGCCCAAGGGAAATTCACCCAACTAAGATGATCATATTTCTATGGTTTGTAATAGATTCAGCTCAGATTACAGTGGCTCTCCCTTGGGCTCTGCAATATACCTATATTTAGTCATACCGAGGTATAAACAAAGCCACAATACTATAACATTGAGGCCCAATACTGAGCTGTGATATCGAAATATCGAAAATACTGAATATATCATAGTGGTTAATAGTAAGATACCAAGGATTAGGTGTTGTGGTATCAAAATAAATGTGTTTACAGAATGAGTAGCAGAGTGCAAATTTTTTTTGCCTTGCCACTTACTAAATCCATTCATATTCAACATTTGCAGTAGAGTATTTATACAAGGGCAACACCTACATTTAGTAATACTGAGATATTATTTTAAAAATATACCACATAAAGGTTATTGGCAATACTGGAGTGCCCTAACTATCCCATAGTAATGGTAGAAGCAATTAAGAGGGTGGCCTCTCAGCTTCTGACACTGGGGCGTCTACAGATCAATACCTTAGCACATTTCATCAGGACACTGGTTGTCACCAAACTTGCAATACCACTACAGTGTGCGAAATAACGTTCGGTCACTTTTCAGTCAATTACACCAGGTGTCAGCCTATAATTGAATTTGTCTGGAAATACTGTCCTTTCAAAGTTTTTATTGTACTATGAGTGAAAAGATCAAAGTGAAAAGTGTACTTTTATTTCCATATTGTACACCTGGCTGCACACTTCAAAGCTGTCAGGGAGCTGTATTTGTTTCAACTGTGCTGTATTTTCACTTTGATCCCAATACAGCACTGTTGAAACAGTAAAAAAGTTGACCAAAGCATGACCAATGCCAGACACATTATCGCATTCCTTTCACCAAACCATTACAATGTTATGAAGCCATTCAACAATTATGACGTATCATAAACACATAGAACAATGCCATGTCCACATTGTAAAGCCAGGTGGAACACACTAAGTTAATTTGCTTCCAGTTGCCTTGGTGGTATCATTCCCAGCGCCACACCATGGCTTCTATAAATGCACTCTCACCCGCTAATCACGATAGCAAGCCTCTCTATAACAAAGTCACAGACTTACTCATGGGCATTAAGCCAGGCCTCAACCGAGGAAGAAGCCACTTACTGTCGCTTACTGTCACTCTTGGTAGCTCAAATCAATTAAAGCTATGTAGCTAGCTAGCTTCATCACACTGAATCACTGCAATGCACACGGTCTCGAACTTACACGGATAGGCAATTACCTCCTGCTACTTGGCGCATCATCCCCACTCTTCGCAGCCATACTTCAGTACAATAGACCAGTTAAAGCACCGCCGTGAGTGCAATATGGAAAAAATAGCACTCGGGCATGGTATCGAACCTAATACAGCACTTGGCTTTGCCTCATGCTGTATTGGTCTCTCGTCCATGCCCTTGCACTATTTTTTCCATATTGCAGTGCTTTAACTAGTATATAGTGTTAGGATTGGGCTAGGATGGAGGCCAGACATGATGGCATTGACATGTAATTAAGTTATGTGTTTTTGGCTTGTACTGACCACAAAGG
This sequence comes from Dysidea avara, assembly GCF_963678975.1. Classification (NCBI taxonomy): domain Eukaryota; kingdom Metazoa; phylum Porifera; class Demospongiae; order Dictyoceratida; family Dysideidae; genus Dysidea; species Dysidea avara. The sequence goes on from NC_089272.1 coordinate 38,112,765, forward strand.
CATGCCCAAGTTAACCTCTGCAGTTAACAGCATACTATGTTGTGCCTGCCTACTTGTATCAGTCACCTGTACTGCAGTAGTTTATAATCTGATTGCCATTAGTACTTTTACTTGTGGTATTCATGATCACCTGCACAACCAGATTTTAAGCTAGAATGAACAAGGCATCAGTGCATCTGTTCATGTTAGAGATAGAGCCACTATATATTCTAAGCCTAAGCTAAGTTTGACCATATACAGGGTAGCTATATCATTCCAAGGCAAGAAGAAGGCCTTGACTGAAGTCCTTATGACTCCTTTCCTACAAAGGCCTTGTTGATTCCATAGAAGCCCTTTCATGTGGCCAGTAGCTACTCTTTAAAATGCTGTACTACCAGTGAGTGGTTGACAAGTAATCAGCTCTACAGTACATTGGTGGCCCCAATGTTTGAAACAAATATACAAGTGGTAGGAAAGGAGAAACAATAAACGTTTAAATGTCTGGTCAAACTGCTTGATGTCCACTCAAATTTCACAATGCCCTGACAATACAACAGGACACATCTGAAAAGTTATTTCGCACACTGCACTAACCCCTCTCCACTTTTGAGGTCTTCAAGATCTGAAAGTTGACACTCTTATGTTGACACTAAGCCTCCTACCACACTTCAGTCCACATGTTGCAGGAAGCTGGCACACAGAGATCTCCAACACTGTTGCCTGCCCAATACTTCACCTCTATTGTGAAGGCAGAGGCCTCTGTTGTAATACAATCAGATACATTAAAGTCAGGTTGGGGAGCTATATATCAGGGAGATAGCACCGGGAGTAGATGGACCCCAGTGAAAGCAGAGTTTCACATCAATTATTCAGAGTTGATGGCAGCGTTCCTGACATTACGGTCCTTTGCCAAAGAGCAGAGCAATATCATTGCACTGGTACAGATGGACAATCAGACAGCAATAGGTCACATAAACAAGATAGCAGAACCAACCTTGTCTCCACTATGTCGCTTGGTATTAGAGATCTGGGAATGGTGTCAAGCCTGCAACAGCAGAGTACTTACTTAGGGAGGACAGTGTCAATGCATATTAAAAATCCTTTCACCATGTGGTGGCAGCAGCTCTTACCACCTATTTTTCAGTCACTGAACAATCTGTTGGGCCTATTCAGCATGACCTGTTTGCCAGCAAGACCAACACACAGTTACTACAGTATTGTAGCTGGAAGCCAGAACCAGCAGTCAAAACTGTATACGCATTGTCAGTGCCATGGTCTCAAGAACAGCTATAACTTTTTCCACCATTCAACATGATCAGGAGAGCACTGAGCAAGCTCCAGGTAGAGGCAGTCAAGTATAGCGCTGACATGACTAGTACAAGTCTGGACAGCACCCTTACATTCGCTGATTTTGTCACAGGATTGTAACTACACTGCAGATATTCGATGTAGTCAGTTGTTTTGTAAGCAAGAAATTAAACAATCAAAAACTGTGAATGTTTCCTCCCTCCCAAAGGAATTGCTTTCTAAGCTTGCTTCTAGTCTTCAAAAGGCTGTTTATTTGGCTCAAGAAAAGGGTACTTCTAGCTGGCTCACTGCTTTACCTGTACAAGAACATGGTTTTTCTTTACACAAAACTGTTCTTCATGATGCAATTGCTTTGTGTTATGGTTGATTGTCTTCTCGTACACTGTCTCACTGTGCTTGTGGAACCAGCCTTTCTGTAGACCATGCCCTGTCATGCCCTGTCATGCCCTGTCATGCCCAAAGGGTGGATTTCCATCCATGGATTTCCATCCATCCGTCACAATGAAGTAAGAGACCTCACTGCTGAATTGTTATCTGAAGTATGTCACAATGTAGAGGTTGAACCTAATCTGCAGCCTTTAAATGATGAAACCTTTCAATTTAAAACTGCAAACACTCAAGATGGTGCACAATTAGACATTTCCATGAATGGCTTTTGGGGCAATCATTATGAAAAATTTATGTTTTACTGACATCAGAGTCTTCAACCCACTTACCCCATCCAACAGTGGATCCAGCATTCAATCTTGTTATAGAAAACACGAGTCTGCTAAAAGAGAGCTTATGAGTCATGCGTCCGCGAAGTGGAGCACATTACTTTCACACCTTTAGTGTTCTCTGCAGCCGGAGGAATGGGTCATGAAGCTACCATATCTTACAAGAGGCCAGCTAGCCTGTTGTCTGGGAAATGGAAGGAATCAGTATTGGGTTGGGTCAGGTGCTGAACATCTTTTTGCTTACTTCGATCAGCCATACAATGTAACAGAGGAGCCCGGTCTTCACAAGGCCACTACATAAAGTGTGCTCTAGTTGACCTGATCCCAGCAGAGACTCAGTTTTCAATGTAATTGTGTATGTTTGTATTTGTAACCTTTTATGTGTTTGTAAATGAGATGAAGCAAACTTCTTCATATGAAAAAAATCTAGTTATGAGTGAGAGGAGGTGGATCACTGGTGATAATGCACTCTTGGAGTTGATAATCTACAGAGAACACATTACTAGTCTATTTTTTTTTATAATTAAGGCTTTACAGCACAAGTGCTGAAAGTCTGTAGGACACCTTGTCCTACAGTCTGTTTAAAGTTGTTACATAAAGTGTGGTTGAAAAGGTGGAGAAAGGAGAAAAAACAAACAAACCATGACTGGACCTGGGCAGCCTTGAACCTTCAGTCATCCAATTAACGCTCGAACGCTTACAGGAGTTTGCCAGGCAGTCAGGACATTTTCCCCTTCATGTATGTGTAATCATAGGAACTCTAGAGAGTGACTTATTATCTCAAAGTACCCCATATGGAACCAAATGGACTCTAGGCTGTTGCTTGATTCATGTATATAGTAGGTCGTGAAATGAGTATTATGCTCTTTTGGTGTGAATGCACTAACTGTCTCAGCAAAATCCAACTATTTTGCACAAGCATGCATATGAAGAAAGACTAAATTTGTAAAATTACACATGCTATAAGAAAAATATGCAAGTTTTTATCAGGCTACTACTCACAGAATGAAGACACAAATCGGTTAAAACTATATACCATCTAATTCAACTGCTCATGGAGAATTTAAAAATCATTGTTCCATTTCTGTAGCCCTAACGATAAGTGTGTTATGTGCATTTGTCTAAGATGTGGTAAATGTAAACAAGATTGTTGTCATTTCTTCACCTAAACCACCTTCATACCCATATGCACCTTGGTTGATTTGCTAATCCATGGTGAACACTATAAGCCAAATTCCAAAGTTGTAGACTAATCCAAATGGAAGTTATTTATGTGAATGTAAGTGCCTGTAGTTCATTTTCAGTATAACCACTGTACAAATCAATTTCTTTATTTTCATTTATTTATTTATTAAGGATTTACAGTAAAAGTGCTGAAGGTCTATAGGACACCTAGTCCTACAACCTGTTTAAAGTTGTCACAGAAAGTATGTTTGAAAAGATGGAGAATTTCCTTGCTATTCCTACTACCTAGCACTATATTTCCAGAATCACTCAACACAATGGGCTAAAACTTTGCTGATCCATTCCTTGGACACTGTAGATAATGCTGAGAAAACAAAAGAGTTATGAAGTTGTGTGAACAAGGCGCATTTTTTGCTGAGATGGTCACACTTATATATTGTGAGGTTCTTCAGCAACAAGCCTAGCTTTGCTGCCTGTATGTATTTGGTCAACAGTTCTATGGTTTGCTGCATTGAACAGTGCCATCCAGAAGTAGGGGATTCTATTTATAGAACTAGCTATGAAGTGCTGTGAGTAATGGAGCTTGAACGTAACACATAACACTGAACTTTGTATCCTTCACTTCCTCATACAATTCATCCTCCCCTTGGGGATGTTGTCCTTGAGTAATTTGCGAATTATTTTCTTGTTAGCATCTGTACAAATCAATTATTTACTTGTCCAGCTACCCAGTACTGCATCTCCCACACTACTCAATATTTGAAGCTGAAGTCCATGCCTCTGTCCTTATAGATAACAGCGAATCAAAATAATATAACAAATGAATGTGAACATTAATGGTTTTCTAAAATTAGGCCACATAATACATATTTTTCATAAATCTAGCATGTTTCAACAGTGGAGAATGCACATAAGTGCAGTACTGTGATCCATAAAAGATTTTAAACATGAATAAATGCTTACCATTGTTCCCTTGGCTCAACACACTTAACTCTGCAATAGATTCATCACAAACTTTATATGACAATTTTTCACCATGAATTAGACAAAAGATTTGTTTGTGACCAGGATCTTTGACTGCTCTTCGCCACAGCAACACAATCTTGAAGTAAAAAATACAAAACAATCAACATCATACAGTATGATAGTACCATATAGGATTGGGATTTCCCATAGAAAATATAACCAACTCAGTTTTCCCTCACAATGACATAGCACTATTGATTAAGTGAAATCAACTCCAAATTCACCTTCAGATCAACACAAAATGCATTCAACAAATTGCTATGGTAAATACAGGGAGTTGGAAACTTGAAACTAATACACTTATGAGTGCAGAAAAAAATCCCAGATGTAGTGGTGACTTGAAAACTTTCAATAACATGCAGTCTAGGCAAGCACTTGAATAACTGGGATCTGGAATTTCCTACACACGCATTCAACCTACTGTAAGTTTAAACAACCTTGACTTCTTGTCAGCTCTACAAGAACGGCTAAAGTCTGTAATGTAAATCCAGGGGGTCAGAATCTCGACCCTAAAACTGTTAAACACATAAAAAATCCCAGACCAGTCATTACTAAAACGATGCTGTATCACTGCAGCTATTTCATGTCTGTAAATACGTCATAAGTGATTTAACTAATGATAGTTTCTCTACTTATAGTTTTAGGCAAGTAGCTTAAATGACAAATTTCACTGCATTTGATGCAGGTTATCTACTATGGTACACAACACTCCTTATAATAATGAATACTGTACTTACCTCTTCAGTAGATGTTTTTGGTGTACATATCACAACTTCCTCCATGCTAGGAAAAGGTAGGCTCAAATCATAGTAGATTGATAGAGATGCTTTCAGCATTTTGCCTAATAAAAATACACTGTATTCTGTGCATTTCATAAATATTTAATTCCACAGAGTTTATTTAATTGAAAATTTATATAAATAATTATTATGTACTATTGTAGACCTAGAGCAATGACATACGTAAATGAACAATAGTGATACAGACAAACACTCTAAATTCTCCACCACACTATCACATTCATTGTTTTACAGGGTACAATAAATCAGTAAAGTTGCTACAAATATGCATGTCCAGTACCTATTTTACAGTCCATTAGTATTCACTTGGACTCATACAACTTTCATTGCATAGGTCACCTAATCCAATGGCACATCAGTTCTATAATGAGGCCTAGCAGATTGTAGGATCTGAAACTGAAGGCTGTACCCAACTAATTTTACAGGTTGACTGTGGCCACTGTTTTAAAAACATTTTAAAGTAATGATGCATTAAATGATAAAAGTGTACTGAAATAACACTTCTAGGTGTAGGTCTGGTAGGCCTGGTATAAGTCAGGGTGTAAGTCTGGCAAAAGGTATCAAGTACATATGTTATGAAACTTTATATAAAATACACAAAATGTTGCAACAGTACTACGAGACTGAACAAAAAGAGTTACTGATTTTTATAAGCTAGTATTTGTAGTGAGCACAGTGTTCAGGCATAAATAAATAAAACACTTGGAAAAATGTTCACATCCTAGACCATCATTACTCAAACGTAATTATAAAATGCTGGTGTGCCAGACTACTGGTGATGAAAGATAAAATGTCATCCAAAAAAAAGTGCATAAGTCCATGTACAATTTTATACTGTATATTGTACAATTATTTCATCGTTTAGATATCAACATGGATTGTTGGAACATCTGTACATGTACACATTTAAGATTGTAAAACTCACACAAACAACAGTTTTTTTACCTGAAGGAACAAGAACTAAATTAGGTTCTCCAGGTTGAAAAAAGTTAGCAAATTGCCTTGCAATAGCCAGCTGTCCTAATGTTAAAATATAATCACATACATAAGTAACATCTCTTATATTAATCTGCCAAATGAATTTCAAGGATTAAGCAGAAGGCAAATTGTGTTATAGATACTTATGGAAAGTTATAACAAAATTCAAACGATGTGTTGGGAACACATGTACATAATATATACTATCCTTCACATCCTAGAAATACATACAGCTACACATGTGTACATGTACGTATATTGCTAGAAATGATTCAATTTTTAAGTGCCATTACGTTTTACACAATCACGTTCAAATTATTTAGTACCACAGCATTTTCAATCTGAAGTTGGAAAGGAGAGTCATCATGATTTTATTCAGGAGTGCTAGGAAAATTTAATTGGCTTCTGTGTGGAGGTGTAAATAAGCAGAGAATCTTGACAATGCTTAGAAATAGCAACACTCATGTTACAGGTTTTGGCAATTCAATTTGTCGCTTTGGCAATTGAATTCGTCACTTTGGCAATTGAATCCATCACTTTGGCATTAGAATTCATCCGTAACAAGATTGGCAGCTGGAGAACACAAAAACAAGATCTACGTAGCAGCTGCTACAAGATCTTATTCAGGTACGACTGTAGTAAACAACTCTTTACAAGGTGATGATTATTCCACTACAACTTTTTCAGCAACATTTGTAACACTGTGCTTCGCATTAGCGATGGGTGTGGTCACTCGCGAACAAGATAATTAACTTGCCAGACAGCTATCAGCTTCGTGTACAACCAGCTTTAATTACCTTCTAGTGTCTCAAGCGCAACTCTCCATGGTGAAAATGATTCACTTCGTGATAAGTGGTTGTTTTCTTGAAGACAATTAAATCTAATCCAAAACAACCAAGCTGTAAAAAAAGTGTGCGGCCCTCAAAAAGGCTATGGTGAAAAAAGATGTGAAATCCAAGGTGGCGGCCAAGAAATGGCTGTGATGGTAGGTTAACGGTAAAATTTTAATAACGACAATTCAGGTGAATTTTTGTGCCACTTGGTTGAGGGCTGCACGCTTTATTAACAGCTTGGCTGTTTTGGATTAGATTTCATTTCTTTTTGTATTTGTATACCCCAAAGCCGGCTTTGGGACTTTTTAACCTATCTTTTTTTCTTTTCCACAGGAAGAAGAAAAGATGAAGTGGATGTACTTTAAATATTTTATCAGTAAATGTACAAATTATATATATAATACATATATTGATTACAGAAATCTCCATGGTGGTTTCTTTGTAACTGAATACTCTACAAGGTGACTTCTTCTAGATGCTCTCTCTACAGGGTGAATTGTTTGTAGCTGAATTCTGTACAGATGATTTGTTTGCAGCTGAGCTCTTTACAGAATGTTTCTTTGTAGCTGAACTCTCTACAAGGTAACTTCTTCTAACTGATCTTTCTACAGGGCAATTTGTTTGTGGCTGAATTTTCTACAGGGTGATTTCTTTGCAGCTGAACTCTCTACATGGTGGTTTCTTTGTAGCTGAACTATCTACAAGGTAATTTCTTCTATAGCTGATCTCACTACAGGGAGATTTGTTTGTAACTATCTACAAGGTAACTTCTTCTAGCTGATCTCTCTACAGGGTGATTTGTTCGTTTTGTTTGTAGCTGATTTCTCTACAGGGTGACTTGTTTGTAGCTAATCTTTATACAGGTTACTTGTTTCTAACTGATCTCTTGAATTCTCTTCAGGGTGACTGCTCTATTAGGTTGACTGCTCTATTAGAGTATCTCGATCTCGCACTTGCTACACCAAGTTGGATTTCGTGTTATAACTCCGTGGCTTTAAGTCTGGTTCTTCTACACCATTGAAGAGCCTTTCTAAGATGATTACTCCATCTGTACAATGATTTTCAAAGTATTACCCCAAGCGGTTTATCTGGTAGGCGTGGCAAGCAGTTGTTTTTTAATAGCTAATCGCGTAATTGTTACACACTGTTGGTTTTTTCGTTGTATCTTCCTGGTTTTAAACTCGATTTCTTTCAAACCACAAAAGGTTTGAGGTTTAATAGTTACCCTATTCACCCACCGATTTTCAGCTTCTTCCCATACGCGGTTTACGCTGTAAGCGTGACAACATATTAGTGTTATGTTTGAGAATAATCGCTCATAACTCTTTGCCTGTTTATCGCATTCCAGCCAAAGTTGGTACCGAGATGCGCCTTTATACCCCCCTTCTGTGTGCCAAATTTCAAGGCAATCGGATATGGCGTTCGCGTTTTATAGCAGTTTTTGTAAGTGTGCAAAAAGAGGAAGAAAAATAAGAAGAAAAAAAAAACAAAGAAACTGTGCCAATTTTTGAAGTCGCATATCTCGGGAATGCGTGAAGCGATTGCGCTCAAATTTGGAATGTGGAGTGCTGAAGTTGGAGGGAGTGTCCACAGCAAAAATCGTCTTGTTTCATCAAGGAAGCACAGAGCTACGGAGGTGCAAAAATTGCGTTTTCTTTCTTCCTGTCAATATACTTATGGGTGTGGCGCGCCGGCTTCTTGGGCCGCACGACACACTACCGTGTGTCTTGATAATGATTGCGAAGGACTCAGACTCATTAGTATGATTATGAATATAATTAGTTGTCACAGTTTTAGGTTTATGGTTTTTGTTGAATGTTTTAATTATAGGTGTTAGCTGTAATTGATCTGGCAACTTTCAGAAGCTTCTAGAACATATTGTAATTTAATTAGCAACTGTAATCTTATAAATAGCTGCTGCTGTGATCATTTTGGTGTTCTTTGTGTGCGATTTTCAAGTCATTAGCATTCGTTAAAGCTTGAGTGTTATTTTATGCGTGGTTTCCATTACAATGATGAAGTTCTTGTGCCAATGCAACAAATTTAATTGTCAAAGTGACAAATTCAATTGCCAAAACCTGTAACAATGTACACATTTGTACAAAAATGTCTGTGGCCCAACAAAAAGCCACCTCTAAAAAACATCTTAGAAACATGCAATGTGACTAAAAGCACCCTTTACAGATGAGTCTTGGGTTTAGTATTATAGTGTTGAAAATAAGAAAACAGCTACTGAAAACAAGAAAACAGCTACAGAAATCAAATATTGAGAAATCAAATATCAAGTTTTTTTTTTGTTTTTTTTTTTTAAAGAAAAGATTTTTGCTCTGCCTGCTTCCTGTCTGTTATCATCTTCTTCAAGTGAGGAAACCACACTGAGGCATTAGTTTTTCTTATCAGCATGTCTTTACAGCCACGTGTCACAATAGATTCCACAGAGCTAATATACTGAACTGCTTACTTAAACAAATCGTATTGCCATGAAATGGACTCAGAAAGGAAGTGGAGAGCCTAAATTACGACAATCAACTTTGCTACAAGCAAATGTGCATTGTTCTAAACTATGCCTTTCACATTAGATACAAATTTCATTGTATAAATAGTGAGATTGAGATACGTACTTCACTTAACACAATATGCTTCTTATCCTACCAATGAATGAGCATTATGACCACGCCCCTAACATTTAATACAAGTTCTGTTGTTGTGAAAGGAGAGATTGAGATACCCTAATAAAGCAGTCACCGAAGAGCTACAATGAGGTAACTTAGTTAGCATTGATGGCTCCTAGCTATAGCAAAAAGGGGAAACACTTATTAAAAGTATTACTTTAAAAAGTGAAGTAGGAATCAAAACTATTTGCTAAAACTAGCGAAACAAGTGGTACTATTGAATACTAAAGCTGTACATCAAAACGTCCCTACTTTAGTTCATTTTAACATTTTTTTCTACAGCACAGTTCACTTAAACGTTCACACACAGGTGGCATTTTTTCATGTGATGCCATGCATTTTTCTGTATGGGTAAAGGCACAGTCACTTGCGGTCAAAGGCATAGCCACATGTGGGCAAAGGAAGAGGGTTTCAAGGAACAGAGTATGGCGTTCACATGCACCAGCTCGTTCACATGCATCAGCTCCACGTGTGTGACATACTGTAGCGTGGTTGCTACATAGGTCTTTTGTGTATTAAATGTTGTGTATATATACAATAACTACAGCTATAGACAGACTTAGCAGGAGGTAGTCGATGAAAGCCTTTGGACTTGAGGAGCTCATTTTTGATGGGCCATAATGGAGTTAGACACTCTCTCTTTCATTATTCACTCTTGATATCATACAGTACGATAGGAATGAACTGAGTATATACGTATATACTATGATCATGTGAAACTTCAAACGTGCCACCAGTTGTATATTTTGGAATATACATAGCCCTCAAACCACAGGTGAGTATACATATATTGCATACTCATCTGTGGTTACTGTAGGTAAGTATTAGTGGTGTGTGATATCAGGATTTTCAATATTGATACGATAATAGGGTAAATATTGAAATTTCGATTCGATTTTCGATAATTTTTAATTGTGTGGGTGGGGTAATTGCGTGGGCGGCTGATATTTATAAATATACTTCAAATACAATTTACACTCTAAAACTATTGCATAGAACTAATAATAAGCCTAGAAAACTGGTAGACAAGCTTTGTAAGTGACTAGATTGTACAGAACCAACCTTCATTTCTAGCGTGACACTAGATGCTGTTGATTTATTGAAATACTCTTCGATATTTCAATACTTATCGAAATCTGCTAAAGCAGTATACAAATCGATATGATAACAATGTCGACAAATTATTGCAATATCGATATTTTTTTCACTATACCGCACACCACTTGTAAGTATGCATATACTCACTCTATGTTTTGAGACACGTTACACTAAATTCATATCATGCCTTTTTGTAGGCTAATAGCCTTTAGCAGGCACCAGTGCGATCAACTGCCAAAGCCGGCTCAGGCTCACAGCCATGCCGTGCTGGATGATCAATCATCCCAGCCAGTAGATGAACCACTGGATCCATTTTATAGACATACCTCTAGACTTCAATGATGGGTGACAGCAAGCAACGTTACTCCTGCTTTTTTATATAAATTAACAGAAAATTTCTGGAGATATGCGGAGATTACTAAATTCCACAATCAAATGTCACTACCATTCTGACTAGTGAGAGGAGGGCTACCAGCATATCTATAGTACCAAACTGTGGCGAAGTAAGTGTAAGTTGCTTTATTAAGTTTATTAGTGTGCATTAGGGTATTAGTATGTTGTGTAGTCTAGGTTAATTTTTTGTATTAGGGACTATCCATAATTTTCAGTCTTTATGCAAGCATACAAAGAGTACTCTTTTTTCTAACCCCCTCCCTCCTTCACAAAGCATACTGTATAAATGTTGATACTATGTACAGTATATACACAATGATTATTCATCATTTTATAAGCGTACATGTGATTTAACCCCCTCCTCTCTAGCGTACTCTTTGTACTCTTGCATAAAGGCTGAAAATAATGGATGACCCCTTAGCATATTAAACTACAGATATCATGGTATTGGAAATATATACCAAAAGGTACACATATTAAGGAAAAGGTGCTATAGTGCTATCTGTAGTATAACATATGCATATATACCGTATAGCAGAATTTTCACATTAACAATGTAGTTTTGATATTATCTATGTAGTTTTCTTGATAATCAACACAATGTTATATGTACCTTGTAAAGTTGTTGCAAGTTTCTCTAAAATGTTTGCAAGTCTCTCCAGGTCAAGATATTCATTCACCTTCATTCTGTCATATTGCTCAACATATGGATTTTTTCTATGTAAGTAAATCAATTTCACATTATATCAATACCACTACTACTAGTATAGCTGTATTACATTGTCAACTAAGAATGATTATATAGCCACTTAAGTTGAAGACAGACTTATAAATGTATTGTATTACATTCAATATTTGGTAATATTATTGCAATAACTTTTAATAGAAAATACATAGAAGGTTCTAGAACAATCTAGTACTTCCATTGATACAGTAGATCTATGAAATTGTAAACTTTTTATAAGCAGATGTTTCATTTACACAGCAGAAATTAAGTGAGGTGATCATCCTAGATTGCAGTAGTTCAGTGGTTAATTAAAGATGTGAGTGTAAGGTATGGAGGTCCCTGGTTTGAACTCTGGTAATTTATTTTGACGTTGTTTGTGCACCTTTTTAACCCTGTGGTGGCTGCTCCACTAAAGTATCTCAATCCCAAAATTTTATACTTGTTTGGTTTTTGCTTTATAACTTTGTGACTCTATCGATTTTCAAACAATCAAAAGGCATTGCTATGATGATCAGCCTATGTACACACCAATTTTCAAGTTATTCCCATACTCACTTTATTCTGTAGCTGTGACAGAAGCCTGATCGTTTTTAAGGAAAATAGACACCCATAACTCCATGGATGTTCATCAGAATCATAGTAAACTTGGTACATGAATTTGCCTTTATGCTCTTCATTTGTGCTAAAGTCAATCGAGTTATACAGTTGTGTTTCATAGCTTTTTTGCGAAGTGTGCAAAAAATAAATCGATGCCCCATAGCCCTCTATGGCTTAAGAACAAAAACAAACAAACAAACAAACAACAAAAACTAGAAATTAAATTGAAACTTTGTACGCCCATATCTTATGAGAATGGCTGGTGCAGATTTAATCAAATTACTATGTGGCCTACCCTACAGCTAAGTATAATGCAAAAATGGTGTGCTTGGAGAAGGGGCTATGGAGCTATGTACATGTCAGAATGCTGTTTATTTTTTCCTGTCAATATACTCACAGTGTGGCGTGCCAGTTTTCTTGGCTGCATGACACTACATACTGTGTGTCATGATTAATTTTCATTCTAAACTTTGGGTATTAATATGACAATTACCTGTCTAGTTTTGACTAATTGGAACAAAATTTTTTACCACATTTACGTACCAATTTTCCCCAAATAGGATTTTATAAGATTGTGGATATGTTATTCGATGAAGAATTCTGCTTCAAATGGTACCAAATTCATCTTACAGGTTTTTGCAATTGAATTCGGCGACTTTGCAATTGAATTCGTCCCGTTTGCAATTGAGTTCGTCGCTTTTGAAATTGAATTCGTCCCGTTTGCAATTGAATTCGTCCCGTTTGCAGTTGAATTCGTCGCTTTTGCAATTGAATCCGTCCCGTTTGCAATTGAATTCGTCGCTTTTGCAATTGAATTCGTCGCTTTTGCAGTTAAATTCGTCCATAACAAGAATGGCAGCTGGAGCAAACATGAAAACATGATGTAGCAGCTGCTACAAGAACTCGTTCAAGTACAACAGTAGTAAACAACTCTTTATAAGGCAATAATTCTTCCTCTACAGCCTCTCCAACAACATTCCAAACTCTAGTACGCCATTCGCGATGGGTGTGGTCACTCGCGAGCAAGCTAATTAACTTGTCAGACAGCTATCAACTTCGCGTACTACCAGCTTCAATTACCTTCTAGTGTCTCAAGTGTAACTCTCCAAGGCATAAATAGTTCATCTCTTAATGAACGGGTTGGTTTCTTGGAGCCGTTTTGTTTATGACGAATTGTATTGCAAACTCGACGAATTCTATTGCAAAACCGACTAATTCAACTGCAAAAGCGACGAATTCAATTGCAAAACCGACGAATTCAATTGCAAACGGGACGAATTCAATTGCAATACCGACTAATTCAATTGCAATACTGACGAATTCAATTGCAAACGGGACGAATTCAATTGCAAAGGCGACGAATTCAATTGCAAAAACCTGTAATACTATTTTTTTTCTAGGAGTGAAAGCTTCAACAACATACTATTGTAACAAAGCTTTATATCTACATGCAGTAGTCATAATTTTAACTTTAACATGCTAAGGCAGTTATTTTACACAGATATTAGGCTATCTCTGAGTTGTCTGAGTTGCAGGAGAAATTATCAAGAACTTAGGGTTATTTAACTTTTACATTGTAGTTAACCAATTATTCCTAGAAGAAATTTTTAATATTTAATACAGCATACATTTGCATATAGATATGCAAGAATACACGTTAGTAAGCAACTAAATATCCACACGAATAATTTACATAGTACAATATTTTATACAGTTTCTTATGTATGCAATTCAGTGGGAGAAATACCTTTCACCATCTCCACGCAGAGTAGATGGCGAACATGTAACAACTGACTGAACAAGTTGACTGCTACTTGAAGAGTTTTGTATATCAAGGCAATAACCAAGTGCTTCTTCAATGTCTGTAAAACCCAATTCAGCTGCCTCGCGAGCTAATCCAGATGGTATATCATATTCAATCAACTCTTTTTCGATCAATCTCACACTAGCAAAATCAGTGTTTTGTGTCATACTGGTATGCATTATACTGCTGTCCTGTGCATTACTCTGTTCTGCAGTATCCATGTTGCTATCACTCTGCACAACATCATTGGCAAACTGTGAGCTTTCCAACATTTGATCATTTTCAGAGCCCGTTAACTCTATTTCTTTAAGTAGATCATTGCGATCCATATCCTTATATTTAGTTTCATTCAATACACACCATTCACTAACTTTTTCAACAATATCATCTTTCAAAGCTTGACTATTTTCAGTAGAGCAGTACCACTTAATACCCAGATAAGCAACGTTTTTATCAAATCCTTCTAACTCATCATATACTTCTCGGTGTACTTCACTGAGCTGGTCAATAAGCACGGACAGCTTTTTCTCTATGGCACTTTCTATGTTAACTTCATTTTCTGGAATGATTTGAGCAATCTTATCTTCATCTGAAGGAATAAATGAATCCTTTTTACTTGTTATATTGGAATTATTACATTCTTCAACAGAAATGCCAGAATTGTCACTTTTATTGGCTATTAAAGCATCAACAATATCCTGCTGACAGATTTTAAAAGAAATGCTCATCAACATAGACATCACTTCTGTTGGCAAACATGTAATAGTTTTGCAGTCCAACTGACCAAGTGATTGCCTTATAACACGTAACTGTTGAGTGGTAAAGTAGTTTAAAGCATGAAAATGGTTACGCAGGTTTGCAATTTCACTAGTCCAATTCTGCAGTTCAGTCTCCATCTTTTTGGCCTGGTTCTCCAGAGCATCATACACATCATATTTGCAGTAAAATGTGTATGACCATACAATGTATTTGGCATGTCCAGCATTTCGAAGGGTAAGAAGAGCATTTGCAATTCGGCAACCAAGATGTAAATACTAAAATCAAACAAAGTGCATACTAAGTACTCTTTTAAGTAAGTGTAAAACAACATTTAGCATTAAACAAAAAATGATTATAATAAAACAAGAACCAACTAATGTAGTGCTGTAGAGTTCCACTTTAAGAACTGCAGTGTAGACATCCAATGCACCAAATGCAAATTAAAAATGTTATTTGAGGGATCATACAAATCTGTAATTATAGGAAAGCCAGGATTTTTACTATGTACCTAGTTAAGATCATTATGACAAAAAGTGCTGGAAAAAGGTAGGCCATCTAGCTCCCTATGTGCAAATTTAAATTCTACATACGTAGTTTATTATATACTTAGCAAATATTCGAATCCAGTCCATAAGTCCAGTACATGGAATCAAGTACAGTGAAACATCCCTAATCTGATGTTCAATGGGAACCTTAATTTTGCTGGATTAAGGAGGTTGTTGGATTATCAAGCCACCTCAGTCTGTAATCTGACATTGTACAATATCTAGAATTATTACAGGTAAAACAGATCACACCAGGTTTTTAATGTGAAATATATTTTTTTTAGAATTTGCAAGTATTATGTTTTTCCTATTATTGTCAACTAATTAAATGCTTTGGTTGCTTAAAATTATTTTCTATGATTGTTTTTTAATGCTGCTTTTATTGCTTTGATTACAGTTATGTATCAGTGGCGAATCCAGGGGAGGGCACGTGCTCCCCCCCCATCTCCCTTCAAAAAATTGCATGCAAGATCGAGATACTCTAATAGAGCAGTCAATCACTCTAATAAAGCAGTCACAGTGTTCATGAAGCAGTGTAGCTTACCTATGAATAATACATACATGATATAATATATATATGAAAAAAAGGTCACAGCAATAATAGCTATCCTTTACTACCAAATATTATTTGGTAGCTATTATTGGTGTGACCTTTTTCTTCTTTTTTTTTGCTCTTCAACTTTTCAGCAATGTGCCCCCTTCTTTCCAAACTCTGGATCCACCTCTACGTACATATTACATATATATCGGAAGATGTGAATTTAAGGTTAAAGAGTCTTTATTTCATACCTGAAACACCTTTCAGTGTATTATTTCATTGATAAACAAAAATTTGTCTTCACAGACCAGTATACAGACCCAGTCACAAAATATTAGACAATAAAAAATTGTAACTGTACAAAAAAAAACACTGAAACTCAATTTAACATTTGAAAAATCAATATACAATCACTTTTATTCTACATACAATCATTAATTCACATACATTTAAAAACCTGTCAGTTTCATTTCTGCCAGCAGTGTCCTTTCCTGTAATCAAAACAAGTTTACTCTCTAAATCACGGAGATCATCAAGAGAATATTCTGTTTTTACTGCATTAGAACGAAGAATTCTTAATTTTATAGCATCTCCGATATCTAACAAAGATTTTTCTTCTGATGAACAAATGATGTATTCTCCCCATTCATTAACATCATTAACCCTTGCTATAGCAGCAACTTCAATAGATCCTTGTGTTGACTTTAACTCTTTGAACCACTCAAGATGATTGCTACATTCTTCCTAAAATATGATGGACAGTATAGATACATAGATATGCTACATACTGTATTAATATCTTACCAAATTAGCTGATAAATTTGCATTACTCTCTACATAACCCCAAACAGTGTTGCATTTCTTATCCAGTATTTCAAATCCAGCATCTTCTGGTAATTCATAGATCAGGGCTCCAAAACCTGTACCAACACTGTGCAGGTATGACAGTCGAGTCATATTGAATTCTACTTCACCAGCAGTGCTACTGCATACTTCTACAAAACTAACAAGTTGGCCAACACCTGATAAAGAAAGTAACACCTTTGTATGCGACTACATCGATAAAGCATAGTATGATGCAATGTTTGAGTACATAAAAGTTGAAGGAAAAATTTGGGATTTTAAATTTGAGTAGGTACAAAGAAAAAAAGAAGTAAACCACAATTAACACACAGAGTATCTTTATATAATCTTTTAGTATGAAAATTATACAGACAAAGCCTCAAGGCTAGTCTTCATTTATCTTGAACAAACTATTTTGAAACAAAGGAGGTTGCCTATACCTGCAGGCATTAAACAAGTACAAAAATAACATGGCTACAAGCCTTTTAAGCTACTAGGAGTAGCACATCTCTGAGTTAAAAGAAGGCATGTCCCTTTGGTATGCATACAAAAATGAAGAGTAGTCTTACTTTGGAGAATTTTTATATGAAAACATGATAGGCAAATTGTAACACAGAACATATGTATACTTTGTGTGTAAATTGTTGGTTTGTTCAAGATTTGCTTCCTCAGTAGTCCTTAGCAATATAATTAATGGATCACATAATACGTAATTAATGAGTTGAAATTACAACAAATTGATAATGCATGCATTACAAACTAGTTATTAGCTAAAATAAACAAACGCATAAATTATATATGTAGATGTTTGATTGATTGCCTATACTTAGCAAGAGGTGATTAAACTGGGAATCTGGTAATTAGAAGTAACTTGCTTTGTAACATAAATCATGACTAATGAATCTCCGGATACTGCGCCAAATGAAAGAAGGTACATTATCAGCATAATAGTAGCCATCAATTATGTGCCCTGATGGTCACTTACTAATACTATTTCACTTCATTTTCAGCTATGTTCTGTCTGTTACACAATGTTATATACACAAAACAATACAAGAAGTGTTTCTGCCATAAACCTTGTATGTAGGGGATGTGGTACAAATATTATGAATGCATTCCGATTTGTGATAAAAATGTCATTCATGTGCTACCACAGATTGACACTTATGCTATAGTGGAAATAGAGAAGAGGAGACAAAGGTAAGTCCATGATGCATGTATTGTATCCATTGCAGTGTGTAAATAGGCATATCCTGGGATGAAGTGATATTGAATGGCAAAGAAATCAAGCCAATGGTATTAGTCATTGTTAGATAGTTTGTTAGTCAGTCAGTAGATAAGTAAATTCTGTAGCAACTTGTTGTAAGTGTTTTGGGTTGATCTGAAGATTTTGTTGGAGTTGATTTTACTTAACCAATACTGGCATGCCGTTGTGAGGGAAATGTGAAGCTGATTTATGGTTGATATCTCCATTGTGGAGAATCCCGAACCTTAATAGTACTGTATGAACATTCTACAGCGTAGTACACCTTGTTGATTGCCTGGTACGTACATACCCCTAGCTCTCAGTTGCAAGCTTGCAGCCCTTGGGTTTGGGTGTACATATCAGACAAATTACTTGGGCTTATGATACAACTAATCACAAAAGAAGCATTTTATCCTGAGACTCAAGGCCAGCATGTATAATATACCAACATCATTTTTTCTACAACCACTTCAGGAAATCAGGTGGATGTACATCAACAGCCAGCTGCAGGCTGTGGTGGGCATACCCAATCTAAAAAGCACGGCAACATACACCTAAATACATATGCAGAGCTTATGATAAGAATTCTCTGCTTTACTGCCACAATGTCCACTGACAGTACACCAGAGGGTTGGCAATGATATTATTTGTGGTCACTCCCTTTGGTTGTGACACTGTGTCCAGACAAATTGCATTATGGTCAGACATCTATGTAATTTGATCGGAATTTGACTGGATTTTGTCTGGTTTCCAGACCTGATCATAAGCTCTGCATATGTATTATAAACCAACTTCCTTACTATTAGTTGCCTCCTTTAACCAATCTACAAGGCCTTTATTAGCTGTAAAAACATCCAAGCATTTACACAAAGCTGGTTGGGTATAGGTTTCCCTAATGTGAATCCATGTGTGAATCATGTTCTCATCAACATCAGCTAATTTCTGCTCTTTAAATTCTGGCTCCATCTAGAAATAACAAAAATAAAATACAATGTACACTATAGGAAAAACTAGATCAGAAATGTAATCATGTACTCATATTATGTTTGGCAATTTATACAGTAGAACCTGTCTATAATGGTCTCCTTGAGACCAACAGTCTTGGTGTACTGAAATTGTTTTTTAAATAAATTTGCATGTGTGTGTGTGTGTGTGTGTGTGTGTGTGTGTGTGTGTGTGTGTGTGTGTGTGTGTGTGTGTGTGTACATGTGTGCGTGCATGTACCTACCTAGCATAAGTCATGGATTATCAACCACCAACCAATTTAGAAATATACGTATTGTCGACCACCCATATACAGACAATAATCAACAATTTATGTTATGTGTAACAATCATTTCATATGTCATGATGAAAAATGCAGAAGCTGTTAGGAGGGGGTAGAAGAGCCAGTGACAAGAATGAAGCTGTAAACTACACCTCAGCCCAGCAATGGAAGTGGGTCAGATGACCCGGGAAATCCGGGTCATTCGGGTCACTTTTTTTCTGGGTCAAGCGGGTTTCATTCGCGAAATAAATTATCCGGATGTGAACCGGATAATTAATTAGATCACGTGAACTTGAAATATGGCTTCTGGTCGAGCATCAGATTTACACTTGGATTTGAGCGAAGGAGCGGCACTGTTGAACATTGCGTCTGAGCCACCATCTGCTGGTGTTCATTCTGAACCGTGTGATACCATATCGCCTCAAACTGTTACAAAGCGTGTGGTGTCGGGAGAGTTGGTTCTTAAGATTAACAAGAAGTCGAAGGGCAATCATGCTTGGAACCAGTTTTGTCTTGTTTGGGATCCAGTGAAGAATGAGCAAGTACGTGATGTTGCTTGTTGTAGTGTGTGTAAGTCCTGTCTTCTTTATAAAAGAATGGCAAATGGGGAAGAAAAATCACTAGGCACAAAGAATATGCTGGACCATTTAAAGAATTGTACCCCATCTTCTTGTAGTGATAGTAGTATTGCAAGTGGTAGTGGTAGTAGTGTTGCGGGTGGTAGTGATAGCAGCTGTGCCAGCAAAGTTGTAAAAAGGGTTCCTGGCATGAAGACACTAGATAGCTTCGTGAAATGTACTGGGAAGAAGGTAGGTGAACAAACCAAAATGCTGATTCGTAAATGGACTGCCACTCTTGTTGCTGCCGCACAATTGCCATATTGTTTTATTGAGCAAGAATCACTGAAGGACTTTGCTCAGGCATTTGTAGATTTAGGTGCAGGTTATGGGCGTGTTCCTGCCTCAGATCTTATTGCAGGACGTAAAACAGATCGAAGGGATATTGTTAAAGACGTTTGGCCAGATACAAGGTAGCATTAGAGAGTTGATAGCTGGTCTATCAAAGTTAAGTGCAGTTCCTTTGTTACTGACCTGTGGTCAGATAGTGTCGCACAGCGCTCATATCTAGATGTAATCTTTTTCTGGATAGAGGAATCCAGTCCAGATAAAAGACAATGGGCTATTAAACATGCTATGTATGCCTGTAAATTCTTTCCCGGGACAAAGACAGCTGACCACATCCAGGTAGCCTTAGATAGGATTCTAATTGAAGCTGGGCTAGAAGCAGAGAATGTGCCATGCACCACTGATAAAGGTGCAAACATGGTAGCTGCAACAAACTCCAAGTGTCACATTAATTGTACATGCCACCATTTGTCCACCTCTATCAATACAGGATGGGAAAGGTCTTGTGGGGAGAGCACTGAATTGAATGAATGTGCTGATTGCCTTGTAAAGTTTGTTAAGAAATCAGATGGGATACAGTATAACTTAATAGCCACCTTGAAAAGTGGTGGAAAGACACGACCATGGTGTAGTTTGATTAGCAAGTTTTCTTCTATTCTTACTAGCTTTGACGCTTTGAGGCCACTTTTGAGGGATAAAAAGAGAGATGACTTGTTAGTTAATAGAGATATAGCACTATTAGAGGAGGTTCTGAAGATACTGCAAAAGGCTGAGGCAATGTTTGATATTTTGGAATATTCTTACATTGTCACTCTTCAATCTGTTCTGCCAGCATACTACTTGCTTCACAATTACTGGTCAGAGCTGCCAACCACTAACAATGCTGTGGGATGTATCCTCAAAAGGAATTTGGTCATGGCTTTGGATGAGAAGATGTGGATGGACATAACTGCCCTGCATGTTGCAGGGCCTTATCTTGACCCTTTCCTGAAATCTTTTTCATTCGTTAAGGATGGTAAAGAATGGAGGAATCCACTTGAGCAGGCAGTACAAGCTGCACGGGAGAATGCAATGTATTTTAATGGTATTCTTGTCAGTGATGATTCAGATACTAGTGACCTTGAAGACATGACAGCCACAGCAGAATGCTCTGATAATGAAACATCTACCAAGAAGGCAAAATATGATCCATTTGCTGAATTTAGAAAAGTGGCTTCCGGTACCTCTAAAAGTAGTGGCCATGTATCAGATTTTGAAGCTGATGTTGACGCAGAGTTCCGACGTTACAACTCTATAACTGTTGTAGATTTACAGCAGCCTGATGCTGTGAGGTCGGTATTCGATCCTTTGTTGTGGTGAGGACAGCAGAGCTTTAACTTTCCGATTTTGAGTTGTTTGGCATGGCAAGTGTTAGTCATACCAGCATCTAGTGCTGAGTCTGAGAGGCATTTTAGTGGGGCAGGACGTATTGCATGGAATGATAGGAACCGCCTAAAGGATGATGCTGTGGAATCCACTGTTGTCTTTTATGAAGCTGTTAGAAAAGGGATAATCTAACTGTACATGGACAAGACCTTATCAGTTTTAATGATTTTTGTACAATCAATTTGCAAATTACAGATTTTCAATTATATCTTAATTTATATCTCTCATTTTACAATACAATTAAAAATATAAAACTATCATGTAGATCAGAAGTGGGTCACACGTGGGTCACATCCACATTGGTTTGTGGGTCAATGGGTCAAGTGGGTCAACAGGTGTGACCCACTTCCAACGTTGCTACGCCTCAGTGAAGTGCCGAAAGTTGCAAAGATAATAAGTCAATGGTGCAGGCTATGAAAGCCACAAAGTCTGGTAGAATGGGAGTGAATATACATAGCAGTTAAGGATTATGCTGAGTCAGTGACTAGTTTGAAAGACAGGCTGTCTGGAAAGTAACAACATGGCACAAATACAGACCCAAAACCCTACTTGTCATCAGGTGAAGAGCAGAAACTTGTGACATTTTTGATAGATGTATGTAAAATGGGTCAATGTAAAACAAAGAGAGAGATGCCAGATATTGTTAGAAGTAAGGAGGGCAAAGGACTGGTATTGAACAGTTTAAATTTTATGGAGAAGGAAGGTGGGTCAGGTTAAAACAAAAGGCACCCAAGCCTGACAATGCGTACGTCAGATGCATTAAGCATGTTACATCTATAACATGGATGAAACAGGGATATTATCACATCACAAACAGTTGAAGAGGCTCGCCTTGATAATATGAAGAAAGTTATAGATTATCAACTGGAAGCAAAAGTCATCATCACATCATCACTGTCCTTGCTTGTTCCAATGCAGTGAGTACACTGTTGCCACCTACAGTTACTTTTAAATGTGTTAATTATAAGTGGACTAAAGGAGTGTCAATTATGAGTGGACTAAAGGAGAAGTACCAAACACAGTAAGCATCAGAGTCAGCAAATTCACAGTACCAGGAGACAATCAGTTTGATCAGTCATGCCATCTCTCCTTTAATAGCATCTCCATCAACAGCAGAGACAATCCAAGGCAACTAAAAATAAACACCAAGAAACCTAAGACCGACCCCTTCCGCAAGGGGACAACATATGCTTTGGGGCAACAAAGCAACACTCTTAGAGGCATTCTACCACACCTAGCACTAAGAGGCAACCATTGTGGTCCCTTATTCATCTTCAAGGATGGCAAAAGCCTTACCTGTCATTGCTTTAGCATGGAACTCAAAGGCATTCTGCAGCAGCTGAATTTTGATAAACAGCAATACAACACAAACAGCTTTCATATGGAAGCTGTAAGCTTTGCAAGGCAAGCCAACATCCCTGACATTCTATATCAAGATACTTAGAGTAATGCCTACCTATCTTACATCAGGATACCCCCACAAGAATTGGCAAAGCTCTCCAGATACATCTAATCGGGGTACTCACAAAAAACAATCTGAGACTGTACACATAACACTGATCTGCACACACTTAGCAATTTATTCTTCTGTTTGATTGCTGTTTAGTATTGGTGATATATAAGAGATCATTATTACTGTTTGATTGCACAAGCCATTGTGCCAGCTCACACATTTCGATGCTTGGAGGGGTAGATCACTATACTTATCATGACCTAGTACGTACCTATGGCCTCTGTTAAAAAGATTCTAGAGGAATGAAGACACTTCTGCATCCCTCAATATCAACAAATTGAACGAAGCAAATATCTAGCATTCCTACTTCTGGCCCCCTCAAATGTCATAATTTTGCTAAAGCTACCTCCATGGCAGATGAGACCCCGTGCTTACCAAACCTGCTCAATCAGCAAAAACCTGTCTTGTTCATACCAGCATACATTTTGAGACAAACATGCAACAAAGAAAAAACACACAACTTTTTGTTGACTTATTATTCAGAGAAGCAAGACTGAAATCAATTAAACCTATATAGCATCTTGTCACCTGCTCATGGAAATGTACTTTAAAAATATGTTTCATTTCTATGGCCTTAATGTTATGCATTTTGTTCACAATGAAGATTGTTGCCATTACTTCAACAAAGCCAACTTCAGACATACTGCACAAGTGCCTACAGGGTACCTTGGTTAATGAGCCAACCCAAGGTAAACATTTTAAGCCAAATTCCAATGTTTTAGACTATTGCAAATGGACGTTATGGTTGCAAATGTAAGTGCCTGTAGTTTATTTTTAGTATAGTCGCTGTACAAATAGATTTTCTTGTTCTTTCTACTGTTTAACGCTATAATTCCACAACTACTCGCCACAATAGGCTGAATCTTTGGTGGTCCATTTGTAATTAACATGCTACCTACATAACACATCATGGCACGTTACAGCATGCCCTACACAAACCACCCTTCCACCGCACTGAACTCTATTCACATTACTTCACGTGATAACTACATAGAAACATCACTTCACTTGATCAACATACATGCATGTACATACATACATACAACTCTCTGGGGGAGGTAGAGCAACGCAGGTGAGGTGTAAAGGGGCAATGTGTGTTATCACTGTCACAGTTGCGCCATGCAAACTATATTTGGTGCCATCTTTGATGTATCTTAACATTGACATTAATGACCATCTTTGATGTATCTTAACATTGACATTAATGACGCCCAACAGTACCTACACCCAACAGTGCTTACACCCAACAGTACCAATGCCCAAAGGTACCTATGCCTAATTGTAACCACACCCAGCAGTACCTACACCCGACAGTATATACTTACAGCCCACAGCACCTACACCCAACATTACAACACTTTAGCATTACCAACATTTAGTCGCAGCACACACTACAAACATTCAGTCGCAACAAACATTACCAACATTTAATCGCAACAGACACTACAAACATTTAGTCGCAACAAACATTACGAACATTCAGTCGCAACAAACGTTACGCACACCGCAACAAATAACCACATGTAATCGCAACACATAACCACATTTAGTTGCAACAAACATCGTACATATATTCGCAACATATAAGTACATATAATTGCAACACATAACCCCATTTAGGCACATTTAGTCGCAGCAACCATAACCATAGTTTGAACATAGTATTTAATGGTGGATTGCAATAGTGATAACACACATATCTTTGGACTATATTAGGTGTTACCTAAGTTCAGCAATTTGCGCCCAATTTCCCCCAAAGTAGTTGTTAATAGTGATACGAAAATACAACACATAATGAGGTATGTTTCTGTAAAACTAAGTGACATCTATGGATCAGAATCAGATTTATTTTCAGTACCACTACCATACACATACAATAGGGAAGCATACACTGAATAGAACAACATGAGTAACAAAATTCTGTCTGTAACTCTGATTTACCACACCACCACTCATTACTGATAGATTATTACTATGTTATAATAACTGCCACCTGTGATGATAAACTACCCTTAATAACTGTACATTTCATAATAAATGAATGATGTAATGTATATAATAATGGTACGATCCCTATGTATCTGCATGTTATTATCACAGTGGTTGTGTTGATACCATAAATGATGTCCACCACTACTGAGATGAGTTAACAAGCTGTGCTGCTACCCCATTGAAATAGCTCCTAATGTACTGATGATGAAATTTGATGACAAGTGAATTCCATTTATTATGGCTATGAGACATGTCTAAACATCGATATGTGACATGTTATGTGTGAGTTTAATGTAGCTTCTGATGATATACTATATACCCTGTATTATACGATGAAACTACATGACTAACATCACCGGCTGTAACAGTATGCACATGAACGCACACTATAGGTTAATACACAGTATGAAATATATGTAAATGTGCATGACAGCGCTAGTACCATGTGATAGTGCTGCTGTACCATGTGACAATGTGTGCTGATGACATATTGGAACAATGCACAGTATAAAGTGTTTGAATTTAATAAAATGTCAGTGATTATTAGGAATCATCTTAAAGTGTTCAAGCATAATAAGGGTATTAGTGACTATCAGGGTTCCAAGGGATGGTTTCTTCTGGTATATTGGTTCGTGCCAAAATGATTGGTATAATTCTGATCAAAGCCGTGGGAGTCTGCACATAAGTCAGATAAGCGTCACTGTTCCACCGACCCAGCATCTTGATGAGCCAAGGGGGTATACCCGCTGCTGCTGAGGTGGTTGCCGCACCTATCCTGAAGCTCTGTGTGCAATAAATCTGTGGGTTGTAACCGGCTTGTTGTAGTAACTGTCTGAGTGTTCTGAGCCTAGTTAACGGATTGAACCTTCCTGCTGAGAATAGTGGTCCAGTTTGTTGATGTAAAGGGATCATAGTTGCAAACTGTTGGAATACCTTGACAGGGCAAGCTGATGTTCCTGTTGGCGCGAGGTTTAGAATATGGCCTTTACGAAAGGGATCAGTTTTGGATTGCCTGATGGTCACCGAAATATTTTGAGGGGTGAATTGGATGTCTAACCACTGTAGTGATAAACTAGTAAACTCACTCGCGCGAAGGAAGCCATAAAATGCTATTGTAAATTAGTGTTGTTTTAGTACAGCAAATTCATTTTAGTTTAGTTCTAGTTCTTGTACCCATAGTCCACTACAGATTTAGTTAGTTTTAGTTCTAGTACCCATAGTCCACTACAGATTTAGTTAGTTTTAGTTCTAGTACCCTAATTCCACCACAGTTTTAGTTAGTATTAGTTCTGGTACCCCATATTTTTGTAATTTTAGTTAGTATTTAGTTTCATTATAGTTAGTGTTAGATATCTTCACCTATACTAACCTTGGTAGCACCTCCTAGACTTCCAGAAACTTTAGATTTGGTGTTTTGATAGATTTTTCAATTTTATTTCCCATTTTATATCAATGAGGCAAACTGTACCGAGAATTCAATTCTTCAATTATTACACGGAATTTGCTGTTATCTACTAAATTCAGTGGTACATTGTTAGCACCTATAAAGATTGCAAGATGAAATGTATAATAGCCTTATGTTTATTGTTATTAGGGTTGTACAATTTAGATCCTAAACTACGTATTGGCAAGGAGGACTGTTTCAGTTATTAGGGTTTTACAATTTAGATCCTAAACTACGTATTGGCAAGAAGGACTGTTTCAAATGGCTAGAAGAACCTCTCCCTTTGTCTTTTCAATTTCAGCTGCTTCAAAATGTTTATAAGCATCAGTATTGCATGTCTTCAAATGCTTCTTCAAGTTTATAGAATAATTCGTTATATACCACAAATTAAACCATCAGTACTTTTCACAGTACACACACTTTTGTCCTTGATCTTATCATGCCTGAAGTGGTTCCACACTCCACTTGACTTAGGCCTTCCACCTGGTTCAGCACAACCTCCACTTGCCATTGTGCACAAATGAACAGAAGCTCTATATAGAATGCTTAAATAACCTAAATCAGCGGAATTAATGCTGAATAACAATGTTTTATAGTAGCATTTGCAGGCATCACCATCTTCAAAGAAAAGTGTTAAGTGGTTTATATAGTGCACAATACCTTTTTATGTAGGATTGCTTGAGAAACCTTTCTAGTTCTTGAGCTAAAAGTTTTAATGGTTTTGGTTTAGTTCTAGTTTTTGAATCAAAAATTGAAAGAATTTTAGTTTAGTTTTAGTTTTAGAACTAAAATAGACCACAATTTTAGTTTAGTTCTAGTGTACTAGAACTAGAATTAAATTGCTGTACTAAAACTAGATTTAGTTCTAGTTCCTTAGAACTAAAACAACACTATTGTAAATGCTGCCCACAGAAGGCGCTGTTCCAGAAGTGGAAGGTTGCTGATACGGAGTTGATGTTTAAGTGAGTGAAGCACTGCAATAGTGATGGGTAAACGACGGCGGGATGATTCACCTTGTAGACAGCGTACACCTCTAATTAGTAACCGAAGAGGCTCATTATCAGTTGGATCTGCATGTCCTCTTTCTAGGTGAGCTAAGCGTATTCCTGCTAAATACACTTTGATAGTTTTATAGGATACACGAGTTGCTAAGTGAGCACAAAAGAATTGGAGTGTTAAGAGAGAAGCAGGGTAAGGAGGGATGTTGCAGGTGGTACAGAAATTGAGGAATGAGGTTTCTCCGGATTTGTAAGTGTGTCTAGTCGATGGTGCTACACTGAGGTAAATAAGTTGATGGAGGGTTGAACAAAGGATGGGGTTGGCCATGCAGGGATGTGATCTGGATTCTGATGAGCAGATGGTGCCAGGGCTCGGAATCTTTTGCCATGGAAACGAGAGAGGGAGTCAGCTATACAGTTGTTAGTACCAGATATGTGTGTGATTACGATGTTGATGTAGTGATGTGCTGCCCTTAAATATAGCATGCGCACCAATGCCATAGTCTCCGGGTCGCGTGTTGAGCCTTTACGTCAGATGTCGACCACTACTGCATTGTCACAGTGGAATAGGATCTTTTGTTTGGTCCAAAGGTGACCCCAAGAGTGGACTGCACAAACGATGGCATAAAGCTCCTTCCAAACAATGGGCATAGTGGCTTGGCATTCTGTCCACTGGGATTGCAACCAGCGGCCATTCCAGAAGGCACCCCAGCCTTGTGTACCTGAAGCATCAATGAAGAGTTCCATTTCTGGACTTGGTGTCCAGTGGTCATCTAAGATTAGGGATGTACCTGACCAAGTGGGTAGGAACTCCTGCCACCAGGCCAGGTCTCGACGGGCTTCTTGTGTGATTGGCAACCGGTGGTGAAGGTGCTGAACTGTCATGCTGAGGTCTATCAGACAATGCAAGAAAATTTGCCCAGCAGGGACAACCTTACAGGCAAATGACAATTTGCCAATTAGTGACAGCAGTTAGCGTTTTGTTCTTTTGCGTTTCTTGGAATCGGTGAAGGATTGAAGTTCAGTTAAAATGGCAGATTTTCGCTCCTCAGAAATGCTAGCGGTCATAGATGACGTGTCTATAACAATGCCTAAAAATGTTATCTGTGTGGTGGGGCTTACCACCTTCTCCAGCTTAATGAGAGCATTGATGCGGTGGCAAAGCTGGAGCATGGAGTCTTAAGTTTTGTTGGCATTCGGGGGATCCTTGGGGGTCCAGCTGTTAGAAAATCGTCTAAATAATGAAGGAGATATCTAACATTGTAGTTATACTGTAAAATCCAATGTATGGCAGAGGCTAAACGATTAAATATGGATGGGGTGGAGCGCAAGCCAAATGGTAAGCAAGTATCCACATAGTAGTTACCACGCCAGAATATACCTAGTAGATTCCAATCTGCTGGTCTGACTGGAATTAGTCTAAAGGCATTTTTTAAGTCTATTTTACTCAATAAGGTGCCAGGTCCAAGCTTATTAACTATGGAATATGCATCATCTACTGTACAGTAATTAAGAGTGTATGCAGAAGGATCTATGAAATTGTTAATGCTGAAACCTACAGGTGCGGACAGGTGGTAGATGGTTCGCCACCCACCATCATGCTTTGGCACAATGCCTAACCCTGAGCAACGTAGACTAGGTAAGGGTGGGGCATTGAAAGGTCCTAGTATTCTAGTTTGAGTGCACTCTGAGTGGAGGGCATCATCCAAAATGGATGGGTTTACAAATGCGGATTGTAAGTTGTGTGCTGTGTATGCGAAGTGTGGGCCCATGTAACCAACGTTACACCCCTGTCGAATGTCAGATAAAAGCAGCTGTACAAAAGCCTTGTCAGGGTGATGGCATAGTTTGCACTCGAGGGTGAGTGGTCGTAGTGGGGTGCATGGACCCCACTTATGTATGGTGGGTATGGGAATTCCCCACAAATAAAGTGGGGCAAGCGTGCTGTGGGTGCGCACTTTTGCATTGTTCACAACTGTGGAGGTATTGACAACTGGCACGTTGGCAAGTTCCTCGGTTGTTGAAATCATGGCAGAATCTTGCGAGTGGTGGTGGTGGGAGGAGTGATTGTGGCTGGGAGGAAGTAGGATTGACTGCTTGGGAATAACTTGGATTGACTGTCTGGGGGGTAGTTGGGACAGTACTGGAGTTTCGGGATGGGGGTAGCTCTCTATCAGGAGGAGCTGAAAATGTACCAGGACGAAAGGGGCAACGGTCAGGGAAATGGTACATGCTGCTGCAATGCGGGCAAGGCCAGCATTCCGGTTGAGATTTGAGTATGGATAAGCATTCTACCCATGTATCCAGGTGATGTACGTCCCAGCGTAGCATGGGATAGCTGGCGGCCAGGGTGTGGGATTTAATATCATAAGTCATCCAAGCCGAGAGGGGGAGGTGGAGGTTTAGAGAGGATATGATGCATTGGTAACCAAATATTTCTAGCGCTTGGGATGGCTTAGCTGAAAGAATGGTGGAGACATACAAGTTCCAAGCCACCATCCATAAGGCAAAGGAGTTGATTTTTTTGGAGTGGGAGGGGGTTGGGGCTAGTTGAAGCTCACCACTCTGAGATGACATCTGCAGCGTGAACGTTTGCATATGCTGTCGAGCATTGGGTGGGTCACACACGGAGAATATGGCATGGGCGAGCAAGGTATTAAAATCTATGTACTCACCTGATAGGACTCGAGTGCGTAGGCGTGTTGATAATGGAGGTATTAGAGGAGGAGGATGTGTAGTTGCAAGAACGGCTGGTTCTTGAGTGTGTGGTTCTACCTGCTGGTTGAGGCTACCCGAAGACGGCTGGATCAACGGGACATGACCTGAAGCTTCAGAAAGTCTATCTTCTTGTTCACTGGTAGGTAGGTTAAGGTTGTATGTTGTGCTGGGAGTTAGGATTGTTGCAGAAGTAGGGATTGTCATTTGTGAATGAGCAACTGGTGGTGCTGGGGTAGGGATGGTGACATGTGATTGAGTCAGTTGTGTGCCACTGGAAATCACTCAAATTAGCATGTTCGTAAGTTGTTGTTGATGGAGGAGCTCTTGGTTGTTTGCTGAGGACTGGGGAGATGAGTTGGGGCCGGCTGCTGGTAGATAGGTGGGGGTCACTGTTGTTCCAGAAGTAGGGGTGACGAATTGTGCTTGGGGAACTGGTGGACTAGTGCTAGCAATGGTGACCTGTGGCTGAGGTATTTGGGAGCCACCAGAGTTCACTTGAAGTAGCAGGTTTGTAAGCTGTGGTTGTGGGAGCTACTGTAATTGTGATGAAAGTAAATGAAGCGACTCTGCAGCCGTGGCATCGATGTGACTGGCGGTTGCGTTGGAATGTTGGGATGTCACTGTGGGAGTCACATTGGAAGCCTGACCAGTGGCGGTTGGAGTGCCGTCAGCGATCTGTGTTGACGCGTCAGCCTACTGCAGTTTCAAAGCATCATGGAGGTGTTGTGATAATACGGCCTTATTTCCCGTATGGCGTAGGTTTCTGGACTTCAATTCTTGTTGTAACGCTGCCATGGTGAGGGACCTAAGTTGCGCCAACGAAGCCAACGGCCAAGTTGATGGGGTAGCGGGGTCAAAAGTTGCCCGAGAGTCAGCTCTAGTGATTTGACGAGTTTTCGGCATGATTAGTAGTTTGTGTAAGTAATTGTTTATAGCACTATCGGTATTGTTGTTGAGTTACTGCAAGTTGATTGGTGGCTAAAGACTTGGGACAAGCGGAGTTAATTTAGCTAGCAGGCTCACTAGTTTCACCGTCACGCGTTGAGTTGATAGTTAGATAATGCAATAATATAATATCAATAATTAAAACAGTTAGCTACACAGTGTTTGTGACTTAGCTGGTTTTGTAGCAGAGCGGTAGATTCCAAGTTGATGATGAGAGTTCCACTGGCGTGGTCAATCGTTCACAGTAAACTTCGTATGAATTCTTTGGCAAACTTTTCTAGTTAGATCTCTAATAGCTGAGGAACTGAAATCGAGCCCCAAACGTACAGATAACACAAATAGACAAATATGGTAAATACAACTCAGTTCCACTAATATATGGAGAATGTGGACTTTAATTATGATGTGCACTTATGCAACCAGATGACAGATGGTGCTATAACTTGATTTCTGCTCCTGACCCACCACTCCAGGAAGCTAGCCTGTTAACTTTTGTCTGTTGTTGAGGCAACAAACTCCATATAATGCTGAGAAAAGTAAGGGAAAATGGAAGATGTGCAAACAAAGTGGATATTTGCTGAGATGGTCATGAGTACTATAAGTTATTGTTACTTTACATTGTGTTTTTGTGTGGCCAGGTGCAGCTAATTAGTTGAGACGAATTACTTGCAAAAGTTATGGTGGGTAGTCTGCATAGAAATCACTCTGGCAATAAATACTAAAGCCTGAGAATTGCTAGCCTGAAATACAATCTTGCTGAATCAGTACTGTAAACATGCATGCAAGAACATGCATGCTTAAGCTGTTTAAGTACAAGTAAAATTGAAAGAAGCTTGGCGGTGAGATTATGTTGGCTCTAACAGAAAACAATCCAAGTATATTGGAAAAATCGTTATCCTGGAATGTAGCACACATTTTAAGGTAACATTATATGATATGTGATATCACATGGTACATAAGTTATCAATAACAATACTTACAATCTTTGTAAGCCTTTCAACAAGTCTGAAGTCTCCCAATAAGTGTAATGAATTCTGCATTTTTAATAACACATTAGCTGCATCGATACACTTTGTATTACTAGAGATATCTCGATACAATGCAATATGTGCCATTAGCTGAGGAACCCATTCATTTGATGGAGGAACTCCTCCCATGCTTGCTGGGTAACCATGTATCAATGCATTTGACAATGCTGATAGTTGATGAGAAAAGTTCTCCATTTTGCTAAACCGTACAATTTCAGATAAATTGATTGATTTGCTATGAAGAGTACATACTAATGAAGTACAATTATGAATTGTTGGAGTCCAAATATCATCATAAACATTAGTAAAACAAATTTCTGCATTATCAACAGTAACTGCATTCTGTTTCCAAAAAATTTCAAACAGTTGGTTGTGTGCATTAAGGCATACACCCAAACCAAGAAAGTTTTCAATCATCTCATTTGGTAAGTCATTAGTTGTAAAACAAATACATTTATAACTGGCAGGATCATCACCAGTACACAGATCACAAATTGGCATTGTATGCAGTTTAGCATCACTATAATCACTAATTTGCTTGCAGAGATCCTGGGTTAGCTCTACAAGCAAAACAACAGAAAATGTATGTTTAAGTGCTAATAGGATTTCAGTTGCACATAAAATACAGTAAGTATACAGGTAAAAAGGTTAATGATAATCATCTCCTCAATACAACTATACATATAAATAAATTGTATCCATTTGGTATGTAATTACAATTAACCCTTTAAGGACCAAGAATTGTGTGCATAGCCTACCTTGAAAGCCCACACCTTTATGATTATTGCGCATTTGGTGTATTCAAAAAAATATAATAAGTTTATAGCGTTGACAAAGCCCCTACAAGTGCTCAATTATATAACAAATTATACTAAAAGACTCGCCTTACAATAATAAACAACATTGTCTAGCTTACCAAAGTGTAGAACCAATGTGTTAGAAGCACTAAGGTGAGTTTCAAACATCTGCACACGATTGATTTCTTCATGACACAATCAATAAAAACAGTCCGCCATTTTAGTTAAAAACCGCATCACATGATCTTGTATAGCAATTTATTTGCCTCTAATTAGTGAGCACTCTGAGCTTTATTTGAAGTTAATACAATGAACACAGCCAAAGTTATGGAGCGATTTGTACAAGGTTAGTTTTATTGCTGTGTAAATATTAAATGTTTGTCCTTTGTTAGGAATTTTACACAGGCTGAGTTTTACGTGACAAGTTGGCCTTATATATCAAAAGAATTGCCTATGAATGGCAAATACAATGGCCCCTGTTTCGATCTCGTAGCTCCATTTGTTGTGGAGTTATAGCTCTTTATTTACTGTCAATAATCTTGGACGTAATATTATGACACTGGGCTTTTGAGCAGTGCTTAGTTTGGATGCAATATTACGGCAGCGGTCTTTAAAGGGTTAAATTAATTAATGGATTATCCAACCATAAATCACAGTAAATAATGTAAGTAGTTACTGAATAACAATTGTATTCTTTATAGCTATGTAGCTATGGATGCTAAGTACCTAATAACAAGTGAACACATATACGTGACCAGATCAGCAAGAACCTCACATATTTGCACATTTTTAAATACTCTTTTTACATTTCATTTCAAATCAGGCAAATCCATTGCTGGGTATGCTGTGTCCCAAAGATCCTTTGTATGACCAAGGCTAAGGCAAAAATTGCAAGAAAATGACAATAGTATAATGGTCATCTAATGTTACATGAAAAAGCATTTATATATTGAATTTCCTTTGGAACTCCAACACAAATAAAAGATCTTTGAAGTAGTACTACTTTGAACTTCTCTTGCTTTGACAAACAAGATGATACCAAGTTTTTTCAACTGTAGCTCTTTCCTTCAATACAAAACAGATGCTCAAAAAACCTATGAATGCAGTGAAG
The DNA here is from genome assembly GCF_963678975.1 of Dysidea avara. Classification (NCBI taxonomy): domain Eukaryota; kingdom Metazoa; phylum Porifera; class Demospongiae; order Dictyoceratida; family Dysideidae; genus Dysidea; species Dysidea avara. The sequence goes on from NC_089272.1 coordinate 38,146,955, forward strand.
GTCAAACCTAGCTAGACTCGGTTGTTGCATTGTAACTATGTGAGTGGCTATGAACCAATTCTTAATGTTGATTGCTTGTGCATCCGCAACACATTTGTTTAGTATTAGCTGCTTCCAACTTCTGAAAATCAATTAAAATATCCTTTTTTGAAACAAAAAAAACACACCAAGATCAAAAATAAAAGTCACACTTTTGTGCTTTGGCTATTTCCTTTGAGCAATTAAAATAAATATAAATCACCTGAAAGATAATTTAATAAACATTCCAAAAATCTAAACAGAAGGTTCTGTGACAATCACTGACAAAATTATGGCCATCCTATTAAACATATAAGCTTTGAGTGGTCATACAGTGTATTGTAAAGAGAGATCAATAGGATAAGAGAATAGAAGATTCTTAGAAGAGTTCATGAAACTCCAAGGGGGGTGAGGATTTTTTATTGTTGTTGATTTAGTGTGGAATGACTATAATGCAATGTTGGTGTATGTGCTATGTAAAGTTTCAACAATAATTGGACAGTATCACTAACTACAGCTTCTGCATGTTTATCAAAAGAGAGTAAATTATACTTAATAAAAATGGTTAGCATCTGTTTGCATACAAAGGCAACCAAATGTTCACTGATTTTTATAATTATATAACTGTATGAAAGTTATTGAGAATTATTTACTCCATCACTTGGTGATACACATGCAGAAACTATGAATAGTAGTAGCAGCCATTTCTTCAAGCAAATTATGCATGTTAAGTTGTTCCAAAGTGATGGTTTTCACAGTATAATAACTCGGAAATTTACTTACTGTCAGAAATAGGCTTGCAGTATTCCACAACAATACATAATTTGTAGCGATATTCCTTTGTAATCTTTAATTTAGTAAAGCAAATGTCGATCGCACTAGAAATTGCTGGGTAAAGCTTACTGTAATTGAATGCTTCACAAAGTGACTTAAGTCCAGAAATACATTTATTATAGTACAACAATTCCTTTTCTGTGACTATTCCTTTGTTAAGATTTTCTGGAAAATTCTTCAATGCATTCATAGCTGCATCCACTATTTCACTTGTGCCCATAATGTCTTGTTTTCTGCCAAGTACGTCACATCCAGTAACTGTAAAAAAAGTAAGTAATACATACTAAGTGCACTTACACATAATACGTAGTTAAACTCCACCACAAGTAGGATCTCATAGTTATCAACTCGAGGTTTAGATGAAGCCAAGGCTAAGGTGTTGATGACTAGCTATGCTATGAGTGCAGGTAGTTTCTTCCCACACTTTGAAGCAGTTAAGTTCACAAACAACATAATAATAATGCTAGATAAGTATGTCAGTTGTGTATGACTTTGTTGAACTTGTTGCAGTGTCTATGACTTTGATTGTTTTGACTGCACTTCTTTCAACTTGAATGTGTAAATGAAGTTTTCCATATAAGCACTCACTGAGCTATGCTGAAATACCACCATTCATCTTTGTTTCACTACTTGGATCTCTACTTCATTTTTAAATCAAATATACTAGTTTGTGTGGTTTTTGATATAGCATACAGCTATATACTTGTGACTGTTTTATTAGGGTGACTATTGTATTACAGTATCTCAAGTCAGCCTTTGATCTACCTTGTCATATTTGATATTAGATGGTGTTTTTTGTTGTTTTTTCAAGGCAGAGTTTTAGGTGACATCATTTTTAGGGTGATACCTATATTGTAGCTAAATAACTATGATTATACTATACAATTAACTATGGTTGTAGGATGTACTATTAAATAAAATTTCATACTATAATACAGTTACAATACAATTTTTCCAAAAATAAAACTTATGGCTAAACTACAGTACAATCAAACAATTTTAAATGAATCGGATGCTTAACACAGAAAGTTATAAAATAATACTTGACAAAGTCACAACCCTTACATATAGTGAACAGTCAACATATATAAGTGCTTTAATGGCTGACTGGCAAATTAATTGCTTGTCGTAAAAGCTTCATGATAACAGGAAAATTTAACCTTAATAATTTGTATGTCTAATTATACATTGGCATTTTAAATTAAATTAATGCTTAGCATATAGTATCTAAATTTAATGTGCAACACCAGAAATGATACCTTATGTATGCATATTATTGTTTAAATGTAACACCACACTTATGCTTTATTCTGGTAAGTATACAGATTTGCTTGATTGGCGAGTGAAGCTGCAAATACTTGTCTTGAAGCAACAAGTATTCTATTATTTGTCCTTAACTTGCTCAAAAATCTATAGCAAGTAATAGAAAACTTGTAAGTGGAACTTGTGTGTGAGATTAAATAAGAGAAATCAAAGGTCGAAAAAACTAAATAAATTAATAGTTTATGAGATACTTAAGTTCAAAATGGATTGGAAAATGTTAAATGCTGCATGAATGTACGTATAATTCAAGTTAGTATACTAAAGTCAAAAACTTTTACCTCAGATGTATGCACATGAAGCCAATAAGTTAGTTTATATTTTGTACAAATACTTACTATATATACTTTGTCCAATTGGTCTACGTCAAAACTCTGGGGAGTGACCATTAATGCCACAGATAATTTAGCCCTTGAAACATGCAAATCATACTCAATATTCTAGAAATCACAGGCACTTAAATTGTGGCCTTGAGCTGATACAGAAGTGTGATGTTACTTTTGAGTGGTATAGTACATGTAATATATGCATAGCGTCATGTTAAAAACTCACCAAATATTCCAATGAAGTTTGGCCACAAACGTCTGGAAAGAAGATCTTGAACAGAAATTACTTTAGAAGCAGCAAAATGTGGATAAATATTACACAGGTACTTATTTAGTAGTGACATAATTTTATCAGCCAACTTCTTTTGTTTCACTAGCTTATGAAGCTCTGTTAAAAACACAGTCTGCTCTACATCCTACAGTTTGATGAAAGTTACTGTAACACATATATACATCTTATAGAGGTAATTATACAACAGACCTTGCCAAAAAGCAGTAACTTTTAGGGAAAAAAGCACTGAACTTTTGAAGGAATAATCAACAGTATTGTCACATTATGAAGTCATTGAATTTGATGATGCAATATGGTACAGCTCAGCTCCAAGGAAACGTTTTCCCACATTTAAAATGCAGGCATTACGTGAGTGAAACATGTGCAAAACAAAGACAAGTTGCATCCTCTTGCACACTTGTATTGTGACATGTACATAGACTCTATGTGGGGACAGCGTAATTTGATACGAACATGTGAAACCTGCGTAAATACAGGCAAAACTTGGAGAAAATGTGGGCAAACATTACGTTGGAACTGAGTTATATCGCATTAACCAGTTAATGATATATCATAGAAAATGTTAGTACTGTAAAGAAGGGATGGCTGGAATTATTTCATCAAAATAAAATTAAAATTTTTTTTAAAAAGACAGAAAACCAGCCCCACCTTGCTTTCATGATGACTTGGCAGTATTTGTTAGCTTTAAAATCAGATCCATTGAGTAACATATGTCTCCTGTTTATTTCTCCATTAATGCAAAGGTGTTGATTTGTACACTACGTACATGATTTTTTGTACTGGCTTTCTTATTAAAATAAATTGCAATCATCTAATTTTCATACCGTGATGCCTAAATTCAAAGTGAGTTGTTTGATAGCAGAGGTGCTTTGTGCACTGTTCTACTTATGTAATGGTGTATAATAGATGGATCGTACGTAGCTGATAATGAAGCATGATGGTTGGAGTGCACTATCTATGGGTTTACTGGTAATGAATTATGCTTCCAAATAGTTAACAAACTAGTGTAAGGGAAAATTAGGAACTTAAAGTGCTGAAAAAGGGTAGGAAAATGCACAAATTTAATCTTTACTCCAGGCCATATTAATAGCTATATAACAACATGATCAAAATAGGATGTACGTATGCCACGAGTGTTTTGTATCAGTGTATATTCAATTTAAGCTAGCAGTAATGAAAATAAAGATAAGGTTGTTAAAATTTCTTCACTGCTTTTGTACCATTTGTCTAATGGAATGCTAATCACAGTTCAATGGAAATTCATGTAATTTACATATGTACCAATTGATTTCACTACATATCACTAGTACTATTTATCACATGACTTAATTGTATCATTAATTATGTAGTAAGTACAAGATGAGTCAATCAGTTTATTAAATGGACTTGGGGCACTAATTTGAGAAATCACATCTATGTATACGAGGAATAAACAATGTTATAATTATACATATATAACATACCTTTTGTTCTACATGTTGCAAACCTTCAATCATGTGGCTTAACAAGCAGTGTTTAACTATCTCATGAGTGTTATGTTCCATCAAAATTTTTACAGTTTCTGCAGGCTACATACGTACATGTTAAATATAAGAAATATCCACAATACATTCACAATGCATGCATTATAGTAGTATGTACCATGCAGAATACATATTTGGTGCAGTGAACTCCTTGCCCACAAGGTTGAGCATGGTGGCTCAAATGCTTGATAATTACTGCTGAATACTTTCTTCAAGTCCAAGTACCAACTTGAACCAAGTGCTCACAAAAATTTGTTTGAGTGCTCAATAGACTTCTTTAAAACTATGTGAATGCTTAGAAACCCTATATAGCTAATACGTACATTAAGACCTTTTTGGTGTACTTTTGAATAAAAGCATGAAACTTCACATATACAGTTTATGTGCACTAAAAAAATAGGTACCTCAGATTTGATCTATTATACTGAGTTTATGTAAAATATTGTCATTTGTTTTAAATCTATGTATCTCACCTATGCATGATTCAAAATCCACTAACTTGATGTCAAATTAATGCTTTTGCTCTAAAGAATACATTTACATGCTTACAGAAAGTCCATAGCTTTCACAGGACAAGTTTTATTCAGTCAATCTAATGCATGTGCTTATGACAGTGATGATGTGACAAAGTAGACATTTGTTTTTTATGCATCACCAGAGAAATCAAGTCACTTTCTGCTAAATAATTTCTGGGTTCTTTAAAAAAATATCACAATATAGCTTTTTTTTCTCTACGAGGATTATATCATGAACTGTTTCTATCACAATTATCATGATATATGGCATCACTAAAAACTACATAGTAAAATAAGATAATGCGAATGATGGCAAGATAATACGAATGATACAACATACCGCAAGCATAGAAATTATTGTGGTATATAAATTTTCGTAGATTTCATTGTTTGCAGCTAATCTATGAAAATTAATCCACACAAAACTGATCCACAAAATTAAAAACTCACGTCTCAGCTCAAGCACACCTATTAACCGTCGCCACCAATGTACGTTCCTAGTACGGTATACTATTAACGCACATAATATATTAATTCTATGTAGCTAATGCGCTACGTACGGATTGACGATGACATGTGCACCTGAGATACTGATGGCCTTGTTCAAGTACTAAGACCCATTTCCTCTGATTCCAGCAGGCAAGATTCTTTTGTGGTAAGCCCCACAAAACGATTTGCTTAGTCCCAGATAAGTACGACAGCATAAATGGAGTAGCCAAAACTGCTAAGTTGTAAACCTTAAACATGACCTTAAAGCATGAATTTTGCTCCCCGTGGCTCCTTGAGAAAATAAACTGGCTCGTTGAGATTAAACCACGAAAATTATATCCACAAAATTTAATACACTTGCAAACCTGTCTTTTTGGCAAACCATGAAAATTTTACACACGAAATTTAATATGTTTACGGTTTCTTTTACATAGATTGGCATGTCATCACAATTATTTTGTTCAATGCCAAAAGTAAGGATTTCCCACAGAGCTATATTGTAATACCATCTTTCATGTTATTTTGTTTCACTAATTTTTATCGTTTAAATCCCTACTTTATTTCTAAATTCTAAAGTAATAATTGTGAACCACTGAGCAAAAACCGGTCATCTTTACACATTCCTTGAATTCCAATTTATTGCTTCTCTAAAGTCTATAGTAACAAATAGTGGACAGCCAAAGTTTCAACCTTTTGTGATCAATAGTTTTGGAATTATAGTGATAGACAGTTGCAACAGGAATAAATTCAATTTGTACAGTAACAATACAATAAATAAATTACAGGCACATATATAATCAATCATAACTCATAATTGAAACAGCTATGAAGGTGGAGTTTTACTCAGTATAATCACCACGAACTGTAAAATTGATTGAGGTATGTATAGTGTTCTCCCTGTATATCTCTGTGCAGACAAAAAAGAAGGCTATTCCACTACAGAAATGATGACAGTGAACTTTATTTCTACTGTATAGTAAATAAGTAACCATAACTCATTCGCCATACACTGTAGACAAACCGAACTATAATAGTATGTGATATTTATGTATAGAGCATGGTCTTTTATGCCTTGTTTTTCACCATGCTACTAATAAAAGGTGTGTATGATCAATAAATACAAGAACAACTAGATCAATAAGGGATGTGACCTTTATGATTGGTTCAGCTAAATGGTACAATTATCTCAATAAAGAGATCTTTGTTGTTAGCTGCAATCTTAAAATTCTGTAAATAGCAGAGATGTAGATATCAATGATCAAGTTTTTCTTTTAACTTGCCTTTTTTCTTCACTACAGGAATGAGGATTAGGAGGGAGAGTGACATATTTAATTACTTGTTTAGCTACACATATATCTGAGCTATTTGTGATTGTAAATTTTGCAATTGTGTTAATTGATCATATAAAACTATCAAATAAACCCCTCTAAACACAGGTTGACTTGTTTGCAGCTGCAATACTCTACAAGGTAACTTGTATGTAGTTGCAATTTTAAAGGAGGACATGTAACATAGCTGAACTCGGCATGATGAATGGATTGTCTAATAGCTGAATTCTTCACAGAGTAACTTGTATCCTAGCTAAACTCTCTACTTGACACTTGCAACATAACTGAACTCTCTACAGGATGATTTTCTTGTAGCTGAACTCTTTACGGGTGACTTGTAATGTAACAATCTATCCCACCCAAAACAGCTAATAGACTCTAACAGAGCAGTCACAAAGCAGCTCTAATAAAGCAATCAAAGTTACAGCTTAGTTATAACTTATGCCTTGCATTGCATTGTGCAGTTAAGCTGTTAGCTACTTACAGACTTTACAATACAAAAACACAACGCTTGTAGAAATGTGACTGTTCTATTAGAGTGTCTAGATCTACTCAACTAATAAAGCGAAGGAGCCACGCCACTGCCCATACTACAGTACAACCTCTTGCATTGTTACACAGCGACCTGAATAGACAGGTTTCACTGTACATTAATTCAGTGATTTAGACCAGTAGAATCTATGTGTGAATGAGTAACTACTTTTCATACAAACATCGATATCTGATACAGATTCGCTTACCAATTTCTTCCACCCACAGCCAAAGTTCCAGGAATTCTGATGATGAAGTAGGTGGCAAATGATAAGATAGCCACGGTAGAGAAAATGGTGAGAACGTCCAGAGATAATAGAGGGGCACGTACTTATACGTCTTAAATAAACGCTTTTACAATTTGTATTACTTGTAAATAAGTGCACCAGAAATATGCTGCAGATGCTGTGAGGTCTGTCAGACCATAGTACTATGGTCAGACATGTTCAGAGGTTGCGAAGGTTGTTGTTTCGTGTTGCAGAGACTGAGACACAATTGGTGAGTTGCCATGCATGTATTTGTGTTGTAAAATTAATTGTAAAACCATAAACGTAAGCAAAGTTCATTTAATTGGCACATAATATGACAGTATGTATTTTGTACAGTTGAGTTTCTATCATGATAGTATAAATCCAGGGTGACACTAGTATCCCAGTGTTATCTTGATAATCCTTCACTAGTACAGTGAAAATATGTCATTGTAGGAACAAAATTTATTCTGACCTTAGGCCACGCAAACTTGATTACTTGTTTCTCATCCATAAAAATTTGGATTTCCATGCAGGCGGGAAGTCATTTTTCATTATTCATTATTAAGGTTACGGTATAGTCACGGGCAATCATTCAAAATTTTGAATGCCTATCGATTCTTTTTGAGAAGCCCATAAAACCAGTCTACAGCGTGAAAAGTTTTAAATGAAGGTGAAGCCCTTCATATTTAATGTTTTTATGTAGCTACAGTGTAGTTTGAGGCAGGTGGAACACTACAATTTGTTGTAGTAACACAAGTAAGCCAGCACATCGCTCAGCTCCAACTGTCATTACCATGTTTTTTCGCCGCCAAATACAGCAAAAGCTGTAGGCTCTATTGGAATTTCTGGGGCATAGTGATACTGTATATTAAATTTATTAGGTCCTGTGGAAGCGTTTTTGGCGTGTTTCTTCCCAGTGACTCAGATACAAGCCTTCAAAGAGCTTGTTTCACTCGAAAAACTACTAAAAGTTCAATAAAACGTCTATACAACCAGTAACTTAAAAAATCGCTTCCACAGGACCTAGATATTTTAGTTGTTTAGTTACTTGTGTTGAAATTATAAGGATTCAGTAAACTGTTAGTCTGGTTTTTGGCGGCGCGTTTTTATAAAACATCGCTCTATTGTGGACCACACACTCAAGAACAGTCATAGTTCTGTAGTAAAAACAAACAAGCACAATTAGTTGTATTGCTAACACAACACAGTTGTTGAAATTATTTATCCCTACTTGGTTTACAGCAGGTTTTGTAATTTGTTCCTCCCACGCATTTTAAACTATTCCGTAACCTTAAAGAAAATACTCCAAATCAAGCTGTCTGTTACTATAAAGGTTAGCTAAGAAGTAGCATCTATGTTTTACCACTGTTACTGAGGTGCAGGTGACATTTGTTGTTCTGTAAAATGATAGCCAACCTTCTTAGCATCAAAATACAAGTGAATGTAATGAAATTAGACATGGTGGGGTAAAAAGGGATGCAGGCGGGGATGAGAAACATTACCTGACTTTATTTACCCTTAAATCCACAAAGAACTTTCGTGCTTACACAACATGGGCATGCATGGCAATACTAGGTGGGATAACTTAATACTTATAGCCTACAACTACACATTGGTTAAAGGTTTGTTCACTAGGCTACTTGGAGAAGGTTAAATTAACACTGTATCTACAGTGGCTTACTTGTTCTGAAGTGATGAACAGCAGTGAGTTGCATCGTGTTCCAAAATTCTTGCCATGTGTCACGTGAGTCATATATGGCCTGATAGAAATTTAATGGTGAATTGGACGGAAGTTGTTGCAAGGTGATAGGAGCAACCACCATTGAGTTATGGACAATTTCATAAAGGGTTTGCATGTTTCCTTACCTAAAAGTTATTTACAGGCTAGTTTTGGTCTCACCATTTAGTGTTAGGGTAAAACCCTAGGTATCATTTTAATTGTTGTTACATTACAAGTAGAATGATGTAAATTGCATAGCCACAGGATGGACGCTACGAAAATTACAGTGCTTTGTGCAAAGCACGTGTATTTATTAAGTTTAAATCCAGTTTTCTGGATTGTGCGGGTTTAAGGATTAAGGAAGGTGGCTGCATTGTGCAGCCACCTTGTACACAGTTGGCACATGAGGGGATTTTTGCAATGGCCAGTTTAGACAGGTGACCTCATTATACAGGTTTTTCACTGTGTTTAAAGCTGTACTTTTAGGATATATGAAGCCAGAAGCATATAAGCACAGAAGATTTAACCAAGCAATATGTATATAATAAGAAGCATCTGCAATGCAACTGTTCTTGTATTATTAACTGGCTATAGAGAGGGATTTAGTATTGGATTTATTTGTGTATGGCAGTGTATGAGACTGGCAGCAAGAGGGCAAGTGTTGCTAACCAACCTGTTAGTAAATGCTAAAAATGTTGATCCACGTGGGCTACGTCATCACAGATGGAACATTTCAAGTTGGCTGCAATGGCTGGCAGCCCAAAGTGTAAGAATTTTTGTCCTCAGTGCTTATAAGCTCTTGATGAAGCAAACGATGATGTCGTTACCCATAGGATATCTGGAAAGATATTTTTCAGGACATCTGTTTCAGCTCTACTGTATAATAGCCAAGGTAAAAACAAAAAACTAACACCATTTACTTCCAGCATTCTAGTGGTTTAGTGGTGATCACAAGTCAACATTGTCTGGGTAAACTGTGGTGGGTTTTCAGACTACAGAAGCCCTGGAATGCCTTCAACACATGAAATGCCAAATATCTAATGCCCTGAGTCTTACACACTGGAAACTGCCTTGGTGGCTAGTTGCATAGAAGTTGCCTCTCTAAGAAGGCCAACTTTTAAATTCCCCCCGTGAGACATCTATATGGTTAAATCAGTACCTTGCTAAAGCAGTTACCAGCTTATCAAGCCAAAAAATTTTGGCCAAAAAGTAACCATCTTAAACAGGTTCCACTGCATCTATTTAGTTGATTTACTACTCAGGTCTATATGGTAGCCATATCAGTATATTGTCTAGCAGTGAGATTTTGTATATTTCATACTATAATACGGTATTTATGTTACAATGTGTCTAATCAAGTCACTTTATCATCCATCTAAACACAATCCCTGAATGTGTCATTTTGTGTACACAGCATTCTACTACTACCTGCTCAAATTTTTTGACCGTAAAGTAACCGGTGTAATGTTTCAGTATATATCGTTACCATTAAAATTGTTCAGTATTATTAACCATACGTATGCACTTTTACTTCTTCATGACTTTCCTCTTTGGGTTTACTGATAGGCACTACATAGTGTTGTGTTGACTGGTCCGTGCATAATTTGGTGATTTGGAATGCAAAAAAGATACATAGCGTTTCTTATACACACATGTTGTAATGTGTACACACATCTTAGACACATTGTCCCTAATAAAAACCCAGTTCAATTTTGCCACTGGTTTGTAAGTGGGTTGAGTCAGGGAATTTGGATCACATTTTGTCCTGGCCAAGTGGATCTCATCCACTCACAGAATGTACAGGATCAGATCACGTGTAGAAATAAATTACAGTGGAATCTGTCCACTGTCACCTTTGCTCAATATATGTCTATGTAGGTGGCAGTGTATAAATTCTCACTATAGAGATTTGGAATTGGCCTTTATAGAGAGGTTGTCTTTTTACAGTGGTAGCCACTAAGACAGGTTTCACTGCAACAAGCTTGGTTGTACTGATTCGGTGTGCATACCAGAGATGCAACTATATGTTCCTCTTTGTGTCGTTTGATATATTGCTGTATCATGATACAATGCCTGAATGGAGACTATGTATCAATACTGTTGCAACTCTAGCACATGCTGTACTTATATGAGTTATTAAGAATGTGTGTTAACTGTCTAGACATACTGGAGCCACACCCACTTGTCTGGATTCTGCAAATGGAGTCACACATTGTTGTCAGTAGATTTACTCCCAGCTATTGATCATTGCTTATCTATGTGGAGAAGCACCATGAATATGCCGTCATAGGAGACCTGCTACCTTGGTAGAATCTCCTGAGCCAAACTGGAGAAATGGAGACATTGTTTTTACAGTAGTTATATCACAGAATTCTTACATTATTATTGTGTACCTTAAACTGTTGGGTATTCATGTGTCCTGTGCATACTGTAACTGCATGCATATACGTACATGCTTGTACCCATATCATTTGTGTGGGGTTGCCTTTAGGTTATAAATGATCTTCATAGATTGTAACAGTTCTAAATACTTGGTGTATGACAGCATAGTTTTTTTGCACACTGTTTAATGGCTACATGCATGCACTGATTAACTACACTTACTATTGACACATAGCCCATTTCAATAACCGGTGGCCACAGTTGTGCTCTGTGTCATTCTTTAAATTCTTTAAGCCGCAACCTTAGAGAGCAAATTACATGGAAGCAACTAATTCAAATTTCAAACTAGCCATTCCCGAACTATGGCATAGTTTTTTGCACACTGCTTTAAAGGCTACTTGATGCACTGATTAACTGCACTTACTATACACAGCCCAATAACCGGTGACCGCAGTTGTGTTCTGCGTCATTCTTTAAATTCTTAAGTGGCACCCTCAGAGAGCAAATTACGTGGGGCAACTAAATTCAAATTTTAAACTAGCCATTCTTGAAAACATATGTTTCAATCTCAACAAAACTTTTAGAACAGTTTAAAGACACATTGCCCTACATGCCAAGCAACTATTGCAAAAAGCAATAATATGGGTTTTGTATATGGCCTACAGGCTGACTGAGGATGACTGAAACTTTGTTTGGTGCTGAAATTATGACTGTAGGGTAATGATGTATGGCAAAATCGATGATGTGAACCTTGAGGCGATTGAGAGAATATGGAAGCGATAGCAGGGCAATCAATGTTCGGAATGCACAAAGGAATGCAAGGAATACGCATCTAACTGCATACAAAATTAAAAAAAAAAAAACTAAACCTCCCCTTTGATGACTGCAATCTTGATCTCGAAGCAGTCAGCATTGATTTAGTTCACTGATTGTGTGGTGGTTACTAGTGACATGATGAGTTTAGCTCTAGAGTTTCATAGCAATAGCGTAAATGATGGGTGAGTTATAGGCAAGCCGAATTTGACAGCGTTCTGGCCGCATGACTCAGTACAATGAGTCTTAATCTGTTGATTAATCTATCTATTGATCTATCAATCCATCAATCAATCTATCTATGGATCGTTCAATCCACCTACTAATTGATCTAACCACCAATCCATCCATTTATCTATCAATGTATTGATCTATCCACCTATCCACCTTCAAGAAACTTTCTATAATACTGCAAGCAGAATGCATGAATTTTATATAGTAAATTTTGTTCAGAAGATCATCCAATTACTCCAAATTATTCCTGATTCTTTTTTACTACCTACGTATGATTCCTACGCATGTCTAAATATAGATTTTGTTGGCAAAATTACACTTCTGCTTACTTTTTTCATTAATTACAGACAAGGACTCCATTTACATTATAAATTAATGTGCATGGTTTTTAAATGTGAACAATGCACCAAATATGCATAATCAAGACACACGGTAGTGTGTCATGCGACCAAGAAAGTCGGCAACCATACCATGAGTATATTAACAGGAAGAAAGAAAACAGCTTTTTCATGCTTGCATAGCTCCACGGTCCCTTCTCTAAAGCACACCATTTTGCATTATAGCTGACCCCAGGTAGGGTACGCCACATAGCAAATTTGATTAAATTCGCAACAGCCATTTGTGAGATATGGATGTTCAAAGTTTCGTTATAATTTCTTCGTTTTTTTCTTTATGGCTACGGGGGCTTCGATTTCTTTTCACATACTTTGCAAAAAATTGCTATAAAATGTAAACGTGTAACTTGATTGCCTCGATCTTTGGCACAAATGAAGAGTGTGTAATGGTGGATTCACATATCAAGTTTGTTGTGAATCTGAGTAATATTCAAGGAGTTATACATGTTTATTCACGTAAAAAGAGATCAAACCTCTGTCAAAGCTACAGGGTAAACCAAGTATAGTAAAAATTGGTGTGTAGATGGGCTGATCATTGTAGAAGTGTCTTTTGATAGTTTGAATAGCAATAGAGTTAGAGCGACAAAGTTATAAAGCAAAAACCAAGCAGGTGTAAAATCGTGGGATTGAGATACTCTAATAGAGCAGTCACTGTGGGGTAAAAAAGTGTACAAAAAATGTCGGAAAAAAAACAAAACTTACCAGAGTTCGAACCAGGGACCTCCATACCTAACACCTGCATCCTTAACCACTGAACTACTGCTACCTTGGCTGATCACCTCACTTAATTTCTGCTTTATAAATGAAATTTCTAGTTGAAATCTGCTTATAATCAAACCTTTATAATTTCATAGATCTACCAATAGAAGTACTAGATTGTTCTAGAACATTCTGTGTATATTCTATTAGAAGTCCTCAAAAAATGATTACTCTATTAGAGTATTACAATAATATTATCAAATACTGAATTAAATCATGCAATAAAATACATTTATAAGTCTGCCTTCAATAATCATCATTGTATCAACATAGAAAAGAAGAAATGTGAACCTCAAAGTCAGCCATAGTCTGGTTTTGGGGCCTTATAAAGTACAAAAAAAGTGAAATCCACACAAAAACAGCCAAGCTGTGAAAAAATGGTGCAGCCTTAAAAACCCTGGGTGACACAGCCATTGTTAAAATTTATTAGCATTAACACCATTGCAGCCATTTCTTGGCCGCCACCTTTGATTTCACAGCTTTTTCACCCAGACTTTTTAAGGCCGCATCATTTTTTCACAGCTTGGCAGTTTTTGTGTGGTTGTAAAGTGTCACATAAACACAAGCTGTTGCTCCAAACCTTGTGTAAACATTATAACATCACAGTACACCCACAGTTAATAGGTCAGTTTAGCTAAACATGGTAGGTGATGCTTGTACTTCTTTGTAGTACATACGTACTATATTTCATTGAACGTATTATACTCAAAAGCTATACACAAAATATAGTACCTTTATTTTTGCAGTTAGTCTAGAATCAATTATTTCATAGCAAATTCCATGCCAAAGCTGTTTCACACACTCTTCACATTCAAAGTTAAACATATCTGTCCAATACTAAATACACAAAAATATCTAGTATATTCATGAAGAATTTCTACATACCTTTGCTTCTAACGGTCCTTGATTTGGGTGTTGCACATTAAAAAAACTGATATTGCATATCTTGGTTGTCCCATTTATTATCAGAGCTTTCAAATTAATAGTCACTTTAGCTGTTACTTCTTTAATGATTTGATCAGAAATTTTCTCATTACACAATACTCTTGTTGTAGTGAACAAACATAATTGTACAGCAAGCTTAAATAAATTAGTATACAGTTTGCTTTTTGGGGATTTTTGCACTACATTCAAATAATGTAAAGAAATTATCACTGAAGTGATGTCCTCCTCACTAAATGATTAAAAGTAGTAAAGATGAGTTACATAAAATGGATGAATTTAGCACATTGTACCTTTGCAATGGTAGCCATTCCTTATCAGGAATTACCTTAAGTAATGCATTAATCATCACTGTATGTGACTAAAAGTAAATAAATAGACATGAAAAAGTAACTTTCAGATGTTAAAATATTAACTATTATACAATGATTTGCTGATGATAGCGACCACTGATTATGTCCCGAATTAATACTTAAATTCCACTACTTTGTGATATTCTTTGCATTCACAATGCTTTTACATGCCGGGTTGGAATTACACAAGCATATTAACCTCAAAAAATGAATGCACTGTTTAATAAGTTGTTGCTGATTGTGCTATACATACAATTTTCAATCAAAAGCCTGTACTGGACTGTTTAATACAGTATTTTTAAAAAGGTGCGCACCCACAGCCGGCGCGCGCCTGGTTTACTGAAATTGTTTTCGTAAAAGTGTGTGTGTGTGTGTGTGTGTGTGTGTGTGTGTGTGTGTGTGTACCTACCTATCTACATATCTACCTACGTTTGTCTGTACGCACCCATGTGAGCACAATCATTAAATAATAGTAAAAGCAGATTTTACGTAAGAAGTAAAAGCGAAATGAAGTCTGTATTAAACTTCTGCACAGGTGAACTTTACTCAGAGGTAGTTTCTTTTTGGCGGACTGAAATACGGGTGTGATGACTTTCCTCAGACTTTGTAAACTACCTTCCCTTTAAGCTTTTCAGGTGTTTAACAACTGAAAAACAACAGTGTAGGCCTCGTACACTACCAGGAATACCCTATCGCTTTGAGTTGAAAGGGGGCGTATCCATTACATACGTGAACAAAAAGGAAGAGCAGCTTTGAGGCTTTGTCGAGAGAATTTGTGGGAAAAAACACGATAGTCAAACTATAAATGACCTTTAAAGTTAAAGAAGGTTAATGTTGGAACGACAAATAGCGTGCAAATAAATATAAAACTTACTAATATAGGGGTGTCAGGAATCAGAGACGGTATACCCGGATGACTTGCATCACACAAGCATTAATTGGAGTAGTTGGGCTCCATTAAGAATACTTAACGCATGTGCAGTAGCACGTGCTCAGCCTATGTGTCGTGACACCTGACGAGAGCTCCACCAGAAGGAAATTAATATGCCTAAAGGAAAAGCCAAAAAGACGACTCAGGGTAGTCAAAGAACAACTAGTTCAAGGGGAACAAGATCCGGAGCCGACGCTTTGCGGAAATGCCAGAGTTCAGCCAACGCACAGCTGATGTCGAACCCCAAGCGACCCAAGAGGATACCGTCTTCACAAGTTCATGAAGACGAGAACCAGCCCAGACCATTAACCACGGCGGATATACCGATCATCGTCGACGCAGTGCTAGGAGCTCGCCGTAATCAGCCAACCCTCACACGCGATGATCTCTCTGCTTCTGGTTCAGACCGCCCCGCCGCTGTTACTACTGGTGAACCTACCCCTGCCGCCATTAGCACTGGAGCCTTGACGTCCCCAAGCCTAACTCCTTCTGAATCCGAAGACACTCCAGATTTTGGTAAGCTTTGTCACCTTTTACTGTTAATGTGTGAATAATTCCTGAGATATTTGTTCCTAATTTAATATGCTACCCCCTTACCCCACCGCACGAGTAACCATATAATACTTATTATTAAAAAAAAAAATCCATGATAATAGACTAGACATATTCCTATTCTCACAACGGTTGTCCATTTCCTGCCTCTAGCTTTGAACCAACTGCCCAACGGTAACCAGCTCCGGCATGTACATCAAATGGGGGAATTGCCAACATACCCGGAACCCCTACAACCAGCCACCAGTAGACAGCCCACTCGTGTTGCCTCCAGTAATGTTTAGCAGCTGCTTACCACCCGTTCCTACAAAGTTGGTGCAGAGGATCCAAGACGGCCTGTTCATTGAAATGGGGGAGCTGTCTCCAGATCGACTTGACTCCTCTGATTATCTTGCCAGTGACCAGTTAGCCAGCAGCCAAAAAATTCAACAAGTCACAAGTATCATTGAATGGGTGCAGTGTTTTAGTGTATTCACTGCAGTTATTCATCGCTCACAACCAGAACGCACCCCAGACCTCTTGGGATACCAAAACCTCATAATACAAACATCACTGCTATGTCAGGAAGGTCGTTGGACTGTGTATAATCGACGTTTTCTCCTAAAGGCTTCTGCCCTGGGACTTCAGCAGTGGTCTACAATAGATATAACACTGTGGAACTTGGACTTCCCTGAGATGTCTCCACGAAGCGTTCCCATAGCTAATGTGCCACAACGTGCAGCTTACAGATCCTCCAAAGAACTTCAGCCACCAATCGTCCTATCTGCCTAGATTGGAATGACACTCCTGGCCTTCAGTGCCCACACCACGAGTGCAAGTTTGAACACATCTGTTACCGATGTGCCCACAATTACCGCATTCTGGATAAGGATCACAAAGCAATGTTTTGTCCAAACAAACCAAAGCAGCCTCAGCCTCTGATGGGTCACGAAAGGGACTTTTAACTACCTAGAAGTAAAAAAGTAAAGAGAACACCAGTAACTTTGAACTCATCATGTATTAATTGTGTTTATTTCTTTGCATGCTCTTTTCTTTTGTCAGTAATAATATAATCTAATCCAAAACAGCCAAGCTGTAAAAAAAGAGTGCGGCCCTGAGAAAGGCTATGATGAAAAAAGATGTGAAATCCAAGGTGGCGGCCAAGAAATGGCTGTAATGGTAGGTTAATGGTAAAAATTTTAATAACAACAATTCAGGTGAATTTGGTGCCGCTTGGTCTTGCACAAAATTCACCTGAATTGTCGTTATTAAAATTTTTACCATTAACCTACCATCACAGCCATTTCTTGGCCGCCACCTTGGATTTCACATCTTTTTTCACCATAGCCTTTCTCAGGGCCGCACTCTTTTTTTACAGCTTGGCTGTTTTGGATTAGATTTCACTTCTTTTTGTATTTGTATACCCCAAAGCCGGCCTATGGCCGGCTTTAGGGCTTTTTAACCTGTCATTTTTTTCTTTACTACAGGAAGAAGAAAAGATGAAGCAGGGTGATTTCTTTGTAGCTGACCTCTCTGCAAGGTGATCCTTCTAGCTGATCTCTCTACCGGATGACTTGTTTGCAGCTGAACTCTCTACAGGGTGATTTGTTTGTAGCTGAACTCTCTACCAGGTAACTTCTTCTAGCTGATCTTTCTAGAGGGTGATTTGTTTGTAGCTGAATTCTCTACAGGGTGATTTGTTTGCAGCTAAACTGCTGAACTCTCTACAATGTAACTTCTTTTAGCTGAACTCTCTACGGGTGGCTTGTTTCTAGCTGATCTCTCTGCAGGGTGACTTGTTTCTAGCTGAACTCTCTACAGGGTGATTTGTTTGTAGCTGAACTCTCTACAAGGTAACTTCTTCTAGCTGATCTTTCTACAGGGTAATTTGTTTGTAGCTGAATTCTCTACAGGGAGATTTGTTTGCAGCTGAACTCTCTACATGGTAGTTTCTTTGTAGCTGAACTCTCTACAGTGTAACTTCTTCTAGCTGAACTCTCTACGGGTGGCTTGTTTCTAGCTGATCTCTCTACAGGGTGACTTGTTTGTAGCCGAAGTCTCTACAGGGTGATTTGTTTGTAGCTGAACTCTCTACAAGGTAACTTCTAGCTGATCTTTCTACAGGGTAATTTGTTTGTAGCTGAATTCTCTACAGGGCGATTTGTTTGCAGCTGAACTCTCTACATGGTAGTTTCTTTGTAGCTGAACTCTCTACAGTGTAACTTCTTCTAGCTGAACTCTCTACGAGTGGCTTGTTTCTAGCTGATCTATCTACAGGGTGATTTGTTTGTAGCTGAATTCTCTACAGGGCGATTTGTTTGCAGCTAAACTGCTGAACTCACTACAATGTAACTTCTTCTAGCTGAACTCTCTACGGGTGGCTTGTTTCTAGCTGATCTCTCTACAGGGTGACTTGTTTCTAGCTGAACTCTCTACAGGGTAATTTGTTTCTAGCTGAACTCTCTACAAGGTAACTTCTTCTAGCTGATCTTTCTACAGGGTGATTTGTTTGTAGCTGAATTCTTTACAGGGCGATTTGTTTGCAGCTAAACTGCTGAACTCACTACAATGTAACTTCTTCTAGCTGAACTCTCTACGGGTGGCTTGTTTCTAGCTGATCTCTCTACAGGGTGACTTGTTTCTAGCTGAACTCTCTACAGGGTGATTTGTTTCTAGCTGAACTCTCTACAAGGTAACTTCTTCTAGCTGATCTTTCTACAGGGTGATTTGTTTGTAGCTGAATTCTCTACAGGGAGATTTGTTTGCAGCTAAACTGCTGAACTCACTACAATGTAACTTCTTCTAGCTGAACTCTCTACGGGTGGCTTGTTTCTAGCTGATCTCTCTACAGGGTGACTTGTTTCTAGCTGAACTCTCTATAGGGTGATTTGTTTCTAGCTGAACTCTCTACAAGGTAACTTCTTCTAGCTGATCTTTCTACAGGGTGATTTGTTTGTAGCTGAATTCTCTACAGGGCAATTTGTTTGCAGCTGAACTCTCTACATGGTAGTTTCTTTGTAGCTGAACTCTCTACAATGTAACTTCTTCTAGCTGAACTCTCTACAGGGTGACTTGTTTGTAGTTGAACCCTCTACAGGGTGACTTGTTTGTAGTTGAACCCTCTACAGGGTGATTTGTTTGTAGCTGAACTCTCTACAAGGTAACTTCTTCTAGCTGATCTTTCTACAGGGTGATGTGTTTGTATCTACAGGGAAATTTGTTTGCAGCTGAACTCTCTACATGGTAGTTTCTTTGTAGCTGAACTCTCTACAAGGTAACTTCTTCTAGCTGATCTTTCTACAGGGTGATTTGTTTGTAGCTGAATTCTCTACAGGGCAATTTGTTTGCAGCTGAACTCTCTACATGGTAGTTTCTTTGCAGCTGAACTCTCTACAATGTAACTTCTTCTAGCTGAACTCTCTACAGGGTGACTTGTTTGTAGTTGAACCCTCTACAGGGTGATTTGTTTGTAGCTGAACTCTCTACAAGGTAACTTCTTCTAGCTGATCTTTCTACAGGGTGATGTGTTTGTATCTACAGGGCAATTTGTTTGCAGCTGAACTCTCTACATGGTAGTTTCTTTGTAGCTGAACTCTCTACAATGTAACTTCTTCTAGCTGAACTCTCTACAGGGTGACTTGTTTGTAGTTGAACCCTCTACAGGGTGATTTGCTTGTAGCTGAACTATCTACAAGATAACTTCTTCTAGCTGATCTCTCTACATGGTGATTTGTTTGTAGCTGAATTCTGTATAGGTGATTTGTTTGCAGCTGAGCCCTTTAAAAAATGGTTTCTTTGTAGCTGAACTCTCTCAAGGTAACTTCTTCTAGCTGATGTCTTTACAGGGTCACTAGTTTGTAGCTGAATTCTCTACATGGTGGTTTCTTTGTAACTGAACTCTCTACAAGGTAACTTTTTCTAGCTCATCTTTCTACAGGGTGATTTATTTGTAGCTGAATTCTGTACAGGTGATTTGTTTGCAGCTGAACTCTTTAAAGAATGGTTTCTTTGCAGCTGAACTCTCTACATGGTAGTTTCTTTGTAGCTGAACTCTCTACAATGTAACTTCTTCTAGCTGAACTCTCTACAGGGTGACTTGTTTCTAGCTGAACTCTCTACAGGGTGACTTGTTTGTAGCTGAACCCTCTACAGGGTGATTTGTTTGTAGCTGAACTCTCTACAAGGTAACTTCTTCTAGCTGATCTTTCTACGGGGTGATTTGTTTGTAGCTGAATCCTCTACAGGGTGATTTGCTTGTAGCTGAATCCTCTACAGGGTGATTTGCTTGTAGCTGAATCCTCTACAGGGTGATTTGCTTGTAGCTGAACTCTCTACAAGGTAACTTCTTCTAGCTGATCTTTCTACAGGATGATTTGTTTGTAGCTGAATTCTCTACAGGACGATTTGTTTGCTGTTGAACTCTCTACATGGTAGTTTCTTTGTAGCTGAACTCTCTACAATGTAACTTCTTCTAGCTGAACTCTCTACAGGATGACTTGTTTCTAGCTGATCTCTGTACAGGGTGATTTGTTCCTAGCTGAACTCTCTACAGGTGATTTGTTTGCAGCTGATCTCTCTTACATGGTGGTTTGTTTGTAGCTGAACTCTCTACAATGTAACTTCTTCTAGCTGAACTCTCTACAGGATGACTTGTTTCTAACTGAACTCTCTACAGTGTGATCTGTTCATAGCGGAACTTTCTACTGGGTGATTTGTTTGCAGCTAAACTCTTTGCATGATTGTTTCTTTGTAACTGAACTCTCTACAATGTGACTTCTTCTAGCTGATCTCTCTACAGGATGACTTGTTTCTAACTGAACTCTCTATAGTGTGATCTGTTCATAGCGGAACTTTCTACTGGGTGATTTGTTTGCAGCTAAACTCTTTGCATGATTGTTTCTTTGTAACTGAACTCTCTACAAGGTAACTTCTTCTAGCTGATCTCTCTACAGGGCAATTTGTTTGTAGCTGAATTTTCTACAGAGTGATTTATTTGAGCTGAACTCTCTACATGATGGCTTCTTTGTAGCTGAATTCTCTATTAGGTACCTTCTTCTAGCTGATCTGACTACAGGGTGACTTGTTTGTAGCTGAATTCCCTACAGAATAACTTGCAATGTATACATGCAGCTGAATGCTTTATTAGGGTGACTGTTCTATTAGAGTATCTCGATCTCGCATTTGCTGCACATAGTTGCCTTTCGAATCATAACTCAGTGATTTGTAATCCGATTCTTCTGTACTACTGCAAGAACTTTCTATGATGATTATTCCAGCTACATACTGATTTTCAGCTTGTTGCTCTAAGCGGTTTGCCTGGTAGACACGAAAACTAATAGTTTTTTTATTCATAAAAATCGATCGCGTAATTTTGACACAGGTTGGGTTTTGTGTCATATCTCCATGGTCTTTATCTCGATTCCTTTCAAACCATAAAAAGGCACTCCTACGATGGTTGCTCCATCTACATATCAAATTTTCAACTGATTCCTCCAAGGGGTTTACCCTGTAGGCGTGACAGACCTTCGACCTTATTTTACGCAAATAATCAGTCATAACTCCGTGAATGTTCATCGGATTCCTACCAAAGTTGGTACGGAGATCCGCCTTAATGAGCCCTTTAAGTGTGCCAAATTTCAGCCCAATCCGAGCACGCATTCGTGTTTTATGGCGAATTTTGCGAAGTGTGCGAAATGAAGAAGAAAAAAAACGAAGAAATTAAAACGAAATTTTGTTCACTCGTATCTCGGAAATGGCTGGAGCGATTTTCTTCAAATTTGGTATGTAGACTCCCCTAACTGGGCGGCACGTCTCTAGCAAATTTGGTTCCAATCGGATAAGGGATCACAGAGCTACATAGGTGTGAAAATTGCGTTTTCTTTCTTCCTGTTAATATACTCACGGTGTGGCGCGCCGGCTTCTTGGGCCGCACGACACACTATCGTGTGTCTTGATATGCAATCACATCATTCATAATAATAATTTAATGCAACCCCCCCTTCCTTCTCAACACATATTTGTTGCCACACCCCACACTTACAATATTCCATGCCCCCTTTTTCTATTTTCTTTTTTTTTCACACAGCCTTCACATCAAAGGGTATGGAAAAAGTTTTGATCACCACCAAACCCCTACCATACGAGAAATGGATCCAGGAGTGGACTAGCCAACCTACAGAACCAGCCAACACGCTGCGAGTACCAGCAGCAGCTACCAGGATCACCTCCCCATTAATTGTAGATAACTGGCGCATCATGTTGGCCAAGTATCCAAACATGCCCCTTGTCAATTTCTTTATTTTGGGCATTCAAGAAGGATTCCGTCTCGGCTTTACCCCTTGCACAACCAGGGTCAAATCAGCTAAACGGAACTTGCAGTGTGCATTACAACACCCTGAGGTGGTCGAGAGCTACTTGGTAGATGAGGTGGCACTGGGCCGTGTTTCAGGTCCATTCTCCTATTCCTCAGTTCCTCATGCCCATATCAGCAGGTTTGGCGTCATACCAAAAAATCATCAGCCAAACAAGTGGCGGCTGATTGTGGACTTATCCCACCCAAAAGGCCACAGTGTGAACAGTGGTATTTCCAAAGAACTTTGCTCTCTGAACTACGTACATCACTGTGGATTATGCCATTACACGAGCCCAGAGTATGGGAAGAGGAACCTTACTGAGACATAAAAAGTGCATTTCGCTTATTGCCGGTTCATCCTGCCGATCGCCACTTGCTTGTGATGAGATGGAAACAACAACTGTATATTGATACTTGCTTACCCTTTGGGCTTCGCTCTGCCCCTAAGCTTTTTAATGTACTAGCAGACCTGCTATTGTGGATCCTAGAGCAGCAGGGTGTTTCTCCAATTATGCATTATCTTGATAATTTCCTTACACTAGCCCCTCCCGACTCAATGACCTGTCAACGGAACCTGGACATCATCAAGTCAGTTTGTCTCCATCTTGGAGTTCCATTGGCTTTTGAAAAGGTTAAAGGTCCATCCACATCACTTACATTTCTGGGCATTGTCCTAGACACTGTGAGGATGGAAGCCAGACTCCCTACAGACAAACTATGCCGCATTCGCCACCAAGTGAAAGCCTGGTTAACCAGGAAGAAAGCCACCAAGAGGCAGATTCTATCACTAGTGGGTCTCCTCCAGCATGCAACCAAAGTAGTATGTCCAGGGTGCAACTTTCTCTCAAGAATGTACATGTAGCTGCCAAACTAAAACAGCCATCTCACCGGAAGAAACTATCTGCTGCCTTTCGTTCAGATCTACGCTGGTGGCATGTCTTCGTCACTCACTGGAATGGGGTCAGCTTTCTCCACTTTACCCCAAGTGGCAGTGCACCAGACTGCCACATAGAAACTGATGCATCTGGCTCATGGAGGTGTGGTGCATGGTTCTGTTGCCACTGGCTCCAGTACAAGTGGCCTGCTGATTGGGCTGAAATTGGTATTATGGCCAAAGAGCTCATACCCATCTTGTTCAGCTGTGTGGTGTGGGGCATCACACTTTCCAGGCGGAGAATAGAATTTAAATGTGACAATCTTGCCCTTGTAGAGGTAATCAACAAAGGCTCATCCAAAGACAAGTTGGTGATGCACCTGCTGAGATGCCTCTGGTTCTTAACATATCCATCACTGCATCTCACCTTCCAGGAGTTCTGAATACTTCAGCAGATGTGCTGACAAGAACCAGATGTACCAGTTCTTCCAACTACATCCAGAGGCATCCCAAGCTCCAACATTTCTTCCTCCACCCCTCCTTCAACTGATCTCCCCGCACCAGTTGGACTGGACATCTGCAACATTCATAAAACTTTTTAAACAAACTGTTTGTATGTTCTGTACTTGCTAAGACCTTACATAACCTCCAAAAACAAAATAAATTAATCATTTGCACATCATATACCAATACACTTACAAATACACACTTGTAAGAATGGTTGTACATAATCTTAATGAAAGTAATACACACAATACCATTGCCATCTGCTTGCAGGTCCAAGAAGGGGTGGGATGACTCTCAACCACCTCAGTAGCATCACTTATGGATATCTCACTGAGGGACTAGCTCCTGCTACCAGACGCACTTATTCTGCTGGAGAGCAAAGCTTCACCTCCTTCTGTAGTGCTTCAGGGAACCGAGTACTGCCAGCCAATGAGTCAGCCTTGCTACTGTTTATTTCTCACCTGGCTTCAAAGAACATTTCCCATGCTACCATAAAGGTCTATCTTGCAGCATGCATATTATCGCTGGCATGCATAGTTCTTTTGAGGAGCAACTCACTCCTAGACTACAGTTGGCACTCAGAGGTATCAAAAGAACCCAGACCATTGTGACACCTCAAAGGACCCGCTTACCCATTACCCTTCAGATTATGTGCAGCATTAAAGACTGCCTCTCCCAACAGCCATGCTCTCACTCCAACATCATGCTCTGGGCTGCATGCTGCTTGGCATTTTTTGGATTCCTTCGGGTCAGCGAGTTCACAGTCCCCTGCCAGGGTACCTATGACCCAGGGACTCACCTTTCACTAGCTGATATCTCCCTTGATAATAGGGACCATCCACATCTAATTGCACCTTTCGGAAGGGAATGACACTATACCTTGGGGCAACTGATCACCCAATCTGCCCAGTCGCCGGTATTCTACCATATCTAGCGTTAAGGGGCAACCAGCCAGGACCATTGTTCCTCACCAAAAAAGGACAAGGGCTAACCCGCCAAGCCCTCAGGGCTTCACTGGATGTTGTGCTTACCAAACTCCGACTGCAGACATGCAGCTACAACACGCACAGCTTTCGCATTGGTGCAGCTACATCGGCAGCTCAAGCAGACATTCCAGACTGGTGCATTAAGATGCTGGGCCGCTGGAAAAGTGACGCCTACCAACGATATATAAGGATGCCACCACATGAGTTAGCCAGGTTCTCCCAGCAACTGGTCACACCATCATGTAAAAATACAAACAAGTAACAGCTATTCTACCATGCTTGTAAACATTAGATAGGCTTCAGAGGTAATTACTTGATAACTTGGCACCTTTACTGCATTACTATGTATGTCAGTAATACAGTTTGTTATGTTGCTGTAATTAATTTTATTATTACTTGTCAATCATACCCACATGTTATTTATCGCAGTTTAAACAAACTGATCTGGTACATAATATTCCAGATCCTTTGGGTGAGAGGTCTCCGCTGCCCACGTTCCCCCTCTCTGTGGCCGGCATTGGAAAAATTTGGAAGACTGAGAAGGTATTTTTAATCCAAATTCTTCCCTGCTTACCCAAGTATCTGTCATTCAAATATCATTCCACACTTTATAAATTTGGCCTGCTTAAAGATTAAGAACAAACTAGCAGTGTATTTTAAGTTGCACCTAAGGCAGCCGAGACCTCAGGCACTTACCAAACCACCCCACCATCAGTCGATAGTGGGTAGCCTGCAACACTTAGCAGGTGAAGCACCAAGATAAAAAGAAGGAACAAAGGTGAGTGTTAATAAGTGAACAACATTAAAACAGTTTAGAAGATACTTCTGTGCATAATATGCTGGTAAAAGCAGTTTGTTTAACAAGTGTTTCCTTAGCAGAGCATAGCAATGTAATTGAACGAATTACAAAAATTTTATGAATTACAAAATATGAGAATTAGCTAATAATATTATTGTACAACCCAAAACTACCCTATTGTAAAATAGTAATACATAGTTGTTTAATTCATAGTAGCATACACTATCTATGGTTAATTCCAGATAAGTTAGCTAGCTGCATGGCGCCTGGTTTTTAGAAGTAGCACAACATCAACTTGTTTACACTGCTGTTGAGTGTTAAAAACCTGGGGGTTACTACAATACATAGCTCCCATTGGTTGTAGTGTCAAACTTATTTAGACTAAGCACTGCAATGGTTTAAACTACAGAACTTAAGAGCCACAGCATGAGTGTGTAGTGAAAGAGAAACAAAGAAAAGCTTGTTAGCTCATCATCCTGAAGTTTCTATGCCCGCAAAAATAATTGTTCCGAGTGGGTACTGGTAACGGCTAGAGCTAGATGCATTTACTCTACTACAGTATTTGTCTAGAATTATTTACAGAATGTAGCGAAGAAGAGTACTACAGTAGTAGCAATATGAAAATAAAAGTTCAACTATGCTCCCAATAATAAGGAAAGCTACTTGGTGATTTATGACAGAATTGTTACCCGACTTGCTTCGTTACCTGACTCAACATTACCCAATGTTACCCGGCTCTGCCTCGGACTCCATAAAATAACACTGATAAACTAACAGTGATCCCACACAATTCTGGTGTAAGACATACGCAGAAAGGCACTAAGGCACCATGGATTTTTTCTTCTTTCTCCTACTTTTCAAACATACTTAGGGGTGGTCCACAATTTTCTGCTTTTTTGCGAGCGTACAAAGAGTGCTCTTTTTTCTAACCCCCTCCCCCCAGCCCAAAGCATACTGTATAAATGTTGACACATGGATGTATTGTATAGCAGAACAAACACATGGATACTTATTTAATATTGCAAAATTCATGTATGGTATTTGTTTTGTCTTTTAGGCATCTTATCATTTTGATACTTTTGAAGCTGATACCCTGAAAAAATCATTCCTACACACAGCGGGCATCAGTACCTGATGCATATTTGTAAATGTGTATATACACATCATAGAAACAGTTCTTGACTATCTTCAGTGTGTTCATACAAAACCATCCCAACACTGGCAGTAGCAACAGTAGTACTAGTTTGTTGGGTATTCACCATAGTCTGAGGTGGACTGGAGTCAGGAGATGTGGGTACACTCTGCAGAGACAGCTTTTCTCTATAAGCAACCCACAACTACCACAACTATGTAGTGTAAACAAATTAGTACCCACATAATCCAGCCTCCCATACCCACTAAACCCACAACAACACCTTCTGTAGGTAGAAAACAAAAGCAACAAGCAGTGTAGCTACAAGCTATTCAGTTGTAACCATTTATCAGTGTTAATCACTAGGCTAAGACTAAAGAGAAAGAAAAGTAAGTGCTGCTATAAAAGTATATAAAGCTTTTAGTACATGTTATCAGGCTGATAACTATCTTCCTGTAGATTCAATGAACTCTATCTTTCCTTTAGCTTATAAAAAGCTTCCTTTCATTGGTAGCTAACCCTAGCTACACTGTTTTCCAGAGTTCGCGAAAGCACAATTTCGTCCAATCATGTGTTGGCTTGGGCTCATGCATTAACAGCATCAGCTCGTTTTAGTCCACCGTTTATAATTGGACACTGAATAAGTAGCAGTAGAGGTTTACTACTAGAACCTTATCACTACATTCGGATTTCTCGCCAACTCACGTGATCGACATTTTTAAAAAGCGTACATGCGATTTTACCCCCTCCCCCTAGCGTACGGTTTGTACGCTCACAAAAAAGCAGAAATTGTGGACCACCCCTTGGTGAAGTTAACATAAACATCTTTAGTGGGACCAAGTGTCCCACAAGCCTTTGTACGGCCTTCTGGTATACAGGCTCTGCCTTTACCAAGTACTTTAATCATAATCAAACAATGTCCATTAGGTTCCACTTGGGGTACTTAGAGATAATAAGTCACTCTAGGGTTCTTATGGATCCAAATACATGAAAATAGTAAGAAGAAAATATCCTGACTACCTGGCAGACTCCTGTAAGCGTTCAAGCGTTAATCAGATGGCTGCAGGTTCGAGGCTGCGAAGGTCCTGCCATGGATTTTTTCTTCTTTCTTCTACTTTTCAAACATGCTTAGTGAAGTTAACATAAACACCTTTAGTGGGACCATGTGTCCCACAAGCCTTTGTAAGGTCTTCTGGTATACAGGCGCTGCCTTTACCAAGTACTTTAATCATAAAAAGTACTGCAGTGTGTCTTTTGTGTTTAGTGTTGCACTGATAAGTGAATTCGCTGATATTCTGATAACCGATAACATTAGATAATATTTTCAAGCTGATAAATGTAGCCAATCCAATATGGCAGAACATGTCTATTTTGTAGTAAGTGTGAAGGATCAATTTAGCTTGTTTATAGTGGTAGCATTGTTATAAACAACAGCTGACAGAATGCTGAAGTAGTAATAACAATGCTGTAATAACAGAAAAATGCAACTCAATGTATCTGTAAACATTATTTGGTGGACAAAAGCATGTGATTCTGCTATCAGTGCAACACTATTTATAAAATTTCTTGAGGGCACACAAGTGACTAAGTGAACATGTGTAGGTAACTAAGCGTTTTAGTGAACCTCTAAATAAGCTATACTCTATGATCATTACGTATGTGTACGTTGTAAGGTGTATAGGCTTTCCATCTGCTAAATGTCATAGATATGCTACATATTGTGATTGCACATTTAACCAAAAACAATTATATGAAATGCACGTATGTGGGTTATACGTACATTGCACACTGATATAATGTAAACAAATGTACACATACGTAGGCACTTATAGTAATAGCATGCAACACTTGATGGAAGTTAATATGTAACAAAGTTTGCCAATGTAGCTATAGCATTGTAGCTATAGCATTGTAGAACTATAAAATATCGACTACTTAAATCGAAAGTCTATCATAGTGGGTATCCACAATTTTACAATACGTATATGTAACATTACTACATTGTATATCATTAAAGCATTTTACCTCTGCATCATCAAAAGATTCTTCAGCTAATCTCATTATTAAAATAGACAGAGAAACTTTACTAATTAACACTGGAATGTCTGCTATTTGAGTCTTTCTGACAAACAATCGTAATATGATAGGATCAACTTTAAACCAAGGTTGAAGTTCTTGCAAATGACTGCAAAAATTGACTTGAAGTGGCATGCAACAAACACATTCATATTTCATACCTGTGATCAACTAATCGCTGATGACTATACTGATTCAACCTGAAAATACATAATTCTGTACAGTTAGCTACATACATATGCAGTATTAATATTGTAGGAATCATCTACATACAACAACAACCTTAGACACACAATTAGGAGAGAGAAAAACAAACAGCTATGTAGATGTTATCACTGCAATAAAGTGGTACAATGGGTTCTCAGTTAAAGAAAATCTTTAAAAATAAATATTATGCCACAACATACTCATTGGTGCTTAAATAATGTGGGTCAGCTTCCATAGCAATTCAAAATAGTTTATTAAATGTTCTGGAAACTTCTTACTTGCATGCTAATGGCAATGCAAATAGTAAATAAGTTCATGTTGTGTTACTGTATCTCTAAAAACCAGGCACCTATGCAGCACTAGAATTAATCAACTATGTATAAAATTTAGAAATAATTAACACACAGCACTATTAATTGTTTGTTTTGAGACACATGCAAACTATATATAGTTACTGTACATAAATAAGGGATCTTCCACTGTTTTCAGCATTTTCGCTAGAGTACGATAGTAAGCTAGGAGAAGGGGGTAAAATTCACCTGTAAGCTTTTGAAAAATGATGGTCTTAGTAACACCATGTAAAAAATAATTATTGAAGGTTGTAGAGAAGTCTGAATGCTTGCTCATATTAGGGGAGACAAGTAATGTGCTACACAAGGTTACAACATTCTGTCTATGCCAACGTTGTAAAAAATCAGAAGATGAAGTATATGGACAAATACAGTGAGGAAAACCCAAGTTATTCATACATAGTACATGCAGTATCAACACTTTTTTATAGTACGCTTTTGGGTAGGAGGGAGGGGGCAAGCAAAAAGAGTACTCTCTGTACCCTTGCGAAACTGTTAAAAATTATGAATGACCCCTAAATGTACTTCATAATACACCAATTAATTTGTAATTCATCAAATTTGCTTTAACCACAAATTATGTACATTAAATCACTTTTCAACTGTTTTATAGTTGCGTTATCCTGTTTTCTTTTATGAAAATTCTCTTGTCAAGTCTCAAGACTGCTGTTACATGTACATAAAGGACACGTCCCTTTCAACTCGAAAAGATACCCTATTCCTGGTAGTTTACAACACTTGTTATGTTGTTGATAGTAACCTATACCATAGAATAAAACTGTTTTGATATTATTGGTCTATGTGTACTAATAATCCATGTTCATTTAACAGAAAATAAATGCTTTTGCTTAGAACATGAAGCTTTATATTTACTCTATCCTGAAATAATAATGTGGTCCTCAGATGGATTTAACAATAGCAGGCATTGATTAAAATCGATTAGCATTAACGCCATTGCACACATTACTTTTATCCCAGGCCTTCCTGGTCTTTAAAGGTCACACCCTTTTGTTTATTTGCTTGGAATTTGGGTAATTAATGGATGAGACATCATAACAATTACATTATACGAGCCATGGAAAATAGAAGAGACCTTAGGGTGAAAAGTGGAAGATTACAATATCCCTAATTATCTGTAAAATTTTCACTATTACGAAATACATCATTACTCATGTTCTATCCTTGTATTCAAATTGTTTTTGCTAAACATCAATTTTTAAATTACAGGGGTGTATAATAACACTTTAAACAAATTGTGGTATTCTAACTAATGCGAACTATTTAAATTTTATACCCAACTTAAATAGTGCTGTTCATAGCCTTGACATAAATATCAAAACTACCTTAAGGTGACTAAATTTAGCGATACACTAAATTTAGCAATTTTGTATATTGGCAAAATTAGCGCATACAAAATTAATTTTAGTGATTTTACGAATTTGTGAATTGATTTAATAAACTAACCATATATTTTGCAGGTTTAGCGGCGAAAAAACCAAAGTTGCTAAAATCGCTAAATTTAGTATATTGCTAAATTTAGTCACCTTAAGGTATAATAAAACACCCATCACAGTATTTAATTACTGAATAATTTGAATTTGTCACCCTAAGGAACCTTTCTATTTTCATGGCTCATATTATCATTTACAGACATACATTTTCTTATCAACTGATAGCCAATCATCACCCCATTGATACCTACATATAGAAACATACCTAAAATGCTGAACATACACAACACTATTCACAACTTACATGATTTTATCATCCCACCCAATAATTTTCAAAGGTTCAGGTGGTGTGCATTTCCTCTTCAGAAAAAATAATACTGGAATGGCAAATATCCACTCAGTTATAGGAGGTTTGTGTTTAATAGCACAAGTTATCAGAAATGAAACTGACTCTACAAGCACATCACGATATTTATTCCATAAGACTTTAACCGTGGCTTCATATTTCAACTGATCAACTCCCATATTTCGAAGGATATCACTCATGTGAACTACATTGTTACTGTTGGCACAGAAGTCAGTTAGCATCTTCAATTTGAAATAGATCACTAATACACACAAACTATTTTGCAGGAAAGATTTCTCAGGAGATTGCTTAATTTGGTCGACAAGGGTTTGCACCACACTAGCTAACCATGCTTTCATTTCCTACAGAAACAGATATATTATTAATAAACAATAGTTTCACTGACAAGTTACAATTGTTTTTGAATGTACATTTAAAATAATTAATTATACGACAATAACCTGAAAAAAGATTCTGGTACATTCCCAGTCATGGATGAAGCAAACACTTAATCATAGTTTGTTTGCATTCAACAGAACCAGCGTTGGAAGTGGGTCGGATGACCCGGGAAATCCGGGTCATTCGGGTGACTTTTTTGTCGGGTTGAGCGGGTCTCATCCGCGAAATAAATTATCCGGATGTGACCCAGATAATTAATTAGATCACATGAACTTGAAATATGGCTTCTGCTTGAGCATCAGATTTGCTCTCGGATTTGCGCGAAGGAGCGGCACTGTTGAACATTGTGTCTGAGCCGCCATCTGCTGGTGTTCATTCTGAACCGTGTGATATCATATTGTCTCCAACTGTTACAAAGCGTGTGGTGTCGGGAGAGTTGGTTCTTAAGATTAACAAGAAGTCGAAGGGCAGTCGTGCTTGGGACCAGTTTTGTCTTGTTTGGGAGCCAGTGAAGAATGAGCAAGTACGTGGTGTTGCTTGTTGTAGTGTGTGTAAGTCCTGTCTTCTTATAAAAGAATGGCAAACAGGGAAGAAAAATCACTAGGCACAAAGAATATGCTGGACCATTTAAAGAATTGTACCCCATCTTCTTGTAGTGATAGTAGTGTTGCAAGTGGTAGTGGTAGTAGTGTTGCGAGTGGTAGTGATAGCAGCTGTGCCAGCAAAGTTGTAAAAAGGGTTCCTGGCATGAAGACACTAGATAGCTTCGTGAAATGCACTGGGAAGAAGGTAGGTGAACAAACCAAAATGCTGATTCGTAAACGGACTGCCATTCTTGTTGCTGCCGCACAATTGCCATATCGTTTTGTTGAGCAAGAATCACTGAAAGACTTTGCTCAGGCATTTGTAGATTTAGGTGCAGGTTATGGGCATGTTCCTGCCTCAGATTTATTGCAGGACGTAAAACAGTTCGAAGTGATATTGTTAAGACGTTTGGCCAGATACAAGGTAGCATGAGAGAGTTGATAGCTGGTCCATCAAAGTTAGGTGCAGTTTCTTTTGTTAGTGACCTGTGGTCAGATAGTGTCGTACAACGCTCACATCTAGATGTAACCTTTTTCTGGATAGAGGAATCTGGTCCAGATAAAAGACAATGGGCTATTAAACATGCTATGTATGTCTGTAAATTCTTTCCCGAGACAAAGACAGCTGACCACATCCAGGTAGCCTTAGATAGGATTCTAATTGAAGCTGGGCTAGAAGCAGAGAATATGCCATGCACCACTGATAAAGGTGCAAACATGGTAGCTGCAACAAACTCCAAGTGTCACATTAATTGTGCATGCCTTTTCTCTACCTCTATCAATACAGGATGGGAAAGGTCTTGTGGGGAGAGCACTGAATTGCACTCATTGAATGAATGTGCTGATTGCCTTGTAAAGTTTGTTAAGAAATCAGGTGGGATACAGTATAACTTGCCAGCCACCTTGAAAAGTGGTGGAAAGACACAACCATGGTGTAGTTTGATTAGCAAGTTTTCTTCTATTCTTACTAGATTTGACGCTTTGAGGCCACTTTTGAGGAATAAAAAGAGAGATGACTTGTTAGTTAATAGAGATATAGTAATATTAGAGGAGGTGCTGAAGATACTGCAAAAGGCTGAGACAATGTTTGATATTTTGGAATATTCTTACATTGTCACTCTTCAATCTGTTTTGCCAGCATACTACTTGCTTCGCAATTACCGGTCAGAGCTGCCAACCACTGCCAGCATACTACTTGCTTCGCAATTACTGGTCAGAGCTGCCAACCACTGACAGTGCTGCAGGACGTATCCTCAAAAGGAATTTGGTCATGGCTTTGGATGAGAATATGTGGATGGACATAACTGCCCTGCATGTTGCAGCATCTTATCTTGACCCATCCCTGAAATCTTTTTCATTCGTTAAGGATGGTAAAGAACGGAGGAATCTACTTGAGCAGGCAGTACAAGCTGTACGGGAGAATGCAATGCATTTTAATGGCATTCTTGTCAGTGATGATTCAGACACTAGTGACCTTGAAGACATGACAACCACAGCAGAATGCCCTGATAATGAAACATCTACCAAGAAGGAAAAATATGACCCATTTGCTGAACTTAGAAATGTGGCTTCTGGTACCTCTAAAAGTAGTGGCCATGTATCAGATTTTGAAGCTGACGTTGACGCAGAGTTCCAGCGTTACAACTCTATAATTGTTGTAGATTTACAGCAACCTGATGCTGTGAGGTCAGTATTTGATCCTTTGTTGTGGTGGGGACAGCAGAGCTTTAACTTTCTGATTTTTAGTTGTTTGGCATGGCAAGTGTTAGTCATACCAGCATCTAGTGCTGAGTCTGAGAGGCATTTTAGTGGGGCAGGACCTATTGCACGAAAGATAGGAACAGCCTAAAGGATGATGCTGTGGAATCCACTGTTGTCTTTTATGAAGCTGTTAGAAAAGGGATAATCTAACTGTACATGGACAAGACCTTCTCAATTTTAATGATTTTTGTACAATCAATAAGCAAATCACAGATTTTCAATTGTATCTTAATTTATATCTCTCATTTTACAATACAATTAAAAATATAAAAACTATCAAGTGGGTCAGAAGTGAGTCACATCCACATTGGTTTGTGGGTCAAGTGGGTCAACAGGTGTGACCCACTTCCAACGCTGAACAGAACTCCTGAAAAAGCCAGTAATATCAAAGAACAGAACGCATGACTAAATTTGACAAAACCTGGTTACAACACACAATGATTCATTTGTGACCCAGTGTGGGAAAACTGAGCTTATCGCCTACTTTAAAGTATTGAGAAATGATGGTTTAAATAGTGTGTTGTAACTCGCTATACTATGTGTACCAAATTTTCACACATTTTACACTGATTCCTTACTTTCCAGAATATCCACTGTACAAGTAGCCAACAGCTAAGTGTCCTGCTATTTTAGATAGTTTTTAAACCAAGGTTGACTGTATTAGGCAAACTCCTATTGGGATAGGTGGTGGGGGCCTGAAAGGAGCTCAAGCATGGCTGATTTTGATCGTGAAATTTGATAATCTATTCATGTAGCTTTGTGTTTCTCATGAAAAACTGAATCCGCTGACATGGCAAAATAACAGATTTTCACAGACCCAGTCATATTTGAAGATACATCAATTTTAAGTAATCATTGCATTGTAATTTCCTGCGTCTAAAGCTACACAAGTAAAATTCATACC
This sequence comes from Dysidea avara, assembly GCF_963678975.1. Taxonomy (NCBI): domain Eukaryota; kingdom Metazoa; phylum Porifera; class Demospongiae; order Dictyoceratida; family Dysideidae; genus Dysidea; species Dysidea avara. The sequence goes on from NC_089272.1 coordinate 38,182,170, forward strand.
AAGTACTCATCTGTTTATTCAGGTACGTACGTTCATAAGCCAATTTTGGCAGCTTTTAATAAACCTACATTTTGCCAATATTAGAGGTGTACCAATATGGGTTTTTGGCATGTACCAATATCCGATATTGATGCCACCAAAAGAAGCCAAAAACCAATAGTCAATCCGATATTTGCATTATAGTTAAAAGTGTACATTTACCTACACTACAACAACATGTGCATGTATTCATTGCTATACTCTGCCTGTGGTGGTATACAACTTGGGTTTCTATTGTGCAATCCAGACAATTAGGCACCCAAAAACATTTTTATGTATACTCCCCCATGAAGCCTTAAATGGATATTTCTGCATTACTCCGCATTCTAATGACTTGTGAGAAAGCCGGCACAGCAAGTTTTCTTGGATATCCTGTGACCCTTTTTTTATTACAAGGTACTCTATAGCTACTTCATTTGTAAAGACTGTAATACCCTTTGTAACAACAAACACTAGAATCGTGTGCATTTATATGTCTTCTCAGGGTGTAGCGATTGTTCCAGAGTGAACAATAAGCTATTGACACTAAAGAGCCATATAAATAACATAGAAAACCAATGTACAATCCTTTTATGTACAAACTATTGTTACTGTATAAATATCGGTAGCAATATCGGTCCTCCTGTTGTTCAGTACCGATACTGAAATTGGTAAAAATTACCATATCGGTGGCTGAAATTATAGCCGATCTGATTATCGGTACACCTCTAGCCAATATTAGTGGAAATAGTAATGGTGTTTCTTTTACAGAGAAAAGATTTTGCCAAATTCTTTTATTATTAATGATATTTACTACTTTTACCAAGGTTGGCAACATTTGGGATCAAATACTGTATGTTGCCAAATGTGGCATAAATTTATAGAAACTTTTCTTCAAACATAATCTTTGCCAATATTGGTAATGTGTACAAATCTGAATTATAAATCGTCAAATTTGGATCCAGCCATTACCAATAATGAAGAAAACTGATTACTACAATTATCAACTATAAAGTTTTGTTGCCAAAGTTAACTACAAATATACATATGTAGTATAGTACATACCATTTCAGTATCTGTAAAGGTCCATAGATGATCTGTAAGGTTTAAGTAGTGGGTGGCCTTATAGCAAAGATAATTTTTGTGCAAAGATAAAAAAGTAGCACAAACTGATTCAATACAATCAACAGCATCTTCCTTGACTTGTACTCCAATTAAAATATCATGCATACCCTCAAGGTGCATTAGTAAAGCATTTTTCCTCAATTCTACATGGTTTTCAGATGACAATTCCTTAGTACTATAGTTAAAAGAGCTTAGTCTCACACCATTACAAGTGTCAGCACTTGAGTTATTGAAACCTTTAAATTTTCCCATATATCCATCACTACCAGTTGGTGAAACAATATGCTCAGGTAAAATAATCCCATCACATTTCTTGTATTGTCCTAGGAAACAATAATAAACATATAAAACAAAAACAATAACAAAAGACACACGCAGAGCCACATTTACTTGTTTGAATGTTACGCATGCTTATTGGTGCACCAATACAAATGCCAGTATCAATATCATTCTTAGTTTGCTCTATAATCGCCTGACAGTACTTTATCACATGCTTTGTAAAGCAGCAGAGCATGTAGTCAGTTGAAAATGATATTTATAAACCACGAATATACTTTAAATTAAACAAAAGAGCAGTGTGATTAGTACAGAGGAATAAATAGTACAGGGCAATAAATCCTACAATCCAAGATACATTAATTGCATTTGACAATCTCTTGAAGCACCGCTTGTTGCTTTTGTGGCCATCAGCTTGTAGCTTCGATAAGCTGACTTACTAAACATCATTATAAAGATACTAAATCTAAAAATGCTGTAATAGGGAGTTTACACGAGGAGCATATCTCCAGCTAGTATAAATAAGTCAGCTTGGTACATACCAGTTACCATTTCAATCTAAGCACATGCATACGTTTGTACGTGTTAACAAGTAGGGCCAAGGGAAACTGCATAGTAAATCTCAAATATTGCACTGTTCTCTTATTATAGGACTTGTGATATATGTAGTAGCAAAACTTTACCAGTAGTGGCTAGGGGTGTACCAATGTTAAAATCGATATTGGTATCGGTACAATATTGAGATATCGGAAATTGGTAAAATTAGGCTACATCTTTACTGATATGAGCACGTGCACGTACTGTAGAATGCCAGAAATATTTTCGTATGTTTTTGGTAATACAGTACGGAAGCCATTAATGCTACAAGTAAAAGCAGTTGTGTGGGATTCTTCACTGTTCGCGAATACAGCGATAAGTTTGCCAGTTGTAACACTCGTAACAATAGCATATCTCGTGGAGGAAGTTCCATGAAGTCATACAACAAAACTAACCTTATTGATCATCTAAACAAAGCACACTGAAGAATACAGCCAGTATTTGGAGAAGAAAAAGATTAGAGACTTGAAGGAGCAAGAGAAGTGAAAAGAGCAAGCAGCATTTAAACAGCTAAAAACGGTAGAAACCCACGTAAAAGTGAAAGTGTGGGATGTCAACAATTCATATACGGTGCATATCCATAGATTAATAGGAGAAATGATTGGTATGGATAACCAACCTTTTCCAGTTGTTCATGACACCAGATTTAGCTGTCTCATGAAAACTCTTGAACCAAGGTACACACTCCCATGCAGGAAGTATTTCTTAGAAACTGTTGTAAACATCAAAGCGAAGATGATTTAATGCTGGCATAAATTATTGTAGATGTACCTTATCTGAGTCTTACCACAGACATTTGGAGCTGCTCTTCAGCTCAGCAATCACTTATTAATTTAACAGCTAACTGGTCACGAAAGAGTTTAACAGAATATCAGCAGTGCTTCATGCACACAAATGTGAAGGCTCTCATACTGGTGAGTATATTTGTGAAAAGCTAGAGAACATGTTAAAGAACTGGGGAATTAATAAAGCACAAATTGATTTAATAATACATAACAATGCTATAGTGTTGTTTTAGTTCTAAGGAACTAAAACTAAATCTAGTTTTAGTACAGCAATTTAATTCTAGTTCTAGTACACTGGAACTAAACTAAAATTGTGTTCTATTTTAGTTCTAAAACTAAAACTAAACTAAAACTCTTTCAATTTTTGGTTCAAAAACTAGAACTAAACCAAAACCTTTAAAACTTTTAGCTCAAGAACTAAAGCTAACTAAAAGGTTTCTCAAGCAATCCTACATAAAAAGGTATTGTATACTATATAAACCACTTAACACTTTTCTTTGAAGATGGTGATGCCTGCAAATGCTACTATAAAACATTGTTATTCAGCATTAATTCTGCTGGTTTAGGTTATTTAAGCTCAGTTCTATTAGAGCTTTTGTTCATTTGTGCACAATGGCAAGTGGACATTGTGCTGAACCAGGTGGAAGGCCTAAGTCAAGTGGAGTGTGGAACCACTTCAGGTATGATAAGATCAAGAACAAAAGTGTGTGTACTGTGAAAAGTACTGATGGTTTGATTTGTGGTATATAAAGAATTTAAAGGACAATATTCTATAACCTTGAAGAAGCATTTGAAGACATGCCATACTGATGCTTATAAACATTCTGAAGCAGCTGAAATTGAAAAGACAAAAGGAGAGGTTCTTCTAGCCAGTTGAAACAGTCCTCCTTGCCAATACATAGTTTAGGATCTTAATTGTACAACCCTAATAACAATAAACATAAGGCTATTATACATTTCATCTTGTAATCTTTATAGGTGCTAACAATGTACCACTGAATTTAGTAGATAACAGCGAATTTCGTGTATTAATTGAAGAATTGGATTCTCGGTACAGTTTGCCTCATTGATATAAAACGGGAAATAAAATTGAAAAATCTATCAAAACACCAAATCTAAAGTTTCTGGAAATCTAAGGGGTGCTACCAAGGTTAGTATAATTATGTGAAGATATCTAACACTAAAACTAACACTAACTAAAATGAAACTAATACTAACTAAAATTACAGAAATATGGGGTACCGGACCTAATACTAACTAAAACTGTGGTGGAATTTGGGTACTAGAACTAGAACTAAACTAAAATGAATTTGCTGTACTAAAACAACACTACAATGCTAGCAGTAGAAAAAAGCTTCACGAGATGTCATGCTACCCAGCTTAGGATGCTTCGCACATACCCTTCAACTTGTGAATGAAGGTATCCTTTCACAGCGTGTCGTCATTGATGTTTTAGCCATATGTCGTGGAATAGTTGGCCACTTTAAACATTCAACTTTAGCTTATCATCAGCTAGATGAAATACAGGACAAACTTAGTATTGATAAAAGAAAAAGATTACAACAAGATGAGTCGACAAGGTGGAGTTCCACTCTTTACATGCTACAATCAATCAACACACAAAAGATGGCACTGGCAGTGTATACCACTGAGTATGGCTCAATCACTATGTTGAACATGCATCAACTTGATCTTGTCAGGAAGATTATTGCCACGCTTGAACCTGTAGAGGAAATAACAAAAGTTATTTCCACTGATGCAGCAGCTGCATCAGTGTTGATACCATTACTAAGAGCACTAGAAAAGTCACTTACCAAACATCATGATGATTCTGGTATTCAAACCATAAAGGGTGAAAGGTTAAGTTCACTGAAGCGAAGATTTGAAGATGTTGAAAAACATGAAGAGTTGATTATTGCCACAATACTAGATCCTAGATATAAAGACAATTTTTTTGCTACGGCAGCTACAAAAGAATTTTCTAAGCAACGTATCATTGATATGTGTGATGAAGTGAGTGAAGTGAACAAACCACCAAACAAAAGGCAGCATACTGATTAATGATGATGGTACTAGTGCATGCTCCAGTAAAGTGTGGGAGTGTATGAGTGAAATATTAGAGGACTTGGAGGAATGTACTGATGACAGTGTAGGTACAAGTGGAATGGAATTAAACTGTTACTTAAGGGAGCCTTTGATCTGTTTTCAAAAGGGTAATCCCTATGTTTGGTGGAACGAGAATCAGCGAAGTTACCCACTTTTAGCCAGAATACCAAGATGATCCTTAAGTGCTACACCTACCAGCGTGCCCTCGGAGAGACTCTTTTCTGGAGCAGGAAACATTTATGATCATAGATCACGGCTTACAGCAGAGAAAGCTGAAATGCTACTATCAATCATGTATAACTTGGAAATAGTGGGACATAAGTATTAGCTTATTACATTTCCAGTAGCTATAGTTTAAAGTTGCCACAGTGTGTAAGCAGTCAATATTAGCTTAATGTGTTTTACAGTTCATATTACAGTTAACAAGTCTAATCATTCAAATGTAAATATCGGTTATAGAATCGGTTTTCAGTGTTAAGACTATGTAAATATCAGAATATCGGTAAATAGTGAAAATTTCTTATTGGTACATCCCTAGTAGTGGCTGATTTATCTTGATAATATACCACTTTGATACCTCAGATCAAAGGAAACCACAGGGTTATATATCACATATTTCTCTGACCACAGGGAATCGCCATGTGGTTTGGGGCGATATGTGACCCCATCTGACAAAACCGGTCTCATCGCCCATGTCAGCTGATTCAATTTTTCACCCAGGACACAAAGCTACATAAATAAACTATCTAATTCCACAATCAAAATCAGCTAGACTTGAGTGGTCTAGTTTTGCTGGCTGCTTTTCCCAAGCCCAGTGGTGATCCGTACATGTGGTGTGGGACCTTAATGGAGTTCTGGTCAGCCTGGAAATGACTGTATGTGGCTGTACAGCTCTGTGGTGTTGAATATGTACCTCTGCTGTGCATTTCCTTTCATTTTAGCCAGTTTTGATACCCCAATGGCCCAAAGCTTGGCCTGATTCATCCATTGGCCTTCCTTTTCAATTTTTGAACACCATCTTGCCCGTCTTCCAGGGCCTCCGCCTCCCACCCAATTTGCAGCTTGCCTGATACAGTCAATCTCGGTTTAAAAACTATCTAAAATGGCGGGAAACTTGATTGTTGGCTACTTGCACAGTGGATGCTCTTGAAGGTAAGGAATTGGTGTAAAAATTTGGTACACATAGCTTCAACCATTGGCGAGCTACAACACTAAATACTTAAAACCGGCATTTCTCGATACTTTTAAATGGGCGATAAGCCCAGTTTTCCCAGACTGGGTCACATTCCATGATATAACCCTGACCACAACTGCTTTTGATGCTGAGGCAGTTACAAAGCATCAGTTCCCTTTGATTATATATATATAGAGCTATTAAAGTTTGCATTGTGGGTTTGAATTAGAGCTGCTTAAAGCTTTGCATTGTGGGTTTGAGCTAAACATTTTGGTTTAGTTAGGGGCATTATTGTGAAGCAAAAAGAATTGAGTGAGTCAGCATTGCACAGTTCAGTTACTAAGCATCCCTAAATAATCATTTTTGCAAAGTGGGAATTGTTTTTTTACAGAGTACATTTCAACTGCATGAAAAGATTCCTTAAACATTCACAACCTGTATGCCTAAGTGTTTATTTTAGCACCTTAGGTTACTTTATTCATCCACAAAGTGGTTATTTGGCATCACTACAACCAGTGAAACCCACAATCACTTCTTTTTTGTGCCCACAATTTAAACCCACAATCGATGTTTACAAACCTCTGTATAAAACTAATACGGTGAATGCAGGATTGTCTTCCTTCAGCTATTAGGTGAGCATGTCAGAGTGGTAAATATTTACTTATACTGCGGCCCAAGGGTGTGGGCATATGTATCAGGCAAATCCCGAGTGGCCATGGTATAATACTATATAAGCAGAGATCCCACTACATGCGCTTCCTAAAATTTTGGTTGTAAAAGTTATCCTAGAGACATATAACGCGACAAAAATCACCTTACGGAATACAGCTACATTAAAAACAAGAAAACACATATAGGAGGCTAGGTATAGAATTTTGGAAAAAACATGTTGATGTTGTGCCACTTCTAAAAACCAGGTGCTATGCAGCTAGCTAACTCAACCAACTACGTATTACTATTTTATTATTAATTTATTGGATTTCATAATCCATGAAATTTTTGCAATTCTTCAATTACGTTGCTATGCACTGCTAAGAAAGTGCTTATGAAACAAACTACTTTTAACAACATATTACGTACAGAAGTATCTTTTAAACTGTGTTTCATAGTTTGACTATCGTGTTTTTTCCCACAAATTCTCTTTACAAAGCCTCAGAGCTGCTCTTCATTTTCATTCGTGTACGTTGTGGATATGCCCCCTTTCCAACTCAAAGGGATAAGCTATTCTTGGTAGTCTACAAGGTTTCTCAATTGTGAAACACCTGTAAGTGAAACCCAAAGGGAAGGTAATTAACAAAGTCTGAGGAGAGTTGCCACACCTGTATTTCAGACCGCCGAAAAGAAACCACCTCAGACTAAAGTTTACCTGTGCGTAAGCTAATAGACTTCATTTTGCTTATACTTCTTATGTAAAAGTGGCTTTTACCTTGCTCACATGGGTGCGTATGGACAAACAGATAGATAGGTACACAAACACACACACACACACACACACGCACGCACGCACGCACGCACACAACACACTTTTACGAAAACAATTTTAGTAAACCAGGCATACACTTGGTTTAAAAAATCACCAAAACTCAAAATTTCATCTACCTGCCAGCCAGCCTGACTGCCAGCTCACCCATCTGCCTGACTGACAACAGTTGCAAGGCTGGAGGCCAAACGAAGTAACGCATAGCCCCCGTTTTATACCACAATAACAAACTCACCAGTGGCATGTGACTTTTTGGGGTTTTGGCGAGTGTGTGCCCTCTCGCCTTCCCTTTCCTTTTATCTTTAATCAGGATGTTCATCCTGTTCTTCATTTAATGAAACCAATTTACTATACAGCGGAACCTCGATTATCCAAACTAATTGGGGGAAGGGTGTTCATATAATCAAATAGTACGTAAAATTGAAGTTATACATATGAATACAGAACTTTGCTCAACTATTTCAATAAAGACTAAATATCCTAATTGAGCAGTCGATTGGTGTTTGGATAATTAAACGTTCAGTTAATCAGTGCTCAGATAATCAAGGTTCCACTACACTACAATATGTGCTCAGTGCTGTATGTATGTGTCTCATCACTCAACAACTCCTTAGTATTGTAGATCCAATCTTCAATCTCTAGCAGCTTTTTATTTGTACCATTAGCATCACTATCAGCTCACTATTCATAATCTTACTCGCAGCGGGCATTAAAAAGAATACTTCCAACTTGCACATCTTCTATCAAGGACACCTCACTCAACACCTCAGATATAGTATGTTATCACTTTGACTTGCACGATGCATATATTCTCACTCACTCATTGCTTCCCTCCAACTTGCTCACATTTGTTCACGTGATAGAGGGCATTAAATGGTATTTCAACTTTTGTTTGTCTAATGATGTTATATATTTATAGCAAAATGACATGATTTTCATATCAAAAGCTACAGGGCAGCGTTGTGAGAAATCGTTGCGTTAGATCACGTGAGTTACAACATTTACTGACAATGGGGCCACGGTAGGGCACAGGCCTATGCCACTGGTTTGTAGCTGAGCACTGGGTAACTTTTTTATAACAAGTGGCTGACCTCCCCACAGGGTGACTTATTTGTAGCTGGACTCTCTACAGCGTGACTTGTTTGTGACTGAACTCCCACAGGGTGACTTGTTTGCGGTTGAATTCTCTACAGGGTGACTTGCCTACATGGTGATATGTTTTAACTGAATTATCTACAGGGTGATTTGTTTGTGGCTTAACACTCTACTGGGTAACTTGATTGTAGCTGAACTCTACAGTGTGACTTGTTTGCAGCTAAGCCTTCCACAGAGTGATTGTTTGTAACCGAAATATCTACAGGGTGACTTGTTTGCAACTGAACTCTCTCTAGGGTAACTTTTAAAAGCTGAACTCAACACAGGTGACTTTTTTAAAGCTGAACTCTCTACAGGGTAACTTGATTCTAGCATTCATAACTATGCATGCCCACACTAATGTAAGAAAGAAAAAAAAAACTGTTATCAAACTGTTAGTGAACCATTTTATCCTTCTCTGTCATTTTCTAGGAACAAACTTTTATGTAATGACTTAGGTATCAGGCTTATTTTGAGTCTAAACACCAACAATTTGATTGACAATAAACAATCAATGCAAGCAAATTCAACTTTATCAAGTCGGATTAATATTATCTGAATACCTAAGTTGGGATAAACATTACAAACACATCACTGCTCATACATACAAAATGCTTGGACTAATTCGCCGTACTTTTGTCCTCATCCATTCACTTTCTACATTGGTTAGACTGTATGCATCATTGGTAAGATCACAGTTACTCTAATGTATGCAAGTTTGGCGTCCTCACTTAATGAAAGACATTTTAAACCTTGAAAGAATTCAACGTCGTGCCACTAAATACATCTTGAATGATTACACTAGTTGTTACAAAGACCGTTTGATAAATCTGAGGCTCCTTCCTTTAATGTACATATTTGAACTTCAAGACATACTGTTTGCTATTAAATCTATCAAATCACCAACTAATCAGTACAAAATCAATAACTACATCACTTTCAACTCTACCAATACTAGATCAGGCTCCAGCAACAAACTCTTGTTACCTCAACATCTTAACAACATATCGCGACATTCTTATTTACATCGTTTACCATCCCTGTGGAATGCCATACCAATTCTAGACCTAAACATGTCAGTTTGTTTGCTGAAATCTAAACTGAAATCATATCTGTGGGACCATTTCCTGACTAACTTTAATGAGAACAATAACTGCACTCTACATTACTTGTGTCCATGCTCTAGAAGTCACCAAACTAAACCTCCAACTACCAATTTGAATCACTTATAATCTTAACTATGTAACTATGTAATTACTTAAGTAGTTAGTATTAATTGTATGTATTCTATGGCTGTTGGTTGCTACCAACAGACCTCTGGTTTTTTTTTTTTACACACTATAAAGCCTAAATAAACAAATAAAACAAATACTTATACAGTTATGTAGCTGACCACTTACATAAACATATAGCTACCACTAGCCTTTTCATAACAATGTGAATACAGTATATATGTGTACACACACATGTGCAAGAAAATAACCTTACCATACACTGAAATCTTATCTACATGTAGCTTAAGAGAACGATCAATTACACCACCATGTGTTTGAGGTCCTGATATGAACTCCAATGACTCTACCAAATCTTTGTCAGTTGCAGGTGATTCCACATGATACTTGTATTTGCGAACTTCAGAATTTTTGTTTAAGACACACATGGGGATTTTAATAGAATAGTGAAATTCAAGATATTCACCACCATTTCTATAAAATCAATATAAAACTAATCACCACAATATAAAAACACACACATAAATATGTAAAAAGAAGCCTTACAGCTTTTCCAAACTTAAAAATTCAATAGCATGGGTGTATTTAGGCCAAAAACTATATATCTTGCTGAATACCCCAAATCATATTGAATAGAATGGTACAAGTCCCAACTCTGTAGTACGTTGGGACATTCATGAGAACAAATTGTGACTAGAATTCTTTCCAGTGACTGCTTACAGTGTATTGCTTACAGTGTATGTATAAACCAGATGGCTATGCAATAACTCAAATTATCTTTTTTGTCCCCAGCCTGTTTCAGCACCAAACAGAGAACAACACCTGACAACCAAGCCCATCAACGTGTTTCAGGCAAGAGAACAACTTACAGTAGTGATGGCAGATCAAATGAACAGGACAAACCTGTCATGCATTCAATTGGTCAACCTGCCAATATTTTCCAAATTTCAGCTTGATAGGAGCACGCGTTTGTAATTTATGGCAGATTTTGCAAAGTGTGCAAAAAGTAGTGGAAGGAAAAAAACCAAGAAAAATTTGGCTGCTAATATCTAAGAAATAACCGGGGCAATTTTCTTCAAATTTCTTATGTAGACTCCCCTACTACGTGGGCACTTGTGTAGCAATTTGGTTCGAATCAGATAAGAGATCACAGAGCTACATATGAGTGAAAATCATATTTTCTTTCTTCCTGTTAATATATTCATGGTGTGGCGTACCGGCTTATTGGGCCTCACGACACACTACCACGTCTTGATCAAACAATTATTGCAATAACAATAATTTTTTGATATATTACTAGAGTTGTACTGATAATTGGATCAGTAATTGGTAGAGGCCAATAATTAGCTGTTTTTACCATAATTGGAAATTGGTTGTAATGGGCTGTGGCCAGCAGATTATTAGTCTATTCAGCTTCAGCAGCTGCAGTACCACTGGAGGGCCGGTTTCAAAGGCTCTGGTATGTACTTGGGTAATTTGTTTATGTTTTGTGGTAACCACAAAGATAATAGTGATGGTTCAGGCCCTAGCCCACTTGTCTGACTAGCAACTTTGATTGAGATAAGTGTACAATTTCACAGAATTGGCTTTACTAGCTCTACTTTTAATGGAGTGAGCGCAAGTATAATTGTAGAGACCTACAATCGGGTATCGGTTAACTATCGGTAAAACAGGGTAACAATATATCGGATATCGGTTTTCCCTAAAAAGTGAGAATCGGTACAACTCTATATCATAGGGGGGGGGGGGGGGGGGGGCTAGGGGGCTGAAGCCCCTCTCAGAAAGATATCATGCGAAATTATCCTTCTTGGAGTGGGGCTGAAAACCGTGATCAAGATCGAGATACTCTAACAGAGCAGTCACTCTAATAAAGCAATCATAGTATTAGAGCAGTGTGCAGCGAGCTATGTAAGGATTTTATGTAGTTTATCGGTATAATTCGTAGTTGGTAAGGTGGGCAGCTATTGTCAGTTGGTTGTGACCTTTTTTTTTTTTTGGTCTCACTTTACCAAACCAGAGACAATGTAGATCATTTCCATAAGTCTGGGTCAGCTCAGTCCCCCTTCATATCAACTCCTTCCTCTGCCCTTGCTCTATATATTACCAGCACTATTGTCCAGTAGGGCGTTAAATACCAAATGTGCAATGTTAGCAATCAAAATGTAGTGTCAGCATAATATTCATGCAATCTGAAATGAAGCCATATACATCAAAGTACCTATAGTCTTTTACCCAGTTATAACCCAGCAGTGGTAGATATTAACAACTCTCCAAGATATGAGGTCATATACATCAAAGGATCAACTTAGATATAAGCCAGTTAAGTATATCAGAGTAGTCATAGAATATCTACACTCATCCTCGGCTTCACCTCAGACTCTGTCAATTACTAAGGGAGATATTTTACTCCTCTGAGTTATAAAGTATAACTTACCATACAGTTTATTCACAAGCATGCCATGGAATAAGTAGTAGCCTTCGTTGGTCATAGGTTGGTTCAACACATGGTGTATGCAGCTACCTATATGGTATGCAACTGGGTGTATAGGATTACTTGTTGTCACATTCAGTAGTTTCCTAACTCTTCATCATAAACATTCAATGAAACATCTATGTTTTATGTGTGTGCATAGGTAGCTATGGGTGACAGTAGATCTTCACTGCTTTGTGAGTGCTGTCTGTCATTCTTGTACTATACATATGTTCTAGCATTGAAACCAGGTCAGGTGATCCGGATCAACCGGGTCACATTATGTCTGGGTCATCCGGGTTTGACCTACTTTACAAATTATCTGGGCCTGATCTGTATTGGATCGCATGTGAAGCAAATTAATTAGTCAGATGATATAAACATGCCATAGTCAGTCCCAGTGCAACCCAGCTTCTTTCATGAGCCACGCCCACTTACCGGGATCATTGTCTGTAGCCATGTATACAATCATGCCCATTTATCCGAAGTCTGTAGATATGCATGAATCCATGCCCATAACTGCCTGCAGGCATATTTGGAGCCATGCCCACTAATCAATTGTTACTGACCGAGACATGGTCTAGTCTTGTGATGGGCAAACCTTTTTCATGAGCCATGCCCAATTTAACATCAGGAATGTGCCGTACTGTATTCACAGTGTTTTCGGTATACACAAAGCCACACCCACTTCCAGGAAATGCATATTTACATCTGCTAACTTATATAGAACCATGCCCACTGACTAGTATTGCTATTTACCTGCTTAGTTTTTATCTAGCTACCCTTGTACTTAACGTGCTAGTTGAGAACTCATAATGTCGTACGTAGCTCTTAGTGCATGCATCAGTTATAATTAATTTGGGTCACATGTGGGTCAGATCTAGGTCTGAGCCAGATTGCTATTCAGGTCAGCTAGTCATCCAGGACAGCAATGGGACCGGTTTCAACACTGGTAGCTCATTGATGAAAATAGGCCTTTGCTAAAACTTCTAGCAGGTTTTAGGAAGTACTTTCACAGCCACTGCTGCTGCCTTCTGGTAGAGAAAGGATGGCTTAAGATCACTGGTACACTAAATTCTGAAATCTCATTTCTTAGTGTTCTGCATCCATTACAGTAGGTTTGTTGGTGAAGCTATCTACCATGAAGTAAGAATAAGGATGAGAGTTACTGTTTTGTGGGAGCTTACATTTAGCAACATTAAACATTAAAAGCCAAATACTGGACCACTGTATTAGGCATCTAAGTAACTTTGCATCCTTAAATGTGACTCACTGGGTGAAAACTCGACTTGTTTGTATAATTCTGTTTTAGAGATAAATGCCATTGAAATACATTGGGTAAAAACATGTGCTACATAAATAATTTAATGCAACATTTTAATTGCTTCTAAAGGAACACTCTAATTGAAGAATCTAATATGGCATTGGATTCGCCTTTTCATGGAGAGTACAAATATCTTTGTTCGTTTCTGTAAATGTGAGTTACATGTGCTTGTTTACGTTGTGATAAAATGTAACTTTATCGTTGCCATTTTTAAGCTTCAACAGCCTTCTTGCTTGATAGCATGGGTGTATTTAAGGCAAAAACTCTACCTTGATGAATGCCCCCATTTCATGGTGAATAGAATGACACAAGTCCCAAACTCTGTAGCCCATTGCACTTGAGAAACAAGCGTCTGTAAATTTTTTTCCATATAGGCACAGTACAAATTGACTGTTTTCTTCTTGTCTATTGCTATATGTAACTCCAAAAGCACTTATCAGAAAAGGCTGATACTTTAACAGTCCATTGGTTTTTCTCTCTAGACAACAAAAATTTCATAAAATGAAGTTTGAGGAATATGCAAATAAGTTGGTTTTCTCTCAGCAGGTTACAAATCATCAAAAAACATTTAATAACAGAATAGATTTTAGTATCATCAGCAAACATTCTTAAATTACCTTGAATCAGATCAGGGATGTAAGCTATAACTATTGAACTTAAACAGTATAACAATTCATAGAGTGTATAATATTTACTGTACAAATAGCATAAGTATAATTAGTTGCCATGCCCTCAGGCCTGCTACACATAGCCTCTTGTGAGTAACCCACAAGTTCTATAATGTTCGAGATATGTATGTGACTAAGTCACAAAGTAAACCCCAACTGTGCTAACCTCAGAAGCTATACGCGGATAAAATGGTTGGAAACTTATCTGTTAGCCATTTCTACATTGGATTCCCTGGAAGCAGTGTTTATTCTAGGATTTCTCCTTTGGGGGGGGGGGGGGGGGGAATCAGGAATTTGGGGGGTGAAAAGGTGAAATCTGCTATCTAGTTGTCCAAGTTCACAACTATGTTAAACACTTGAAATAGTTGCCAAATACTAGTTAGTCATTTAACGCTGTGTCATGAGTGTTGATTTAGATGTTTGTGATTGGGTGAAGCCAGATTGTATGATCAGGCTTTCTGAGATTAAATCCGGTGGGTATTTGTGGTGACTATGTATGCCATTTTAAAAGTAGAATTTTTTACAAATTACACATTCTGAGATTGAATTTAAGGACAATTTTCTGAGTTAAGCATGTTAGTTGGAAAAATCTGGGTAGACTTGGGCTCTCAGATATTGAATAGCCATCACTTGCATGAAATTTAGTTAGTTGTATATGTACCCTAGCAGATTTTTAAAAATTAATTGATCTGATACTGAATCTGATAACATTTTAAGGTTGCATTTGCAATTTTTAAACTGGAAAAAATTTTTAAATATTAACCACTCTGAGAATGAATCTGAGAGCATGTTTGGTGTGCCGTTTTAAAAACAAGCTTAACCTATAAGTATAGTGTAGTAGTCACTCACAATTTTAGGGGGTGAGTCTGAGATTTTAAGGGGGGAAAGTTCCCCCCCTACAGCCCTAGAATAAACACTGCCTGGAAGGTAAGTAATTGGTATAAAAAGTGTGAAAATTTGGTACATATACGTAGCTTCAACCATTGGCAAGCTACAACACACTAAATACTTAAAGCCAGCATTTCTCGATACTATTAAATAAGTGATTAGACCGGTTTTCGCAGATTGGGCCACAAATATAAAATCTTGCAAGAAAAAATTTCCTAGCACTAATATCATCATGTCCAACCTCCTCTGGTTTAACTTCTAAGTGTGGTCAGGCCTACTGGCAGGTAAATCGAATACTGCATTTGGATGATTTTAAAAAAAATTGAATATTGATGCTTCCATGAATTCTTTGTTATTGTTAATGCTACAAAGATTCAGCATTCATTTATACTAAGACTACAGTACCACCTAAACAAAACATCGGGATGTGAACATGCTTACTCCTCGAAAGTTTAAGCATTCGAAACTATGCAACTCAGAACCAAAAATTAGTTTAATGGCATGTAGTATAGTAGGTATATAGAATCGTTTATTAATATACTTTATGGGCAGCAGAAATTATTGGGTGGGTCATGCTTAACCGGGCTTGCATCGTAAAACTGGTGTTTAATTATTTGTAGAAATCATTTGCCTATATATATTTACACAGTTTGTAATGTTGCACATGTAACAAAAGGACGAGATACAATGAAAGTGGCATGGTCTACAATATCCAAATAACAACATTTGTTTGTTGTACATTTTTTTTTTACTTCTGTGCAGAATTTGGTGTGATTATCACACAATGCACAAATGTTGTTCTATGCCACTCTACCACAATTACTACACAACATAATGTATGGGCAAATAGCAAACCTTTTGCCTTTTAGAAGCATTGGACCATGACAGCTATCAAATGTTCCCAGTTCTTTAGCAGCAAATCGTAAGTACACCTTTGATGACTTATCCAAGTGCCATTGTTCAATGGACAGAAGACAGTAAAAATCAACTGTGACAAAGTCATTTTGTTCAGTTTCTGGTGGGAAATACAAGAGTGCTTCCTTTTTACTGTTATCAAAAGTGCCCAGTTGCTTCCTTAAGCCTCTAAACCACTCAAGTTTGTTACTGCATGCCTCCTGAACAAACAAAAAAAAACAACACAAAAAACAAACAAACAATAAAACAAATTGTCCATATAACCATATGTATGTCTGCAAAATTATCATCACATTAATATGTGTGTATTATGTATGCGCATAATCAATGGTAGATCTTGCATGAGGCCCTTTGGGTACGTAAATGTCCTTTGCTTGTGGCAGCGGCATGTGCCTGAAATTGTAGTCCTGACAATGCTTGCAGTCTGGGCTTTGCTCTTCTATCATCTACATGAGGCCTCCATGAGATACTCTAGTAAAGCAATTGCCCCTCTAATATGTACAACAGTCATGTGTTCGATACTCAAATAGAACAGTCATATGTGTAATGTAGTCTTTATCATAGCTTAGCCATAACAAAATAAAATATATAAACTAGCGTATTTAATTTAAATATTAAGTAGGGATACAAGTATAAAATAGTGAAACAAGAGTTGTCTATGAATGATAGCTAGTTCTGTGGGAAAATCCCTACTTTCACATTAAACAAATAATTTTTATGACATGCTGACATAGGGATTTCCCACAGAGCTACACATGTTATAATACCATCATTCATATATCTTGTTCCACTGCTTTTTATTGCCTACATAATTTTAAATATACATATATGGAAGTTTAATCTCATTAAAGCAACCAAGAAATCAACACACCATGCATTGAGACTAACTCTACTGATATGCAATTTGCAACAGTTTTTGGTCACACTCAATATTCCAATAAAATATAAAAGTTTCATACTTTCAAATGAGGTAAGGATTTAACTTTCTAAATGAGCTTGTATGTAATACCATGTCGAGACATATGATTCTGAACTATATTTGTGACCAGATCTGCAAAAGGGGTCTTACAGCTTTTCCAAATAAATAAGACTTTGACTACTCATATCTCCTTACGCTTTTGACCTATCACCTTCATATTACAGTAAACAATGGTGGTATGTTAGGGGTATACTGGGACCAAATTGCAGGGTAGTACCATATTCATAAGTCAAGATATGGGTTGCCACATACATGCAATTGGAAAGGCTATAAGACCCCTTTTCGCAGATCCAGTCACATTTATGCCATTATACATTAAACAAACCATAGCTTTTGCCAGCTTTTTGTCCTTCATCAAGATATCAATCAGTGCTTGACAGCGCAATAGAAAAATATAGAATCCTGTGGTTTCAGGCAAATCATAAATAAGACATCGAAGGCTTGTGCCAACATCATGTAACTTTGATAGCAATGTTCTGTCTTTAGTTTGAACAAGGGCTTCAGAAATCCTGATAAAACTTACAAACTGATTGTAGTCTGCAAAAAAAAAATATTTTTACATAAATAATTTATAGGTACAGTACTCCATTGATTATCCAACCCCCCTGGGCCCCTGGGACCACTACAAGCTCAGATAATCAAAAAGTTTGGATAATCAAAGCCCATTCATTTATATGCAGAGCTCTGTTAAAATAACATACATCTTTGACAAAATACTCTAATAAAGCAGTCATTTCTACTGTTTGGTTAAGAAAGTGTTCGAATAATAGAGGGAACACTGTATACAACTATGTGTGTGTGCATACATAGAAATTTACCAAAAGCCCAGCTGTACTAAAAGGGGAGCAGTTGTCAACATGATTAATATCAGTGAAATTAGATAATAATGAAATACTAATAAGCTAGTAAGATTTGTGCAAACACTTTTCTTACAAGAATGTAGATATATGCCATGAAATTACATCCTTTGCCTCATGCAGTCATTACACTTATAACTTCACACATGCGTGGAAGAATTCTTCTAGTGGCGCCACTCACTTTTCTGCATGGGTAAAGGCACAATCATGCCTGGGCAAAGGCATAGCCATGTATTGGCAAAGGTAGAGCCACATGTGGGCAAAGGTTCAGTCATGCATGGGTAAAGGTAGAAGAAAAGGCAGAACTATGCGGTGGTGATGAAATTTCCAATGCAGCATGGAAATTTTATCACCCACGCTATGTGTCATTGGCATGGTTGTTAGGCCTGTTATGCATTTAAGTGTAGTGCAAAACATAGCAATTACATAGCTACGTATGTATTACGTATGGTTAAAACTTTTAACGTGTTCTTTTAATGCAAAGCTGTAACAGTACCAGTTTAACAACATCTCAAGGCTCCATAAAGCTCTCTGTAATATGCACAATAGTGACAATCTACTTTAAAAGCTTTCTTCATGCAGTAATGCAATCACAGTTACCAGACACGAGGTCAGAGTTCATACAATTAAAGTTCACTTATTGCATATATAAGTACCAGAGAACGGAGATTGAAGCTTGTGTATAACCCACATTGATGCCACTATGCAGTATTAACTCATATGAATAGCCACCTGTTACTGTACCAAATCAAGCAGTAGTTCACATTTGTGTACGTAGCTAGAGTAGCTATCATTTTCTTGTGACTCTAATTTAGTCAGTAGAAAAATTCATTAAAAGTTTGCCTAACAGTTGGCTTCCACTTAATTCGGTTACAGTCTAGTTATAATGATAAATTATACTATAGTGAAAAAGGAAAGCCGCAGCTTGACGAGTTGAAGTCTCCATTACCACACTTGGCCTGTGATGACACTGATGAAGAAAGGGAGCTACAAAGCGTAGCTCTCACCCTATAGCTTAAGAAATAATAACAACAGGGTTAACATATACACCTACTTAAACTTATAGATTAATATCATCTGTAGAAACTTTGCTTGAGATCAAGGAATTCCAAAGGAACATGTGTGGCCATTTTTGTAATATGTAAACACAATGTGTCGTTGAGCTGCCATGCATGTCATGTTGTTAAGTGGCACAATGTGGCTGTGTGATACATGCATAGTTTGTGTGTGTGTGTGGCACACTCAGCGTGGCTACATGGCACCACACATAACCACTTGTGTTATTATGAAGTCCACCAGAAATCCACTTCTAGAAAACAGCATGGTACCTGGTAATTTCAATTACAGGTAACTAAAATTGCTATGAAAACAAAAGAAGCAAGAGTTGAACAAATCAGTCATATCAACCTAACACTTCAAAGTTGTAACCCACAGATTTCTATTCAGACTCCATGGCCAAATACCTTATAGTATGTGATGGCGATGTGATTAATATCTATACAAACACAGCCAAGCTGTGAAAAGGGGTGTGGCCCCCAAAAATCCATAGTGAAAAAAGATGCGAACTTCAAGGTGGCAGCCAAGAAATGAATGTGATGGTAGGTTAATGACAAAGATTTCAAAGACAACAACTCAGGCGAATTTGTGTTCGGCATTAAATTCACCAGAATTTTGATTATTAAAATTTTTGCCATTAACCTACATGCCATCAAAGTCATATCTTGGCTGCAACCTTGGATTGCACCTCTTTTTCACCGTGGCTTTATTGAGGCCGCACTCTTTTTTCATAGCTTGTTGTTTTTGTATAGATATCACTTCTTCTTGTATTTGAATACTCCAAAGCTGGCCAGCTTTAGAGTTTCCTTTACTTGTTTTTAATTTTGTTAAAAATGCATCATTATAAAAAATATCCAGAGAATCAGTTCAGCTTTTGCTCCTTTCTGCAGTAGAGAAAAAGACAATACTGTATGAAAATTATCATATGTCGTGTCTCCTATAGCTAGGTAGATTAGCTTGTAGCAGAAATCTCTACAAACTTACTACAGAGTGACTTTTAATGTAGCTGGACTCTCTTCAGAATGGCTAATTGTAGCTGAATTATCTACAAGGTGACTTGGTCGTAGCTGAATGCTCTATAATAGGAGGGACTTGGTCATAGCAGAATGCTTTGGGTTTTTTTTTGTAACACTTTTCACAAGGTTTGCTTGTAGCTGATACGTATCTATACAGGGTGACTTGTTTGTAGTTGCACTCTCTACACAATGACTTATTTGTAACTGCATGAATACTATGCTGGTATTGGGTGACTTTTTGTAGCTGAACCCACTACATGGTGACTTGTTTATTATCCACAGGGTGATTTGTTTGTAGCTGAACTCTCTACTGGAGCACATTTTGTAGTTCTACAGGTGACTTGTTTGTGACTGAACTTTCCACAGGTTATTCATAGCTGATCTCTCCACAGTGTGATTTGTTCATAGCAGGATTCAGTACATGATGACTGTTTGTAGCTGAGCTCCACAGGCTTGTTTTTGGCTGAGCCTTCCACAGAATGATTGTTTGTAGTTGAAATCTCTGCAGGGTGACTTGCTCATAGTTGAACTCTCTACATGGTGATCTTGATTATAGCTAAATGTTCTAATAGAGTGACTTATTACATAGCTGAATGTTCTATTAGGGTGACTGCACTATTAGAGTATCTTGATTGTACATTTGTTACACCTGTTGACTTTCATAATGTAATTCATAATCTGATTCCTTGTAAACTACTAAAAGATCGTTCTGAAATAATTAATCTACTTCTCTAACTGTTTTCAGCTGATTCCGTTAGCTAGTTTGCCTGGTAGGCATGGCAAGCAATATTTTTTTATTAACAAAACTCAATCGTGAACTTTTAAACATAGTTCGCATATTTTGTTATAACTCCATGACTGCTGGTGAGATTTCTTTTAAATTACAAAAGTTCTGCACTATGACAGTTTCTCCACGCACAGACTGATTTTCAAGTTATTCTGTTAAGCGGTTTACCCTATAAGCATGACAATAAATCGCCTTTGGATTTTAGAAAAATTACGCATAGCTTAATTTTTCTTTGCCTGATCTGTACCAAAATTAGACTGTAAATGAGCTGTATGCTCTTACTGCACTCCAAATTTTGTTAGTAAATCAACCAAAGTACGTGCGAGTTTTTAAAATTTTTCTAAAGTGTGTGAAAAGAAGAAGACTAAGAGAAAATACAAAGAAAATAAAACGACTTTTGAAGGCACATATCTCAGTGACGGATGGGCGGTTTCTCCTCAAATTTGGAATGGGAGGTGCCTTACCCAGGGGGAGTTTAAACAGCAAAAATGGTTAATTTCTGTCCAGCCATTATCGAGTGACAGATGTGTGAATATGGCATTTTCTTGGTTCCTGTAAAATACACACTTGTCTGTCATGTGCCTGCACTGGCCACACAACACACATTTTTATTGTAAACACTATTTACAATTCACTTAATGTGCATGCTTATATACATGGGATTTCATTATTTGCATAGCATTCACTTGGTTATTAAAGTTATGGGACACCTGCTGCATAATTAATAGCACAAGTACAAATATATATTACATCATGTGTGCATCAACTACAACTTGTGGTGTCATCATGCTTTCTTGTGAATTGTAAAGAAGTTGGCATAATCATGTTGGAAAGTAAACAAACAAGATGAAGAAAGTTTTAGATATACTGATGGACATTTAATCCATTTAATCCCTATTGGGATTAAATGTCTACTAGTATACAGTACAGTCCATTTATAGCTTCACACATGTGTGACATTTTTGGTGTGGTGCCACGCAACTTTTCCTGTGGCAAAAGCAAAATTTACGCATGGGACTGGTCATTGCCATGCCGTGGCACAAGGCATTACCACACGTGGAAAAAGATTGCCACTCCGTGACAATGCAATGCGTGGAGTCCTCTGATTACTACGCTTGGAACCATTGCCACACGTGGATAATATTAGCTAATGCCCTTCTTAAGTTTTGTCTTTCTAATACTATTTAATAAGTTTGTAAACATTTGGAAAGTGCATAGCAGCAGTACTGAATGGCACAATCAATCGATTGCAAATGGGCATGTCTACTATACTGCAATCATACATTGGTAAACACCAACTAATAGCTAAAAGACG
The DNA here is from genome assembly GCF_963678975.1 of Dysidea avara. Taxonomy (NCBI): domain Eukaryota; kingdom Metazoa; phylum Porifera; class Demospongiae; order Dictyoceratida; family Dysideidae; genus Dysidea; species Dysidea avara. Next base: position 38,204,372 of record NC_089272.1, read on the forward strand.
TTTTTCATGCATTATCTATCACTTTATAAGGTGTTCTAAGGCTACAACTATGGTAGCAAGCTAAACTTCGATGGTTCAAAAGTAGGCGTGGCACACAAGGATTGATTGCGAAGAGACGAACATCAATACTTGTATAATTCGAAGTTTACTTAACCTTCAAACCCACAAAACATTCAAAGCTTCGTCCCAGCCCTATAGTACAGCACTGCATATGTAACTACTGTAGAGTTTGTAGTTCATACACACACACGTGGTTGACAGTCACGTGTGGCGTAAGGACGATGTGTGGCAGCCAGTGATGGTTATGCATAGTACACCACTTGGTGTGGGCCATGCAACAATGTTTCGTGGCAAGTGTCATGGTGCTGCATGGCGCCACGCCAAAAATTCCACGTGTGTGTAAAGTTATAGATGGACTGTACTGTATCTGTAGGTGTAGGCAACCTCCCTTGTTTCACTACTTTTTATGGCTATGATCCTTAATCACTAAAAATTCCTAAACTTTGTATAAGACAAGTAAAATAAAATATACAAGTACATGAACTGTTAGAAAAGTACCTCTGCAATCCACGCATACCAAAAGAAAGAAATGGTGCTGCGCACCCCAGGTTATATCAATAATATTGTCTGAAGTGAAGTATTCATTACACTTCGTTGTCAGTTACGTTCAACCCATTACACAGCAGTACGAATCAAGAACTGTTCAAAGCAATCAAAATAGCCACTATGAAAAATATGGACAATTTCCGTTTTGAAGGAAAGCCATCACGTACTACCACCAAATCGACACTTTTCACTGTTAGCAAAGATCAATGAAACACAAAGGAGAACACTGGTAAGTCCATGAAGAATGCATTGTACGTACTGCGGTATGCCAAAAGGCACCTCTCAGGCTGAAGCGACATTGAACAGTGAAAAAATCAAGCCCGTAGCCTTAGCCATTATCGAGTTATGCTAGTCTGAAGAAATCAATCAGTTAGGCAGTCAGTAAATAAATATGACCAGATTTTACAAAACCGATCCAAATCACACATCAGGCAAAATCAAACTAACACCACCAGTGGATAGCTACACTATCGTACTACTAGTTTTGACCTTCAGTACTACTCAAACTACTCGAGGCTGGTTTTAACAGACGTCTTTTCTGGGTGGTGTGGAGTGCTCAAATGGTGGTTTCAGGCCTTGTGAAGGATCTGGCTTGGCAAGAATCAGTGGTTTACTGGTGGACAGCCTTATAATGTTGGCCAGACGTTTTCTCTGTTGATTTTGCTACATATCAGCCACTAAGGAGCCAGCATAGCCCTGTAATCTCGTGTCTGGACTCCACTCGTGGTCTGCCTCCATTCTGAGGTCTATCTCTTGCCCTCCCCACCACCCCTTTGTGAGCACTCGTGATACCACTTTGTTCATCCAACTGCTCAGATTTTCTATCTTATTTGGCGGGAAACTCTACAAGCAGCCACAAGTACTGGACGTGGCCTGAAATGTAACAGATTGATACATCTTTTGTGTAAGTTTCATACGCGTGCTTGCTATCCTTGGAGAGTTATGCTGGCTTCAATTCTTTAAAACCGTTTATCTCGAAACTTCTAATGTGCGATTTGGATCGTTTTTCCAAAAACCAGTCACAGCAAATTGTTGAAAGCGTTTTGAGTCGATCTGAAAGCTTGTTTGGGCTTAGTTTTACCTAACCAATAGTGCCTCATCATCGTGTGGGAAAATTGAGGCTGGGTTTTGGGTGATGTTATTTTGTGGGCCACACCTACTCCTTTTTTTGTCCCTACTATACAGTACTATCAGACTGTATGATAAATAAACTACAAGTCGTGATGATGTTGTTGTACTTTCTTGTGACCTGCAGAGAAGTTGATATTACTAATGAACAAGATAAATTAGCAGATATTTTACATGGATTAGCAATTGAATTGTTCTATAATGTAGTTTGCAGCAGAAATTCAGTACATAAAGGTAAGCACAAAGAAACGAAAACCATCAGTGTACTTTACTTCTACACCAGATGACCTACAATCAAGGAATAAATGACACCCACTATTCTGCTCATCCAGTAAATCTTCATCGTCAGTCCATTAGTTGGGTCCCCGTATTGGCTGGCAAGAAATGATCAATTCAGGAAGAATGGCACAAAAATAAAACCATCTCAACTTGGGTTCAAGCACAATTCTTTGTTATACTGGATCCTCTTGCCATGAATGCCCTTGGAATAAATAAAAAATATCACACCATTTCCTGCCAGCATAAAAATATGGCGAACTGCATGTGATAATAATACTTATTGGTAAATTTAAGCCTTCCTTCTTCTCCCAACAGGTATAGTGTTTGTGGTCAACTACCCAGTGCAGGGCAAGTCCTTATAACTGAAAGCATTCTTAATCTCTACCAAGCCTTGTGGTGGATCCTTGACCTAAGCGACTGGTGTTGCAGTTAACCATGGGTAAATGGGTGATATATGTAAATTACTGTAGAGTATGGTTGTTAAGCATACGTATATATTAAGTGCATATTACTTGTTAAAAGCATACCCATTTCTTTTACGTACTTAATCATGGTTGATAAATGCATGTGGACGAACTTAAAGCCCCAATATGAGACAAAGCTATACAAGAGAAGAAATGCTAGAGGTTTGCTAATAGTGTATAGTGCAAAGTACAAAGCCAAAATACGTGCCTTTACTATACTTACCAAGTAAAGCGGTCTTCTGTAGTATGCTCCACATGAAGAATTTAGTGCACAAAATTTGGAGTCAAAATATTGGTATATGCAATGACTGCAATTCACAACACCTGAATCCATATTATCACAACAAGTTTCACTTATTAGGTGCATGCGCTTAACTACTATATGTTAATCACAAAATTTATTTTTACAAACTTTTAATAGACGTATGCGTCTAACAACCACACTCTACAGTAATCAACATTATTTGTCACCGAATTTTGGAAAACCGTTGATATACGCACAACAGTCCTTTTGTAATAAAACGCATTTAAAAACTATGGGTAAAAAATGCAAGCTCAAGAAAAAAAATTATGCAAGTTTTTATTGCCTCACTGGTGGGCGAATTAAGCCTCCAATGGCTGAATTCTGGGCATCATCGTGTTCACCTGCTCATAGGGAGTACAAAAATTGTCGTTTCATCTCCATACATGGAAGGATTTCAAAGTTACAGATGTTTGTTTATGTTGCAGTGACGACAGAATTTACCAACGATAATTTTTCTGTGAATGTTCCTTCTTTCTCGAACACAGAAGCATTTCTGGGGAAAACCTATATCTTAGTGGATGCACAAATTCATGGCGAACACAATGAGCCAAGATTCGATTCCGTACGCCATTGTATCAGTAAGTTATGATGGTTTATGTAAGTGCCTGTAGATTCTTTTCTCGATAGCTTCTGTACATATCAATTTTATTTGCTCGTCCAACTGTCTAGTGCTGTATTTCCAATGCTGCTTAACTTATGAAGCTGAAACTTAGGTAATCCATTCCTCTGTCCCTGTAGAGAACAAAACAAATAAAATGCATTTTGAAAATTGTCCAGATATCAACGGTTTTCTAAAATTAGGTCACATTTTGTGGTTGATGGCAGCCCCAACAGATCTACTGCTTTCAGCCATGTCACACACCATAGAAACTTTTAAGACATTTATATGTATTTTAATTTATGTATTTCATTTAATTATTGCGTGTCAGTGACGCCATTGTAGAAAACATTACAATGACTAATAGTCTTCCTAACCCCACACATGTGTTAAATGGCGCCCAACGTGGGGCCTGAGAACTTGTGCAAAAGAGAGTGATTCACCCGAAAGGAAAACTCAAATGGATGCCTGGAGACTTAGAGCAATTGAGGGTGAAGTGGAGAGGCCAGAAGGGTGTTGTAACAAAGTTTGCACAAGACGTGAGTTATTGTTAGAAATGGAACTATTACAGAAGACTCTTTACATAGATTAGAATTGATTTCAAAGACTTTGGAGGACACATGTACTCTACTACAAACCGTAGACAAATCGATCCTAGCCATATGCCCAATAGAGGACATAGAAACCAAGATTAGATAAGATCTTACCAACAAAATCACCCAGTTGAGGTTAGAGATTGGTACTGCTGTGCCAAAAGTAGAAGTGAGTGGAAGGGAAACAACAAAGGTGTGAATGTATCTTGCGAGACTAAAGAGACACATGAGTCAGAGCAGACACACAATTTGACAGCGCACAACATTACAACAGGTGTACCTGATGTTAATGAGAGTAAGCATGAGTCTTCTCCCACGGTTGTACTAATAAGGGAGAAGGCACTACCTACGTTGTAAAACCGAAGCTCCCCAACATTATTTTGCTGAGATTCATTCTGGGACAGCTTTGAGAGTGCCATGGACAATAACCCTGGACTGTCAGTCATAGATAAGTTTAAGTCGCTGCTTAAGGGGACAGTTGTAAATACAGGGATTTCCGTTGTCAGGGAAAAACTATTCAGCAGCCAAGGAGGTATATACCGAAAGAATGTTTTGGCAATCCACAAACGATTATTTCAGCACACATGGACAGTGTCCAGGCAAGAAAGCATTACACCTTCAATTGGTTTATGATAAGATCTATGCTAATGTTAGGATGCTAGAAGTCTTAGGTGTAAAAGTAGAGGAGTATGGTAGTTTCCTCATCCCTGTAATCTTGACAAAGTTGCCTAATGAAGTTCGCCTGCAAATTGCATGAGTCACTACCAGAGAGGTATGGAAGATAGAAAAATTGCTTCAAGTTGTTTACTGTGAAGTGGAGGCATGTGAACGTAGTGACACAGTTCAAGTGAATGAGAGCATTTCCAAGTCTGAGTCACAGTCTGGAACTGGGAAGAATCCTCGAGGCACTACTCCACCATTGAACAAGTTTTGGGTAGAAGATCATGTATACATTGTAAAAGAGAGCACTTTTCAGCCACCTGTGAAGTTGTGGCAGAAAAAGAGATGTCTTAAAGCGAAATGGATGCTGTTTTGTATGCCTTGCAGTGGGATATTGTACCAGGCAATGACACAATACAAGGAGATGCCACAAATGTGGTTGACAACACCATCAATTCATATGTGAACCAAGAGTATCTGACGACACCATCAATTCATATGTGAACCAAGAATATCTGATTCAAACCTGGAAACTGTAATCCACAGAAAAACACAACTACCACACAAACAGCAGCCTATAATTGAGGAGCAGTATTACTTCAGACCGCTAGTAGTTCAGCTTTGAGCAACAGTGAGAATATTACTAGATAGTGGCAGCCAGAGATCACGCATTACTCAGAAGTTGAAGAACAGGTTGGGTTTTGTTGCAATTAAGAAGGAATCTGTAAGTTTGAATATGTTTGGTAGTCAGACATTTAGTAGACAGCAATGTGATGAAACCGATAGAAAGGTTCCAAGAGGGGATTGAGCGTACAGCTCTTTATTTTCTAACTATTTGTTTACCTGACTAGAGTTGTCATACTGAGTTACCACCCAGAATTCCAGGAACTAGAGAATCAGCTGATCTACCCCATCTGAATGATTCTTTTCCCAATTTGATAATGGCACTATTGACATGCTTATTGGTTCTGATCATTATTGGAAGATTGCTTGTGATGAAATAATTCAAGGGTCTAGAGGACTGATAGCTGTGAATAGCAAGTTGGGTGGTTAATATCTAGAGTAGTGACGGGTAGAGAACTTGACAGTAATACCTACCTTCCGTGCTCACTTAGCCAAAACTATGCAAGCCCATTCTGAAGTTGGAGAACTTTCAAACAGGAGTTAACAAGATTTTGGGGAGTTTACCCTGTAGTGCAGTTTGTCCTTAAAGTGCATCAGCTACTATTTTCAGAAGGCCTGGGAACAGCAGTACAGTAGCGGTCAATAAAAAGTTCCCGTTGCATTTGTGTTTGCCTAGTGTTTTAAAAAACGCAACACAAACACAACGCAAATGCTCTGCTTAGAGAAGGTTTCCAAGAACGCAAACGGAACACAAATGCTTCACTAACAAAAAGGAGTAAACGGTGGTAAACACCTCCATCAAACTACAACAGTACAATGTAGGCTAACAGCTGTTGTCTATACGATTTAGATTATAGTCGAAGGTTATTATAATTATTGTTATAACTTAGCTGTAATCTGCCTAATGGCAAGCAAATGGTGTTTACAAACAAAAACTATGCCTAGCTTGTACCGTATCCGATGCCTATCATAGTTTATATAGTTGTTTCTAACCCATGTGTGTCTATTTCTTTTCATCCAGCTAGACAATCAACACTTACTTTGCCAGCAGCAGCGAAGGGAAGAGGAGTCACAACCAACTGGTTAACCTACCAGCCGAAGACGAAACTCTTCATTCTTATGTAGCTATAAATATTCACTTAATGTTCTAACATCAGTATGAGGAAGCTCATTTTACGTAGCCGAATAGCAGCATTGCCACAACTGACACTTCACAAAACAAAAACTGCTTACCGTTTAAAATCCCATGGTCACACCCATTTAGTGATTTGGCAGCTTGGGTTCAGACTTATGCTCTCACAGCTAACCTGACAGGTTAGCCTTTTAGTTTGTATTTCGTGTTACTCATGGCAGCTTTCATGGATATGGTCCTCATTGACGACTAACTCAACTGCTTTGTAGACTTTTGAGCCCAGTCACAGCCTGTCAGCGAATGAATCGCTTATTAAACTTCAACAAATATGCCATGCAAATTGTTTCATAATGTTTGTGTGTGTGCTTGTGGTAGTTTTCAGTCCAGTTCCTACTCGGTAGATTTTCCTGGCTGGTCACCATAGGCACTCTTGACAGAATCTAAATTACAGAAATGTACAAATGCAAAAAGATAGCTATATGATTGTTAATCTGATACATAGACCATCATGCTGCTGAATCCTGTGTCTTGTTCATTTATTACCAGCCTTCCTTCAATGCTCCGTAAACCGGTAAGCCTAAAAATGCACGAAAACTGGAATGCAGACGGAAGGAAACGAGGAATGCAAATGAAACGCTTAGCAAATACAATGCAAACGCGATGCAAATGCAAAGCAAACGCAGAGCAACCCAACGGAAATACGAACGCAACGGGAACTTTTTTTTACCGCTACTGTACTTGTATACACATTCATATGGTTTCTTGTAACTTCAGCACTTTGTCTTGCACTTTCTGCATTAAATGATGTAGTTTGATTGATTGTTGTAACTGGCAAAGAACCTTTGCTACTTGTGTCTGTGATTAGTGAAGTGTTGTACTGTAGTGATTGCCATGTCTGGGAATTATGCATTGTCTGGTTAACGGAATAGAGAGGTGTCCGCTGTTGAGGGAGTATTGATACACAGAGGTATTGGAAGTTGCATTTGGGACTCTCTGTTATAAAGAGGCTGTCCGCCATTCAGGGGTGTCCGTTTAGAGGGATTCCACTGTATATGATACTAGGAAAAACAGAATTTTCATTTTGAGCATAGGGTTTATAGAAATAAAACACAGCGGAACAAGGGAGATCACCTACAGACATCTGTAACCATTCTAGTACACATTTAATCCCTACCTCAGTTTATATGGCTGCTATTAACAAGCTATATGATCAAACTAAGGATTAAAAGTGCACTACACACAAGTCACTATTTGTAGATTCAGGTCTAGTTGACTTCCATGGCAATCCTACCTTGTAACGGCCTTGATACCTAAGTTGTGATGGAAATGATTCCTCTACAATGTCTGCTACAGGATCTTCCATAATTCCAATAGATTCAGTGACATAATCTGTATAGCCAGCCATCTTGATAACTAATCAAATACAGAGTAATCCGGATAAGTATTTATGGGAGCATGTATAAAGTTTTTGTGGTGCCTAATTGTCTGGATAGTGTAGTAGAGGCCACACACCATAGATAACCCTAACATCACTTCTGTTGCTATTAAACTGATCATATCTGGTTCACGTGGTACCTTAGAAAGCAGCATGAATAATTTTCTTTCTCTTTGATGTTGACACAGTTAATGAGATTATTTATACACTTAGAGAATTGAGGTTTGGGCTCTAAGTTTCATTTAGAGACCTGTTGTCACATAAGTCTGTTATGGTAAATTCAACAACACTTTAAAGAGTTTTCCATGTCACTAATTTAATTAGTGGTTGTATGGTTAGTGAGATTTGAGTTTTTACCTTCACCAGCCATACCAGCACTTGACCAAGATTGCTGTCAAACCGAATGAGCCAACTGCTCGATGCATATTACAGTTACCCCAACAATGTTCCACATTCACAACTAGCTAGCCATCAGTGAAACTATTGGTGTTGCCAAGTTTACAGCAAGCACATTTGTGTTCGTCTTCTTGTCAGCACTGTCGCCATTAGACCATCAACACACTTCAGCTGTGCTATAGCACCTGCTTGCAACTTTTGTCGCTTTGTGGCCAGTTGTAATAAAGTTTATCACTTCGTGGCCTGTTGTAATGAAGCTTGTCGCTTTGGCCAGTTGTAATAAGCTTGTTGCTTCGTGGCCAGTTGTAATAAAGCTTGTTGCTTTGTGGCCAGCATGTCGCTTTTTAGTATTAGCTAATAAACAAGCCTTGGAACTAAATAAAAGCTGCTAAAACAACACTAAACTAGCCACTGAGCCAGGTGGCACATGTAAATATGCTGAAAAGGACCTTAAAAGAAGTGCTGGTGACGAGCTTCTTTCTAATAGGTAATTAGGGCTCAAATGAATATTCTATTATTCGAATATTCGGAGAATATTCACATACCATTTCTGGTATTCGAATATTCGTTTCAAAGGAAATATATAACATCAGTGGTAGAGTACATGGAAATTCTTGATCCTACATACGCATATCTATGACATAAGTGATCAAATCATGTTGATTCTGAATTGTATTAAAGAAACATCTTGTACAACCACAGGGTTATTGATATCTAATCCATACCAATGCTGAAAAAGAATATTCAAATATTCGGTAGTTGTGAGTAAAGAATATTCGAATAGTAAAAACCACTATTCATTTGAGCCCTAAATAGGTTAGATACCCACTGTCGTTTTTAGTAGGTTGAAAACCTCATGCTTGCTTTGGCACTTCAGCAGGCATTAATTAGTGACCTCGGTGACCAAACTGCACCCTCGGGTTGTCAACCTACTAAAAAACTTCCAGTGGGTATCTATCATACATTGGCCTAGTCTTGTGCATTAAAACTGATTATTTAAAAATTTTAGAAAACCCCTTAAATAAGGACAGCTCCATATAAAGGACATATTTATCTCCTAAAAGGTAACTGTCTTACAGGGTTCCACTGTACCTAAATGTAAATATCTACTTCACTATTAAAGAAACTGTAACATACATCTAATGCATCACATACCATTAGTTACTTCTTTGATCCAATCAATCAGAGCAATGTTCTTAAAATACACATCATCAAAAAAAGTGCATAGCAGATGATTACTGAATACATCTTTAACAGTAACACCAAATTGCAAGAGCTTTGTGCCAGCATCTAGCGTTGCTTGATTAAGAGATGTCATAACCTAATTATGAGCATGGCAGTGTAACAGCAATTGAAAATTGCATATGTAGTATAACTCCTAAGCAATAAAATCATTCACTTTTGATAAAGTACCAAACTTGGTAACATATTTGCCTTATCTGTACCATTTCATATTAGACAGGGTGCTATTAAAATTACAAATCATTTCACACATAAGAACCCAACAAATATAACCAATACAAATGTAGGAGGAAGCCATAAATATGCCCAAAAGTAAATACAATACTTCGCATCATTATAGTATAGTCAGATCCAACAGCTGACCAAGGGAGGTTGATTAAGTTGCAATCTTAACAAGTGTGGACGGATAAGTTACACAAAGCCATAAATGTACAACGAATTTTTTTTATTGGATTTTGCCTGTGCGTTTTACACAGAGATATTGGTACCTTTAGAAGAGTAACTAAAATAGTTTATTATGATTGTATTTGTAATATTTATGGTACGTAGTCTATAAAGACATGTTTACATTCCCATGCATGGTTTCCGGACTGGCTAGAAATGGCTTTATAACCTCGTCTAAAACTTTCCAAAACTGCCCTCAGGCACATACCTCAAATCATTTAGTATACCTTACTCAACTTCCACAGAAAATATGGTCTTTTATCACAAAGTGAACAGTTTTTGCAAAATTTATTGCTTAGCCATTTACTAGCATACAAACAACAACTATTACAATATACACCAAAAGTTAATGTTTTATAATTCTAATTTTCTGCTTTACTGTGTAATCATGATCCACAGTAGTGGATGCATAATTCTAACAGAGCCCTCACCACAACCTACCTTACATGCACACATAAAACAACAACTGCAGAAAACCATAGACAAAAACCTACTTTTTCATCAAGGTCCTTCAAACCTGAAAAATCTCCTTTTAATTTTAGACGCTCTTTTAAAGTTAAGCAATAACTCAAAGCTGAATTAAGCTTTTCAAGTTGATTAAAGGCTCCTAGCAGCTGGTTGATATCTTTGGAAACATCTGAAACCCATTTGTTTGGTTCAGGAAATAATGATTTAGTTTCGGGATAACAATGATGCATTGCAACACACAACGATGTCAAGTGCTTATCGATATCCTTCTGTTTACTCAGTGGCTTTACATCAGAAACTGTGATTGACCTTTGATACAGTCCTTGTAGTAAAGACCGACAATTGACAATTGTTGGCTTCCAAACCTGCTCATATATATCACAGAAAGAAATTTTTTTTTTGTCAGGAACAGAAGCATAAAATATTTGACAATTTTCTAGCCACATCAAATCAAAGAAATCATTTCTGTGTTCTTTTCCAAAAATTGAAAAATATTCAAACATTTCTGGCTCCACATTAATGGAAAAACAAATACACTTGAGTTGACCATCTGGAGTTGCTCTGCAAATTTCATTTATCCTTTTGGTACGTAAAGAGCTTTTCAGTTCTTTAGAAACATCCTCGATTTCTAAATAATTAAAAGACACAAGTCATGCAACACCTTTAGCTGTAAATGCATATGACACCAATAAAACATTATAGTGTTGACATGTAGTATAGCAGCATACGTAAGTAGACATATTTGTGTACTATTTCATGAATGCTTGAAACTTTCCACATAAATAGTGACAATTAGATATACAGTGGAACCTCTCTATTACGGACATTTTGGGACCCAAAATTTTAGGCCACTTTTTTGCTGTAATATAGACATTTTCCTCTTTCGAGGTACAAAACGTATTAATAAAACTATGTGGGACCAAAATTTTTGTCCTTATTATAGAGGTTTTTTTCTATTGTGTCCTCAATTCAGGGAGTTTGATAAGAGAGGTTCCACTGTAGTGTCATCACAAATTTTGCCTTGGATGACATTTATGGTCATTTTTGTAAAACAACTGTTTTTGTCTTTACTCCCTTGAAGAATTAACTTATTTAAACATGGGTACCAAATTACAGGTCTTATTGAAATAAACAAATTGGTTCTCATTTGAATTACATAATTCCCAAAATCATGCTCTTTTACATAATGCTACTTTATTTACATGAAATTTACATGCCAAAGGCCATTTACATACCAAGCTCAGGTAAATTCAAAAAATTTATGGATAATATAATGATCATAACTTTGGAATGTAATCAGCTATTGACTCAAGACCTTTATGTTGGTATCATGTTTTAAGAAGTTAATTTAAAACAAGAAGAATCATATTTCTGTAAGATGATTGCTGTAAAGATTGTCAAAGGTCAAATCTGTTATGGCACTACATCTAAAAATGCATGTCATTAGGAGTACTCTCGTACTTTATAAAAATTGCACAATTTTTGGACTATGCCCCTACAACAATAATACGTATGTCTTAAATTTTGGAAAACTAATCCAAATACACTTCAGTGGTATTGTGGATGAGGATTTTAAGCCAATATCGTCTCGCCAAAAGTAAGAGAGAAATTTTGAGGAATGTAGCAGTATCACGGGTGCTTACAAGAGGGTGGGGGTGACAGGATGTGCTACACCAGGACTTAAAACTGGATGGGAACAAAGATAGAAGACTAGAAACATAATTACAGTGCTGTGCTGGCTCCCTGCTGGCTATAAAGTGCAGCACAGAAAATGTTTAGCCAAGTTAAAACCAATAGTCCAGTAGTGTCACTACTCAATGGGTGGTGTAAAATGACTTTTGCACATTATGTAATTTGGATCAATTTTGTATAAGATGTGGTCATAAAATTATTTCTTACGATCTGCACATATGCATGCATATAATAGTGCACCAAGGCATGTATTGGTCAAATGTGATATTTTACATTTTGTGTTGCAACCACACAATCAGTTATGAAAGTCATCTACAAATTTACCATGCGAGTACCTCAAGTAACCCCCCACCCTTTGAAGTGTCGGTTGCTAATGAAACTCATTTCAATCAGACGCTATTTGAATTCTACTGCATTTTGGAATTTTTCTGTCTGCTTTCTGGTATTACTTCAAATCTTTAAAACCATAGGTAGCTAAACCTCAACAAATCTGTATGAGCAAATTGTGGAATTTGTCTATAATTTACATGATACGTATATTAGAAAATGTCTGTCTTCTCCCCTCACAGATAATAGGAAACAAAACATTTATTAATACCAGTGTGTGCACAATAGGTGGGGTTAGATTTTGCAATATCATTTTAGGGTAGGAAGCAGAAGTGAAAACACAAAAAATAGGTAAAATTCTAATTACTTCACACCAGCCAGCACTTACCATAAATTACAAGAATTTCAATTAACCTTTGGTAGGGCAATCATGCATACCTGATACTTGCCCACTTCAACCAGGGGTAGCAAAAGTTCGTAACTGTAAATGCAATATCTTTGTTATATAGAATTTTGAAAAATCTTTGATGCCCTATATAAAATGTATGGTGAACCCACAAAACACCATTAGAAATCGTTAAAAATTAATTATATTTGTAGGGTAGGTTTTATTACATCCATGCATTTTGGTCCATAGATTGGGTATGTAAAAACTGTGGTAAATTTTCATTTACCCAAGTACATGCCTTGGTGCACTATATGCTACATATCAGGAGTTTCCCATTCAGTATCGTTCCAATATATAACCGGAAGAGACAATTAATAAAACGTTTCATTTAATCCTACATCATGTTGGACCTCAAAAACAGCTTCCTCACATAAACTAGATATCAAGTATTTTTAACTATGAAATGGAGATTTGTGGAAGGAAAATGAGGAAAGCTAATGGCATACAGCCTGCAATTGATACCTTGCTACTGTAGCATATACCTCGATTATGTAACTTGATCCTCAGATGCTCAATGTACTGTAATGGAGAGCAATAAAATTGGTCATGTGGCAGTTATTGATAGCCACAAAACTTCAGTAACTGCTAGATTCGTGGTTAAAAAGTAATTTATAATGCTTGACAAAAGGGTGATTTTCTCTTGATTTACAGTATGGTACTATGTTGTGTGTACGTGCACATGTACTTGGATAGCATAAACTGCACATATATGATACTTACCACTGGAAAGTGAAGAACAGTAATCCACTACAATGTTCAATTTCTGAGCATAGTCCTTCACATAATTATATTTACGAAAGGAAGCACTCATTGCAGATGAAACTGCAGTGTAACTTAGACAAAGAAAACTTTGACTTCCCGAGTTACAAGCAGTGCAAATAGCTTCTATTTCCTTTGAATGACTATGATACTTTATTAGCTCACTTACAGTTACTTGTTCAGTGATGATATTCTTGAAACACTCATCAACAGATATGAATGCATAGTATGCACATTTACTTAAGTTCATCACATCTTTTACTTGGTTAACATGGTAACCAGTCACTGTAAAAAAATAAAAAATACACATTATGCATGAAAAATGAAGTGGCCACTAAGCACACAATAAAATACAGAAGAGTAAACACAAAGATACATAAATATTTTCACGTGCACACATGTTGCTTTCCTTAGACGAAAACATTATTCATTCACTCCCATTTTTAAAAAGTACAAGTAGAGTAAAATGTAATCATGAGTGGTACAATGGAGGGGAATTCAATTAATTGAAACTGCAGCTCATCTTTTTATTACACACATTATTATTGTAGTGCAGTTGTTATTTGGTTACTATGTATGTATATTACAACTAGATTAAGTAAAGTAATTAATGCAAACCAAGTTTCTCAAGCTGGAAAGAAAACTTGCACAAAAAAATATAGAACATGTAAAGCTGTTAGGCCTTAAACCCTCAGAGAACTTTTTGGAAATGTGTGTTTACACAATATGGGCATGCATGGTGACACTAGGTGGGATACCTTAATTCTTACAGTCTCCAAATACAGATTGAGTAAAAGCGGGTACACTCGGCTACTTGGAGATGGTTAAATGAACACTGTAACAACAGTGGCTTACTTGTTATGAAGAGGTGAACAGTGACAAGTGGCATCTCTGTGGTTCAAAATTCTTGTCACGCATTTAATTTTGATTGTGGGTTTACTAATATGAGACATATATAGCTGGATAGAAAATTTAACGGCAAGTCAAATGAAAATTGTTGCAAGGTTATAGGAGCAACTACCATCGATTTTTTAAACATTTTATAAAGATATGTAAAAGGTTCACATGTTTCCTTACCAAAAAGATATTTTCACAACTAGTTTTAGCTTCACCAATTAGTATTAGGGTAAAATCCTAGGTATCATTAATCTTTGTTAAATCACACGTAAAATGACATCAATTGCGTAGCCACAGGAAAGTCGCTTCAAAAGTTACAGTACTTTGTGTAAGGCATGCATAATTATTAAGTTTATATCCAAATTTCTGGATAATGAGGGTTTAAGGGTTAAATAAACTATTGGCTTCAAGACTAAGGCAGTATATATTTATGTACAAACTTAACAATCATCATACATTGGGTAAATGGCTGTGGCTTTTGTGGTTTAACTTGTCCTATGCTTGGTGATAGCCTTATTTCATGCTAAACCTTGCGTAGTAGTGTCATGCACAAAATACCATACATGTAAGCAGACTGTACTGTACCATATCGTACGCCACTAGTTAAAGTAGTACAAAAAAAATCCACTATAGATACTGTTACTATCAGTCAAGGACATTTATTCTACTGTCTAAAACTCATAAGGTAGACTAGTATAGCATGTACTAAACGTGACTGCAATAATAGCAAGCAATGATAAGCAATGAGGAGTGTATAAACATCAATATTCATACACCTGTATAATACAGTATATATGAAATACTTACCCAACATTTTGAAAATATTAGGCCACAAATTCCAGTCAATAATTTCTTCCATAGTTATCGTTTTAGAGTCTTCAACTTGTGGATACCTTCTCAACAGCACTCTATTAAGCACTATCAAAGCCTTATTTTTATAAGCTGGCACTTTAATCATTTTCTCAATTTCTTTTAATAAATGCATAATCGTTACATTCTGCAATGAATTACAGTGTTAAAACACACACACACACACACACACACACACACACACACACACAAAGTATACGCATGTCACCTGTTGTGATAGTTGTTCCTCACTGTTCAAAAATTGATCAATTGTACAATCATAAATTAAAGGGTGTATTTGAGTTGCATCCATTGCCACTAACACAGGTAATTTTTCCTTACTCTACATATAACAATAAAACATGAAATATGAATAAATGAATAAACAATTACGTAAATATTAAATAGTATGTACATAATTGTTTATTGCAGTAATCTTACTAACTGTGTTGATTTCAGGATAGTTTACAACACCTTACGTACATAAATAAATTGCAGTTTACGACACCTTACGTACATAAATAAATTGCAAACTTGAAACAATAGTTTCACACAGAATATACATAGCAACATAACAGTTTAGCTCCTTACCAACAAACAGACAATCCTTGAAACAAACATACAACAAATACTGCATACCATACATGTTATATTTAACACTTCACCTTTGCCAATCTTTCAGCAAAAGCTGTCTTGACAATATTTTGCCAAAGTGGAAGAACAGATTCCACACACGCTGGCTGGATCATTCTGTTCCAAAACTACAAACAGGCAAAAAATATTTAAGAACTAAAAAAAAAAAAAAAAAACTGAGAAGGGACCATAGAAATAAAATGCAGAGAGAAATGGAGGAAGGCTGTAACTATACTAGCACAAATTTAATCCATACTTAAGTCATATAACTTGTCATAACTATGACTGAAGTAGAGGTACTAGCATGGTTACAGATGTAGGCAACTTCTCTTGTTTCACTCCATTTTATTTCCTAATCTTTCCTTTGTTTACTTTTTGTAATTAAAATTGATGAGTTTGACCCATGGATACCGCATCAAAGGAAAAACATGCCACTCATGATAAAATAGCAATTGCTTAGATGAACAATTTCTGGTATGAATAACAGCACAAGTGCAGAATATTTTAAGGACAGTTTCCTTTAATTGGTAGAATTGTTTTATATTCATGTAATGTAATTTTTTAAATGAAAACCGTGAACACAAGTTGGGGAATTTTTTCGTTGTAACTGGCGTCCAACGTGGGACACAAAGATTCATCTATTCAATTGAGAAGATGATAATAGACCAATACGGAGTGACATGCCTGAAGGAAAATTGGGCTTGCCTCCACAATTTCTAACCACCAGCAAAAATATTGTGGTACTGTGGAAAGCAATATTAATGATACCAGTAGTGATGCACCGATACCGCTTTTTCACTACCAATCCGATACCAATACATTTGAGGCCAGAAATGGCCGATATCGATCCGATACCGATACTTTTCCCCACAGGCATTTCTCACAAGAAACGGCTAGTGATTTAGCTTACTAAACTTTGCTACTCTCATCAACTGCAGTTTGCTGGTTTTGTGGCTATCAATTACACAAAGATAATAGTTTATGGCTTCAATGAATCGTATTCGTGGCTTACTTCAGTTTCCACTGTACTAATAATGCTAGCAGCTGGCTTCTTTTAAGGAATTCATGGCTTATATCAGCTTTTGCTCAACTCCGTTCAATGTGCTATGTACACTGCCATCTTGATAAGTAATTAAATGACGTCATTCAAAGTATCGGTTGGTATCGGGCATTTATAGCTTTACCAACACAAGTCCGATACCGCCAAAATAGGGCCGATACCGAGTATCGGTATCGGTGCATCACTAGATACCAGTAAGGGCAAGCCATCATTTTCACTCAGAACTGTTGTTTGTATTGCAGTGAATTGATTCAACAAACTGTTTGAGAGACCGATAAAAAGTATAATTCATTATGTCTGAAGAGGCAGCACGTGTGTTTGTGAAAGCATGTGTGGTACAAGGTAGTCATCATGGAGTTGTGACAAAAATTAGTAAGCAAAGTTAATGAGATCATAGGTGTTATGACTAAATGATTTGATAACACAGATTGTGGCGGTAGACTCAGTGTTAATAATCAACAGCTTGCAAGAAAACTTGATGTGTTAAATGAATTGGACAAGGACACATTGAGTCGCTGTGAACTGAATCAGAGATGGAAGAATTTGATGCTGTGATTGCCAAGGTGATTAACTGTATCAGGAAAATAGATGAATTATTAACGACAACTGTGAGGAGTGTTCCTTCTTTCTCTGTATTGCATGCTTCATCACCACTGTATGCCACACCAACTCCTTCCAAGCCCGGGCTTCCATAAATTAACCCTACCAAAGATTAATGGAGATGTCAAAGAATAGCCCATATTTTGGGACCTGACTGTACCACATGTTGACAAATTTAAATATCTACACCCTTTGCTTGAGGGCACTGCTTTCAAAACATTTCAAGGGCTTCCTTTGACTAATCCCAATTACGTTACTGCAGTACAGATGTTAAAGAAGAGTAGTGCTCATATCAAAGGTTTGCAGAAAATCCTTAATTGTGTTAATGATTATTCAGGCTCAATTCGTCCAGTGCATGATGAAATAATGGTTCATTTTAGGGGTTAGAAACACTTAGTATTTCTTTAGAGCAATGTTTAAGTTTGTTAATACAGTACCTGTAATACTGACCAAGTTCTCCAGTGACATTCATCTGAGGATTGCCAGGCAAACTGGCAAGAATGCCTCAAAGATATCCAAACTGACCAAAACTTCAAAGACATTACAAAATGAATGCACAGAAGCTATTAGTTTTGCATATAGTTTACACATGCTTTTTAGGGTCTAAAATACCATGCAGTGATAAATCTGGAGATGACTGTTCTATTGCAGCAGTTTCACTTCCTACGAAAACTCCCATGCTTGTGACTTACAATAGTTGAACTCTATTCAGAGTAACTTTTACTGTGAACTTCCTACTGGACGACTTGTAATGTGGCTGAACTCTCTACAGGGAAACTTGTAAAGAAGCTGAATTCTTTACTGGAGGACTTGTAATGTGGCTGAACTCTCTACTGGGTGACTTGCATTGTAGTTGATCTCTCTAATAATATAAGATAGAAACGATTTTGGAGAATAGGCAATCCATTTTTATATCTTGATATGTGTTAAAATACTTGTTAATTATTGATGTAGCAAGTCAAATTAACATGTAGGTATAGCTAGGAATACAACTGCATTAATCCATCCTAATCATGCATGCATAGCATGGGTTATAATTATGATGTATATTATGCAATTCACTGTTTAAAGAATCTGTAGCACTTCTAAAGCAATTTAATTGCTTAAGCAATGGTTAGTGTACCCAATGTGTCCATAGTGTATGCTTAAGCCATGTAGTTCTTATGGATTGAGTTGTTAGATACAGATCAGGTGACACCATCTTCATTAGGTTGTCTCATTTGTGAATAAAAAGGGTTAAACAAAATTCAACTATACCTGTACGGCATATAAGAGTTAACCTTAATATGGAATGGATAAAGTCTTAAAAAACTTTGAGGAATATGAGTAGGAGCGCCTGACCAATAATAAACACTTCTATCCGATGATTGATCATTATCGGACATAGTGGTTTTTGGGTTGCCACAGCCACACAAAATAAGCAACGTGCCTGATACGCTACATGCAAGGCCCTCTAGCCTGGCCCTCTAGCCTAGACCTCTGTTAAGGCATAATAAATGTTTGGATAATCCTAGTGTAGTCTAAGAAATATCACGTCCAAATCGATGGTGGCCGAAAAATTTGTGGCTTACCCTATGTCATTTTACATGTGCCTCCACCAGAGCAATTCAACTTGAATTCACAGATTTATTGACTGCTGGTTCTTTTTTGCTAGCCCATCCTAGATTTGCTGGCAGATGGGGATTGCCATTATCTATATGGTCGGAAAATGCTAAAATTTTCATCCAATTTAAAGTATTTGGGTAACATGGACATTCATTGTGGAATCAGTCCCATGGTGGGGAGGTTTTCATGAATGTATAGTTCGTTCCATCAAATTTTGCCTAAGAAAGGGGGGTATGGAAAACCCGGAACGCCAGAACAACCCGGATCAACCTGAACAGTGTTATTTTTGCGATTGGAATCACATGCAAGCACTAGCATGCCAGATTATAAAGACTCCACAGTGGAATGAATGAAATTTGTTTGCTAATATGCTCTACAACATTGCTATTATTCTTACTTGTAACAAATCTGCAGGGTGTACCACGAATTAACATGGGAGTGATCGTTAATTGGAATAGGCATTAAATCATTTATCTGAAAACCATATTTCTGAACCAAAACTTCATCTAAGCATTCCTAACTACACAATCGCTACAATCCCAAGACATAGTTTTGCTACACTCAACACAAGCTAGCTAGCCTACTGGTGGTCAGTGACTAAATTTATTAGAGGCATTCTTCAGCACAAAAATGGATTGTATCGACTTAGCACAGTACTAGTTAGAAGTTGCATTATCTTCCAAATCATTTGGTTATTAGTTAAGGTATGGAGCGTAGCTGAGATAGCTGGGGTGGTTTAGGATGCACGGTTATGTGTACTAGTCCTAATTGACGCTTGCTTTTCTGTTGATTTATCTTACATCCTGCAGATTTGTTGCAAGTAAGGATTATATAAATGCTATAGAATATATTAGCAGACAAATTTTGTTCATTCCTCTGTGCATGTAGTATTTATAATCTTGCATGCTAGTGCTTGCACGTGACTCCAATCGCAAAAATAATGCTGTTCCGGCTGATCCAGGTTGTCCTGGTGTTCCGGGTTTTCCATACTCCCCTAAGAAAGTCTATTGGTTGGAGCTCGTTGAATCACTGAATACTTTGCTGATAGAAGTTGTGAATTCTAAGCCACTCACCTATGTATCTGACAATTCAGAAGGTATCAGTTACATGCCAATTCCTTCTCACTTAATTCATGGTCAAAAGGTAGCAATGTTGGTCATTATGAGGTCATTAGTACAAAAGAGAGCCTACGTATATAACAAGAAGAGCTATGTATGCATTATCACAACTTGCTCTATAACTTCTCTAAACAGTGGTGGAAAAAAGCAATATCTGCTATATAAGCTTGTGGGAGATGTATAGCATTTGTTGCGGCACAGCCTCATACAGTGTACATTGGAGATGTTGTGCTACGTACATGATGAGTTTACTAAGCGTGTGTTGTGGAGGCTAGGAATTGTGACTGAACTTCTTACTGGGCCAGATGGAGACACTAGAGCTGCTGTTGTTAAAACTGTGCAAGATCAGCCATCTCCAAAACATTTGATCTCAGTGTTAACATTAAGGAAACACAAGACTATGAAAACTGAGACACAGGTTGATCAAAACTCTGCAGATGCAAAACCACACCTAAGAGCTGCAGTCGAGGAGAGCTGCAGCAAAGACATAATCATTGTAGCCGGTTAATTTTATTTTAATATTAGGTTTTGGTTCACCCATGGTTACCCAACTGCCAGGAGTGTAGAATATTTTAGGGTCGGTTTCCTTATATTTGTAGAAATTGTTTTGTTACGCATGTGATGTAAAACTTTTACGAGTACAGTGAACACACGTCAAACCGGTTGAGCAATATAGCTACATTTCACTATAATGAGAAGCACCTCTGGAATGATTCCACTCACTTCAAAAGTAGGAAGTGTGGTACAAAGGCTATATGTGACCATCTCAGCAAAAACCTGTCTAGATTACACAGTTTCAAATTTCTTTTTATTTTCTCAGCATTATCTGCATTGTCCAAGGAATGGATTACCAAAGTTTCAGTTGATTATGGGGAATAGTTTTTGAATTACACAGTTAGACAGTAGGGAGAGAAAGGAAACTGATTTATACAGTGATATACTAAAAATAAACTACAGGTGCTTAGATTCACAGCCATAACTTTCATTTGGATTAGTCTACAGAGTTGGCATTTGGCTTACAATGTTCACCATGGATTGGCAGATCAACCAAAGTATAGTTTTACCCCTGCAGTAACTTGCACATAAGTGTATGAAGGCGGTTTTACTGAACAAAACGGCAACAATTTTGTTTACATCTACCGCATTGTACACAAACACACGTGACATGCAAACCATTGGGGCTACAGAAACAAAACAAAGATTTTCAAACTCCCCATACATGAGTAGGTGAATAAGATGGTGTATAGGTTTAATCGATTTAAGATTTCCTTTTCTGAGTAATGGCTCGATTAAAGCTTGCGTAAAATTTTCTTTGTAACACACGTAATTTCACCATTTTTTAAATTTTGTTTTTCACAAAATGCATGCTTGTGCAAACTAAACGGGTTTTCACTGAGACGGTCACATATAGCATTAGTCATTGTTAAAATTGTCTGAAAGCATTGATCAGTCAGGCAGTCAGCTAGTTAGTCAGTCAGTCAGTAGAAAATTTATTTGAGTGGTTTGACAAAACCAGGCTTCCACACACACATCCAGATTTGTGATTTTAAAGGACCATAACTCAATGTGGGAATAAGCTATCACCTTTAAATTTTGACCTGTGTATCACAACATTCAATGAATGACTTGTGTGAAAATTGTAGGTTAATAGCCAACTAAGTGGTAAAGTTACAAGCGGTTAAAGTTGAAGAACTGGATGTGTGTGGAAGTAGGTTGTGTCAAATCCAGTCACATTATATATATATTAATACAACATCAATATCGTGTCCTGTACAAAAACTCCAATAGCAGCTTGTGGTATATTTTTGATATACTACAGCAAACTAGCCAATAGAATCAGTATATCACTTGTACATTTGATATACGCATCTGATTGGCTAAATTTTTTTGATAGTGTTTGGTTTTTTTACCAGTTAGACATGTCCGACTTGACAACTACTAGTATCATAGTAACTAATACCTGTTACCTAGCAACAACATTGTTGCCTAGCAACCGTTGCTAGGAAACCATTACTAATTCTAAAAATGATTTTGATACCATAGCAATGGTTGTTAAGCAACTACCAAAAAGCATGTAACTACGTCAGGTTTAAATTTTGTTGCCTAGCAACAGTTGCTATGAATTGTTGGACTAATTTTCAAGATTACATGCTGCAATTTGCATACTCCTTGAGCACACTAATCACAAGGAATAGACACATTCCAAAAATTATGTCACTGCCATAGCAACAACTTTCCGCCATTTTCATTGGGGCCAGTTTCTGTGGCTTTGAAGCCTCAAAGTTGCGTAGTATCAATGCCACATAATTATTGGGTGCCTGAGTACGTTAAGAAAGGCTATAGGACTATCATTATTGATGGAAGGAAGGCGAAGGTATCATTTCACAACTTTCCAGATGAAACAAAGCGTGACTTGAGACGCCGTTGGGTTCATGCAATTCGCCGCGATATTGGTAAGGCTCTTCTAGAATGTAATTAACTATAAATAAAAAGAATGATAGCATTAGCATAACACTCAGTGATGTTACGAAGTCCTTTATACCATTCCCTAGGGCCTGCGGCCATGCAGTAGGCCTAAGCTGACCGTACATTCAAATTTAACTTAGAACACTAGCTAGCTACGTAGCTAGCTACCTTCAGTCCTTGACTAACAATTCAGCCACTTGAAATTATGTTTGTCTATCTTGTACTATAACAAGAGAACACTTTCAACCTAACACATGGATGAAGATTTGTTCTCTGCACTTTCACACAGAAGACTTTTACAATTTTTGGAGTAGTTACAGAACATTGAGGGAAGATGCCGTGCCATCTATTTTTCCATTCAAGAAATCTTCACAAGCTAAAAGTCGGACTTCACGCAATAGTAATAAGGAGCAGATGAATACAGAAGATGATGCGAATACAAGTGCAAGTGCCAGTGCTACAGAAGAGTAAATGAATAGTTGTGACTGTGAGTTGGGAGATACGATGAGAGAGGTAGTAAGCCAACAGCATTCCTGTGGTTGTCAACAAAAAATATCTAAACCAGAGGAGACCATTGTGGCTTTGCAGGAACAAGTTATGGAATTAAGTAAGATATGTAATGAATCAAGTGCAGAGAATGTTGAATTGAAGAGGAGAAATGCTACGATGAGTGCAGAACTGATCATATACCAGAGTGTCATTGATAGACAAAGAAAGTTTTGTTTTGCAACCTTTGAAGGTTGCAACAAAGATGTACATTTTTACACTGGACTGCCATCTGCTGAAGTGTTCTACCATCTTCTTGACTTTGTTAGCCCTGATAGAAAAAGATCTAACCTTATATATCATGCAACAGCTCAGAATTGGAAATCCACTCATCCCAGTGATTTAGAGCCAGGATCAGCAGCATGGAGAGAATCTGATGCCACTGTGGGTCCGGGTAGGCCTGGCACGCTGTCTCAAGCCGATGAGTTGTTTTTGACACTGGTAAGACTAAGGCTAGATCTCAAGGAAAAGGATTTAGCAGATCGATTTGGAATTTCTCATTCATCTGTCTCCAGAATCTTTATGTCATGGATTAACTTTTGCTATTTGCACCTTGGTTCATTGCCCATTTGGCCAGATCGGGCCACAATTAAAAGAACAATGCCAGCTGTATTTAAGGAGCAGTATCCAAACACAACTGCTATTTTGGATGCCACAGAGATTAAAGTGAGTATACCATCATCACTACTTTTGCAATCCCAGACATACAGCACTTACAAATCGGCTAATACATTTAAGGCACTTATTGCCATTAGCCCTGCAGGACATGTTACATTTGTATCCTCCTTGTATACTGGATGTATATCAGATATGCAACTAGTAGAGCGCAGTGGGTTTCTGGGATTATTGCAGAGAGGAGATGAAGTGATGGCTGATTTACCATTGAAGATTTGTTACTACCACTAGGTGTTGGGCTCAATATTCCACCGTTTTTAGGCAGTCGATCCCAACTAGATCCAGGTGAAGTTGTTGATACACAACAAATAGCCTCACTGAGGATCCACATTGAACGTGCTATTAGGAGAGTTAAGGAATATGACATACTAAGTGGTGTATTGCCTGCTTCAGTGGCTGGATTGGCCAACCAGATATGGTCAGTATGTTGCTTGCTGACCAACTTTCAACACCCTATTATATCACGTTAAATTGTATTTGTGCTTAAAGTGCATAACATAATACATGATAACATTTAGCTAATGTTAGTTTTAATACTTAGCTATACTTTGTGGTAAAATGTATTCAAAATAAAACTCTGTCAACTGTGTCTGCATGCCATTCCAACACTCTTCATCAAATCTGATTCTCTCAATGTTGATGTCCTTGAATGTATATATGACAAAAATCACACCATGGTACACAAGCCAAACCCATCTGTCCTTGGACTTGGTAGTAGTGTTTGTGTGATTGTTTTAGAGTTACCTTTCCTTCATGCAGTGTAGCAAAAAAGTTGGGGTCACTAGCAGCATCCTCAATGGCTGATAATCTGTGTGCATATGGAAATTTCACTTCTAATAGACCCAATGATGGTTCAGATGGGTCATGTACTAATCCATCTGGAGAAGCCCCTAACCATGGTAGGGATGAATTGACCACCAGACCGCAGCAACATACCTTAAATCCAGTACTTGCAGTGTAGGAATTCCAGGCCTTTGTTTCATTTTGAACTCCATGGCTGATCTGCACAGGAAGCTTCGAGTAATCCTTTGTTTCAAAAAAGGAGTCTATGAAACCACTGCTGGGTGATGACTTTCTGAGAAGCACTTCACCAAACCTTGAAGCTGTCACCCTTCCTTTCCTTGATTCATGTCACTTAGTACATGACAAGTGGTTTGCTCTAACACATGAGCTTGATCTAAGGTCATAACCAATTTATCTAACACTGTCTT
Source organism: Dysidea avara (assembly GCF_963678975.1). NCBI lineage: Eukaryota > Metazoa > Porifera > Demospongiae > Dictyoceratida > Dysideidae > Dysidea > Dysidea avara. The sequence continues at coordinate 38,229,631 of NC_089272.1, forward strand.
CTGGTGGTCATCTGCTATTTTATAAACACAAGGAGTGTTATCCAACAATCCTAATGGTAGAGGTGGAAGATGCAGTGCAGTATTTTCTGGTGCTTTGCTAAGCTGCTCTACTTTCAATGTTTGATATGATAGAATACTTCCTTTTGGGACAGCTCCCACTGGTGTGACTACAGTAGGAAGTGTTGTAGTGCTGGTCAGAATTTGAGCAAATGCACATGATGGCTGGTCACTCATTAAATTGTCATGCAACTGCTTCTGGTGGTGGCTGTTGTATTCACGAAGTGCAAAGGATCGTGCATCATACAATGAACAGTTAATTGGATCCTTCTTTAATTCCTGGCCTTGTTTTGCTTTACAAAATGTCACATTCATTACAAGTTCTGCACTAATTTGACATGGTCGTGGCTTATGCCATGATTGTTGCATCTGAGTGCAAGACAGATCAACTGGAACAACTGTCATCTTCATGCTCACGTAATGGATCAACTGTTTCAGCACACCAACCACATGGTTACACATTCCTGATTTACCAGCAGTGCAGGAACAATTTGCTGCTGTAACATGGTATGGAGTATCACATGATAACATAATGTGAAGTATGTTCATGGAATCATTTTTCTTCTGACTGCGGTAACAACGAGCTTTCACGTATACAGCATTCTCTTTCCGGCAGAACATCACATGCTTGCCAGGGATATAACCCTCCATGAAGTATTGATGACCCCTTTGGAGTGTTGAATAGTTTACATTAACGGCATCCTGTCCATTGGGGATTTGCCGTGGTTTTAACTGCTTGCCAGACTACTGCAAGTGTGACATAATGATACTGTCAGTAACAATTGGTGGTAGAACTCCTTCAATTTGCTGTGTGTAAGGGCCCTTTGGCCATGTATCATCAATAACACCAGTAGTGCAGCATGGTTTATCTGTCTCATCGCATTTTCCCTTTAACTGGAGCTTCTGGGTGGTATACCGTTTCTGAGGATCAGGATCAACTATCCTGCTATCCCAACCATTGTCGATGTATGCCTTCACCATATGTGTAAAGTTTAATATATTAACTAAGACTGACTGGTCTAGACAGTGGTATCAAATACCGAATATATTAAACATAACCACCTTGTAAAGAACATCACCCACAACTAGAAAACACTACAAGGGCACTACAAGGGCACTACTCCGCTACATGTGTTTCACCACAACTGTACAAGGTCTGCAAAGATAGCTTGTTGCTGGTGTAGTCAGCTAATTATTTACAACGCCAGCACTTACAGCTTAACATAATCCGCCTTTGTCTTAAGCTTGGTTAAGCCTGTTGCACCTCGATAACGCAATCAGAATTTCAGCTCAGCAATCTTAAACTTCTCGGGGTCACGACCACCAAGGGAAGCCTCAGGAATATCCGCTTCCGTTAGCTCTACAGCTCGCTCTTCCGCCATTACATCAACAGTTTTATAATGAGTAACCGACACCTGGCCCCAATGAAAATGGCAGAAGATTGTTGCTATGGCAGTGACGTAATTTTGGAATGTGTCTATTACTTACCAGTACTAATAATGGTATAAAAACAGTAGAAATTGCTGTGAAGCCTCGCACTATGGCACCCTTTCCTAAATATGTATATCTTTTGGTATATATTTCGAATACCATGATATCTGTAGTATAATATGTGACTGGATTTTGGAAAAACGATCCAAATCGCACATTAGAAGTTTCGAGATAAACAGTTTTAAAGAACTGAAGCCAGCATAGCTCTCCAAGGATAGCAAGCACGCACATGAAATTTACACAAAAGATGCATCAATCTGTTACATTTCAAGCCACTTCCAGTACTTGTAGCTGCTTGTAGAGTTTCCTGCCAAATAAGATAGAAAATCTGAGCAGTTGGACGAGCGAAGTAGTATCACGAGAGCTCACAAAGGGGTGGAGGCTGGGGGGTGGCGGGGAGGGCAAGAGATAGACCTCAAAATGGAGGCAGACCACGATTGGAGTCCAGACACGAGATTACAGGGCTATGCTGGCTCCTTAGTGGCTGATATGTAGCAAAATCAACAGAGAACACGTCTGGCCAACATTATAAGGCTGTCCACCAGTAAACCACTGATTCTTGCCAAGCCAGGTCCTTCACAAGGCCTGAAACCGTCATTTGAGCACTCCACACCACCCGGAAAAGACGTATGTAAAAACCAGCCTCGTGTAGTTTGAGTAGTGCTGAGGGTCAAAACTTGTAGTACGATAGTGTAGCTATCCACTAGTGGTGTTAGTTTGATTTTGCCTGATGTGCGATTTGGATCGGTTCTGTAAAATCTAGTCACATATGTTAAGGTGGCGCTGAAGTAATTATGTGAAGCCGTACAATGCCCATTTGTCACTATTAAAATTAGCCCACGTGCTTAATTAGCTATTTTAGGGTGGTGGAGAACTCTGCTTGTGAACCATGTACTCTACATTTAAAGGGTTCTTATGATAGTCTTTAATGTTGTAGCTTAGCATGCCAAGTTCCGTGAAATCACCCGCTTTAATTTCGTGGCTATTAAACTCTGAACTTACGAGCCGATTTTAAAAATAACTCACCCCAGAAACAACCTAGCGCTAAGCCGCCTTGGCTCTTATGGTTTCTCACCTTGTAGAACAACTCTATGGAATCCTTTTTAACGATAACAACGTGGAAACTGGTTAAAATGCAAACCCGCATTTTTCAACAAGTGATATCACGCCCGTCAACAGCGAATCGCGAAAAATCTTTCCATAGCCCTGTAAAGAAACGCTTCACCAGTGCCTCTGCCAAATTTTGAGAGTCTATGGTAAGTAAATATGGAGTTATTTCACGAATTGTGGGACAGTGTAACTGGCCAGGGCGCGCTCCGTAAAGCAGTAATCACGCGATGACAGCTAGTGTTGTTCGCTGTGAAGTTACCAGAGTTTTGACAAGGCGATGAAGTCAGTACGTGAATATCGTTACTTGTATCAGCAATAGTAGCCTGACAGTCTGATAAAGCTGGTTCTTTCAATATTTCGAAGCGCTTCGCTTTGTTCTATTAGTTTTCCGTGTTTTTTCGTGCATGACCACAAACGTGATGTCCCATTGGCCTTGTAAGGCTTCATTTGATTACTTCAGCGCCACCTTAATACAACATCTCGTCTTCCGCTTGGAAGCAATAACAGCAATTTCTAATGTTTTTACAGTAATTCCTTGTGATTAGCACACTCAAGGTGTATGCACATGTGTTGCAGCCTGCAATCTTCTTGAAAATTGGCCCAACATTCCATAGCAACTGTTGCTAGACAACAAAATTTAAACCTGACCTAGTTATATGCCTTTTGGTGGTTGCTTAGCAACCGTTGCTATGGTGTCAAAACCATTTTTAAAATTAGCAGTGGTTGCCTAGCAACGGTTGCTAGACAACGTTGCTGTTGCTAGGTAACAGGTATTACTTACTATGGTACCACTAGGTGTTAAGTCGGACATGCCTAACTGGTAAAACAAATAAACACTATCAATTTTTTTTAGCCAATCAGATGCGTATATCAAATGTACAAGTGATATACTAATTCTATTGGCTAGTTTGCTGTAGTACATCAAAAATATACCACAAGCTGCTATTGGAGTTTTTGTACAGGACACGATATTGATGTTGTATTAGTACTAGTAATAGCATGGGTAGCAGTGAAATTTGGGATAAATATCACGAGTGTTGTATTGGAAATTTACCATTTCCAATACAACAAGAGTGGTATTTATCCCAAATTTCACTGCTACCCATGCTATTCCCAGTTAATACCATACTCGCTACATATGCGCATGCTGTGCATTAGCGTTGCTATGTACGCAATTTGTCACTATGTACTAAACATGTGTCAACACTAATTGTTAACATAAATTCTAGCCAATGAAATTGCAATTACAACTTTTTCACTGCTACCAGTGAAATACGGGATAAATTTCACTGCTACTATTGAGACTTTTGTATGGGCAGTGAAACAGGTATGGTATTAATATATATATGTTATAAATTCAGTATTGCAATTGGATTGATCTGAAGGCATGTTTGGGCTTGATATTGCCATGAGGAAAACCGAGGCTGGTTTTTAGTTGTTATTATTCCTGGTCCCTAGTATACAATACTACTAGACTGTATGTATGATAGAAAAAGGTATAACCAACATTATGTCTTGCTTACCTGAATTTCCTTTTCTAGTTGTCGTTTATTTTGATAAGGCATGGAGTGTTCAAGTATTCTGCCATTTAATCGTCGAAACTGTTGAGTCAACTTTTGTGAAACTTTTTCAGTGATATTTGATTGAAGGAATTTATCAGTTATAGAATACAATATCAATTGAATGATAAGAACAATCAATTCTTCATCATATTCAATAACTTTATCAAGTACAACTTGGAAGAATTGCATAGAACACTGTACAGTAGCTAAATCTTCTTTCCTAAAAATGAATATTATGTAAATGACATAATGTAGTATATGCAGGTAAAATATAATTACGTACCATTGTGTCATTTGTGAAGGTCCACTAATTTTAGACATCAAGTGAACAAGCAAAACTGCCAGTACCTCTTTTACTTTAGGCTAATAAATAACAAACATATGAATGATAATGATGACAGTAGATATTTTGGTTGAATTATGTATCTATTGTATGTCACTGAATTTGACAAACAAAAAAACATACACAAAACATTGTTAGGGAATATGGTAATACAGTGTAATCTCAGTTACCCAAACCCTTTGGGACCAAGGGTGGTCCATACGTCTGAAAAGTTCGTATCTCTGAAACTGCGTATAAATAACCATAAAGAATATTGGTAAAAATATCAGCATTATTCAACTACCCTAAAAGAACAGTTATTAGACCATTTCAGTAGTTCGGTTTACCGAGAATCCGGATAAGTGGGGTCTGGATAACTGAGGTTCCACTGTATTATGTAATCAACCTATTCCAATGGGTATGGATATGGTGGCAAATTTTGCATCAAAATTCCACCTGTCTGTTTGTAAGTTATCACTCAGTGTTTCTGATGTACACTGTACAAAATTTTGTCCAGCATTTTTATGTACATTTGGTACACACGTGGAGTGGTAGGTGGGCTATTTACATAAAATAGAGTTACAAGATTACTGATAGCCAGAGAACAATTCGAAGTCTCTATTGACTGTACTGCAAACTGATGAAGAAAGATGTTGGCTAGCTCAATGTACTCTGCTCCATTGTGTATATTGACATTTCTATAGTTGCACTGTGGTCATCTGAGCTCCTTATGAAAGCCAGCAATATCAAAGAAATAAACATATATTTTCTACAAATGGGATTATATACATATTACAACAAGCATGTTTTGATTTTTAAAAGCATCTTTTTTAAATTGTAAAAACTGTACACTGACAATTGTACATTAAATACATGCATGTTTGCCTGAATGGCCTATACTAAAGGCTGCACGAATTTTAAACCTCATAACTTCCTTTTTTTTACTTGTATCAAGGTGTGCTTCTGAAAAACACTTCTGGAATTTAAAGACATTTACAACATTATTATCTCTTTTGGTAGCTGGCCCATGTAACAAGAGTTGTTAATAAAAGTTGAGGATCAGGTAAATGCAAACAGACTATAGATTCTACACAAAGAATTTGTAAGAAGCAATCAAATTATATGCTCTAGTCAATGGTACTGAAAAGTTTATAACAAGTTGGCTATGGATCCCAAGAACATAATTTCAGTACTACCATATCAAAGTTATAACATACGGTACGCATTGGGAAAAAATGCTGATGTAGTGTTTCTACAACTGTAAAACCCCCGCACTAACGATTGCACTACAAACATAATTATATTCATGTACACAATTTCATGCATACGTAGCTCCGTAATTATGTATGTTGGCTAGTCTGTATGCATTCATTGTGAATGTCCTCTTATTTCCCTGCAAGTTACTAAATGTGCTCACCATAGATTAGGAGTCTGACTGGACTTTATTATTGTCTTTGATAATGTGTTACATGCATACATACATAGCTAACCAGGCGCACACCTCACAGCTGGTTGTATAGGGCATGCACCTGGTTACTGCAATTGTTTTGGAAAAGTGTGTGTGTGTTTGTGTCTGAGTCCATGTGTCTATGTCATTTCACCTTCAAAAGCAAACACGTTTTGTGTTAAAAGCAGCCTGCATATGTGAAATAAGGCTTTGTAAACACTGTATTATAGTTTCAAGAAGTTAAGCCTTATGCTAAGGCCATTATTTCAATATTTGAGTTAAATGGGTTAAAGAACACATTGTGAACAACTTTCCTAGTGAGTTATACAGATGTAACACAACTGAAAAACAGCATAATAAGTTCCATAGGATACTAGAATTAACAAATTTCTTAAGGGTGTGTGTCCCAAACTTATGTGAACAAAAATGAAAGGCATACTGATTTGAAAGTAAAGTGGCCATTACACTTCAATTTCAACTATGTATGCATGTTCAATCTTTCATAGCACATTTGCAATCAATCCAGTCACAACGGAAAGTATGGAGGATTCTTGTTTACAAACATAGGAAAGTCATCGCACTACCGCAAATTAGCACCAGCAAAAATAAATGGAACACAAATAAGGACACAGGTGAGTCCATGATGCATGCATTGTATAAACTGCAGTATGCCAACAGGCACCTGTCTGATTGAAGAAACGTCAAACAGTGAACAAATTAAGCCCATAACCTTAGTCATCATCAAATTACATAAGCTTGTCTGAAGGCATCAGGCAGGCAGTTAGTCAGACAGAAAATTGCATTGAATAAAAAATTAAATTTAGTAGCAATCTATTGAAAGCATTTAGGGTCACACTGAAGGCACCTTTGGGCTTGGTTATACAAAACCAATACTGCCAAGGCACCAGGATGATATTGTGAAGCTGGTTTTCAGGTGATATATTTGGCCAGCAAAACCCAAACCTCCATGATCCCTAATATACAGTACAGCAGTACTGTATGATTATAATGTGTGTAACTCTGATGCTTGTCATTGTTATTCAGAACAATGTATGTATATGCGAGTGTACATAATTCTTGCCCATAATTAATTTTCACAATGTTTTGTAAGGCTCACATGTACGTAAATTTCAGAAAGTTACCTTAGACATTTCCGTTAGGTACAGGCTCACCTTAACACTCAAGGAACACTCCTCAATTAGTTTCATTATTATAACAGACACTGGAACTCGACCGATTAGTTGTGGAAGATTACCAACATCAGCCTTGTAAACAATCAGTCTTGGAAGAAGTGGATCAATGTCAAAGAGTCTTTGTAGGCTTTTCAAGTAAGAATCTAACAAACTGTAAATAAATATTTCTGCAAGTATTAATTACCCACTTTACTTAAACATATTTAGTCCATGTTACTCTACACATTATAACACAAAATACATGCATACATGTATACACATTCTAGTTCGTCTTAACAGCTGTTGATTCTACACTATATCCGGGCATGGCATATGGTACGTTTGTGAGTATTCATCCCAAATGAAAAGGGATGAATAATTGCAAGTGAAACGGTGCTGTGTCCTTTAATTAACAAGTTTTTTACTCTTGTGAGACAAAGTTGCATTTGAGCGGTACATACCATACTTCAAATTTGGAGGGCAATAAGAGCATATTGGATGAATAAAGCACTTGTGAGTTACATACCTATATGCAATTACAAGTACAATTCATTTTCATTCTTATTTAATGAATTCCTTACAGAAACTAGTTGAGCTTACTTGTAGAGCTTTCAAGGTACAAACCTTCTTAAAATTACACTTAAGCTATAACACTAATGTTAAATGAAGTTAAGCATAGTTAATGTTACACTCAAGCAACCATGCTACGTACCACGAATATAAATTAATTGGCTAGCACATTAATAAGAATAAGGCATGCACTTTAATAAGGATAACGCATGCGCAACAACATATTCGACCAAATGCCAAGTGGTATCAAAGCAAACAACTTACCCACCCCTATAATCCCTTCCTGAAGGTTACAAGTTGTTGTCAAGCAAGCTGTCACTTACTGTTTCACCCCCTTGTACACATTGTCATGTTTTACTACATGTTATACTCTTCTTAGTTATCACCACAATGCCTATATATACAGGAACTGCAATCACCTCAACAATTCTTACTATAACCATGTGTGCCTACTGTCTAGTCCTTCCAACGCAGATGCTACTAGCAACTCACCACTAGCTGTTAATGAAATATGCATATTACTAATTTTCTTTGTGCAGTCTGTCTTCATTTCCTACACCTACCTGCACAAATGCCATGTGGCTATTGTATGATGACCACACTACATGACCAATGATTGCCAGTCAGCTGTGCTTAAAGAGTCATCAATCAGCCAAAAAGCAGATCAAATATTTACTCATATATACTAGTACTGCATGGCAGTGTATTATGCAAGCTGAACTCTTCCTCAAATGCATCTACATAGTAATTGCCAAAAATGCTCTACAATACGTACGTATGCAAGAACTGTGATCACCTAAATAATTAATATTAACCATGTGCGCACATATTTTTTTCCCTCTCAAGTTCTTCCAATGCAGATGCTAGCAGCACTCAGTGATGACAATGTATGCATGTCTTCTAAGTATCTCCTTTTAGTTCATGTTCACTACTTGTACCTACTTTCTCAAGCATTTGCTTAATGACTGCATTACATCACCAGTGCAGCCAACCTGGGTACCGCAGATGACCACAAGTCAGTTGTACTTAGTAGCCACCCAGGAATACAGATCAAACATCTGTTCACCCTCACCCGGCACATCAAGGTCCTAGTGTCGCTACCATAACATGGCAAACACTAGTGACCCTTTTTTCCACCATCACCGCCACTAATTACTAGTACTTGCAGTGCATCATGTAGTGTTGCAATGGTTTTACTATCACACACTGTTGTTGCTTATTGCAGCATCTCCATTCTCGCTTCTAAAAGGTAATGTGACAGTACAGGGCCTCAGTTAGGATGATCACTGCATTCAGTTAGGTTTGGCATTTAGTGAAAAGGAAATTGTGGGTGAGAAACTTCTTTTACCTTCTTTCTTGCACCCAAGCATAGCAACAAGTTTGTATTTTGGCCATAATATTTCAAATCTTACTAGGCTTCCCATGCAGCAGTCGAGGCTCTGAACACCAACCAAACCCACCAGATTGCAAGGTGGCTGACGCTTCCTAACTACGATACTGGCAATTATAGGGTAATAGAGGTGAGTGATAAACATTAAACATGTGTAATCAAGATATGAATTTTAACCAGGTTGGTAAAATGTTGCAGATGATGTAAGAGACATACGTATGAAATCAAGATTGTATCCATTAATACCTTTTAGGAAGGACTTTTACTGTACAGGATTCCTTTGCTGTACTAAACTTGTATGACTTGTTTGCAGCACTACATATTCTAGGCCAAATAGTATAAAAGGACACAATTGTATTGTAATTTTAATGATCATAAAATACTGGAAAAGTGAACAGTTGAAAAAGTTAATTAGCTGATTAAGTACAAACTCCATCGATCGTGACAAGAAAAGAGACTATCACACATGTCTCCACAAAACATACATACATACACACAATATACAGTATTACCATACCATTCCTGAGGAAGCTTCATACTTGTCAATATTCCATGATTTCCCCATTGGTACCTGAAAAATGCCCACAGTAATTTTGTAATACAAGAATACATTGGTTATGATGTGTACATACATAATATTACGTAAGTACATACATACATTTTTATGCTAATACATGTCTACAACCATGTACGTATGAGAACAGGTGTGTAGTCAGAATGGAGAGGCTGGAGTGCCTATTTTATATAAACATGGTAGAAAACTGGTGGGAGATCGAACTGCGAAGTCTAGGTTATTGAAAGTGCAGGTGACTGGGTCACAGTTCACTGATGACCTTGCTTTGTATGCTGTAATTTGTATAGCCTTTGAGTCAATTGGTAGGAAATTTGTACAAGTGGCAAGTTATTATGGTCTAACTGTTAGCTTGCCAATCACAAAGGGTTTGGCAATGGGAACTGCAGTTGGTGAAGGTGATGGTGGTCAAAGGTGGCGAGAATCATACTTATTTAGGTTCCAAGTTGTCTAGTGATGGTGACATCACTGCCAAGGTTAGCTTTAGAGTTGCTAAAAGCCTTTGTTGCTTGAGGGTACCAATCTTCCTCAATTGCACTCTCTCCAATAATACCAAGAGAACTGTCTTTAAGGCTCTAGTGATCTCTATTTTGCTATATGTGACCGGATCTGCGAAAACAGGATATAATTGCATATTTTTCGAATTGCTGGTTATTAAATATTTATAATCTACTTAGCCAAGTGCACCTTCTGGCAAAGTTTCAGCCTCACGTGCCAATAGCTTTGGAAGTTACAGCCCTCCAAAGTAGCAACAACAGAAAAATCAATATGTACAGCAAGTATAGGGAAAATAAATTATAGGCACTTACAAAAACAGCTGTAACTTACCAACGGATTGAGGTACGGAGCTACAATTTTCACCATCGTGTTCGCCATGAACAGGGGAATCAATTACTGGGTAAGTTTGTCCTTTACTCATCTTTCTTCACTGCATACAAAGGCAAACTTCGTGAAGAAAAATCAATCGCGCACGATCGCTTTGACATGATGTAAACAAACGCTCATAACTTACGTATCCTTGGTTCTACTGCAACGAAACAAAGATTTTCCAACTCCTCTTGCGCAGGCAAATAAGATGATGTCCAGGTTTTTATTGTTAGTCTCTTCCTTCACTAAGTAACAGGGGTAAAAAAAATTTAAGGGATTTTTTCAATAATACGCAAGTATTTCACCCAATGTATTCAATATTTTATACTAGTCCAGGCTAGAAACCTGAATTTTCAGGTCAACCTTGTTTTTTAATATAAAGTAATTCTTTAAGCTGTTTTATATCAATTTGTACCTGCTGAATTCAAATCTGATGGGTGCCAGCTGCTAAACCTTGAGCATTTTTTTATAAAAGGTATCAAACATGACCTTATAAATTTTTATACCTTTAAAACAAGCCATTCCCATGATGGCCTTTCATAGTAGCATCTATAGTTCTAAATAGATAAAACATGACCTAATAAATGATGAATAAGTTTCAGTTTTGCCTAATAACACAACACCTTCCATTTCCATGGTGATCTCTAAACCCACAATCAATTATGATGTATTCTAACAAGTGAGTTAAACTGCTTCTGTGAGTGCTGAAAGATCCTAGAAGGTACTACACTGTGTTTGTAACCTCCTTCTTGGTAGCATTAATGTTTGCACACTTTCTGATGGCCTGAGGCTGGTTATTTTATGAATTGTTTTGCTGAATAAAACAGTAGGCTTATTAAAACCCCAAGACCTCATATATCTTGGTAAGGTTAGTAGTCCATTCTTTCATACAGGTATGGAGTGTCTTATTTGTGGAGGCAAGAAGCCAAAACTTATCCAGTAAACCAGAATTCAGAGTTTCCACGAAGCCAATAAGCAACATGGTGATGGGCTCAGCAGTGGCGTAGCCAAGGGAGGGCATGGGCGGGCATTTGCCCAACCATCACAGTTTCTTGCCCAACCATCACAAACTTTTGCCCAACCATCACAAACTTTTGCCCAACCATCACAAGTAGCTTAAGATTCACGCGAGGATTCACAGCAGCACACAAAACAACCCTACTTTAATACTGTAAAGCGTAAACGTATACCTCATTTGTTGAACCATGACTTCGAAGAAGAGATCAAGATAGATGATGTATCACGTGATCCATTACTTGGAAAATCCCTTGGGAAGTCCCTATAATTACAGTTCATGTAGCCGCACGTGCCATGCTCCTTGGCGGTTTAAATTCGAAATTTAAAATGGAGTTGAACTGTATATCTAATTCACAGTGAGTGATAATCGTCAGTAGGATTCAGTGTGGATGGTGCTGGCAGCAAAAGATATCATTTCAGTGGACTTGTCACTAAGCATATTTTTTGATAAGGAAAGTACCGTATAGCCTACCTTACTGCTGATGAGAGAAAATGGGAAAACGTACTGTTCTAGATAACAATAATGGCATATGC